>NC_135497.1:194466005-194766005 GCF_052857255.1 Amblyomma americanum | reverse complement strand
GGAGAAAGATATGGAGCGCGTGCCTGCTTCTTGTCTTTCTCGCTCCATCTGTCTTCACTTTCACCCTTCCGGTGCACCCGTAGGAGCTCGGATGAGTTTCGTCTTCCGCCCCAGATCATGTGCTTCCTCAGTCAGCAGCTTCCGTCACGACGCCGGTGTTCTGACACAGTCTTCTCAACTTCCTTTTTGTAAACCCATATCTCGGCTATACGTGCTTTCTTAGGCAAGGACCAAACATGGGTTCACTTAATTAAAAGGGCGCAGATGTGCTCACTCACTCGGAAATGAAATGTAGATCGGCGAAGCGAGAGGCAGCGCTTGCTTCCTTATGCATTTTCTCCGTTCAGTTTCACGTTATTTTGAAACGAAGCCGTAAAGTTAGAGAGAGAGAGAGGGGGGGGGGGAGAGAGATTAGTTTGGAATGGTTTATGGGGGTTTAACGTCCCAAAGTGACTCAGGCTATGAGAGACGCCGCAGTGAAGGGCTCCGGAAATTTCGACCACCTGGGGTTCTTTAACGTGCACTGACATCGCACAGTACACGGGCCTCTAGAATTTCGCCTCCATCGAAATTCGACCGCCGCGGCCGGGATCGAACCCGCGTATTTCGGGCCGGCAGCCGAGCGCCGTAACCACTCAGCCACCGCGGCGGCTCGGAGACAGAGAGAGAGCACACATACGTGGTCATGTAATGTGTGGCGTCCTTCCAGTGAGACGCACCACCGTGCATAACTGTTCGCACGCCTTGGCGCAGGCCTAAATGCTTTTCTAACGACATGCAAATGAATTTCTTTTGGCGCGCGGCTAATTTTGATTCCATTCGTTAAGATGAAAAGTCACGAATAAATGCCACAACGCAAATGCAGTTGGCGCGATTAACAAAGTGATAGCAGGGCGTCGAAACAGAAGTGTTGTGGCTACACTTCGATAGGAGAATCAAAAAAGAGAAACTAATAATCTGTCGAAGGAGGTTTCCGCTTTAACGCTCTTTATTAAAAGAGATCAAGAGCTTGATTGCGTTGTTTAAAGATAGGTGGTGTAAGTTCTATCTGGTAGCAACGACTACAATAACAAGAAAAAATTGATCCCAGTCCTAGGGGACGGGACTTCTGTGCGTCTACATGGGCGTAAGTCGACCAAGCCTGGTGCGTAGGGACTACACCACTCCCGTGTCCTTGTGACAGGCTTTGACGCCCTTCGTTATGCCAAGTGTAACCTTTTCAGGAGCCATTTATTACTTCGACTCAAAACAAATATTTTTCCGCCTAAGTAAAATATAATATACACGGGTGTCAAGAAAGCCACTTTGTTAGTTTTTAACACAAAAAAAAACAAAAGGTACTTTTTACAGGAATGTGCAAAAACTTTCCGCAGATGTGTCTCAGTGGTCGGAAATTGCCACACTTAAATGGAAATTTGGCCATATAAACACACGAAGGACCTTGAAATCTCTGCTTCGAAAATGAACATCACGCTTGAAATTTAGCAAGAAAATGATAATGCTACTGCTGGCAAAATTTGCATGAATATTGCGGATGACTGCGGATGACGCGGTAGAAACATCGTATTTGTGACATGAAGGACGCTATTTTCTCCTGAAACAAAGAGATCAATGCTAGGTGTAGTACAACTTTCAGAAAAAGGCACGAGTTCGCTGTGCACACAGCTGTGTAAATAGCGAGTGTGTGATGTCAGCGTGATCACATGTATCATGCGTTGGAGACAGCGTGCGAGACCGATGCCCTTCTTTGGAGCCCTTATGAAAGTTATGTGCGAGTTTGCTTTTTGATGTATAAGAGCACGTGTGTATTATGTATTGGGTACCGCGTGTAAAGCTCATTAAATATATGACCCCAGCTAAAAAGGCACGCATATGTCAGGTGATGTCATCATTCTCTCCTATTTCCTCTGCTCAGTGTCTGTAGGAGGTTGGAGGCATGTTCTTCCGGCAGTCGCTTGGCAGTTCGACGCGTTGTTACTCTTACAAGAAGCCGCCTGTATCAAAAAAACAGACTCTCCGCAGCGCACACCGCAGTTCGTGGCGATCCCAGGCAGATACAATAGCGCAAGGTGGTTTCAATTCGGATGAGACCTTAGGTGACGTACGGCTGACGCCTTGGGGTACCGAAATACTGAAAGTGGTGCACGACCGCTTATTTTAAAAGCAGCAGCATTATGCGGCGCTTTCAACGTTGACCGCAGCGTGAGCGCGTTACGAGGAAGTCTATCTGCAGCTTCATTATCTTAAATATCAACATGCGAGGGGAGCGATTTAAAATGAACACCGAAACTGAGGGCGCGCAGCTGTATGGCCGCAGATAGTGGACGCTTTCAGTGCTTTCCAAGGAAAAAAAAAAAAACAACGAGAAGCTCCCCCTGAGGCTCACCACACTAGCATAATGACTGTGCTTTGTGAGATTTTAAAATAAAGCGCATTGTTCGCGCCAAGGAAGCGATGAAACCTTGCGTGTACGCGCTGTGACGAATTCGTGCAGGAGCAATTACCTTTCTCGGCGCTTCCTTTCGGGGCAGGCCGGTGGGAGTCTGAAGACGCTCAGAGCCGCAACATAAAACAACGTCCGCGAAGTTGCTCATGCAGCCTTTACTGCTGCCGGCAGTCTGCCGAATGACGATTCGGCGAGTTTTACAGAAGCCCCTTTTCGTGGCTGGTAGTGCGTGCTGTGACGTTGGTTTTCCACCTCCGTCTCCGCCGGCTGCCTATCTCTGTCGGCGTCCGGTATATATACACCTCATGCCGGTTGTAGGTTTACGTAGGAAGAGCCAAAAAGGCTCGTCACCGACTTGTTCTGGCTGTCATCGTTGTCAAACGGTCTCCGATCGACCACTCAGCGCTTTTCCACTGCTAGTTTCTCTTGGCGGCTTCCACGGGTTCGAATTCGCTTCGACATAGAAATAAAACTCTCTCCAATGTCGTTGAGAGGCGTGTAACACGCTCTCCCTTCACTATACTTCAACCTAGCGACCTGTGCACTTAAGATACAACGAGGGTTGACAAAGTTCATTTGAAAACGGTGATTTGGCTGCTTCTAGGGGCAATTAGCGCCACGAGCCCACGTGCTACATGACGCCCTATCACATCCGCTGCTCACGCATCATTACAGCTGCCGCATGGCGTTCGGCGACTAGAGGCAACGGTAGGTGAATTACGCCGTCGCCTTCGAGCCTAGACGAGAAACATGGATTGGTGATGAAGTGGCGGCGTTTTTACAAGATTAGGCTGCGAACAACATTCAGCTGCTTTGCATCCATACATGACGGCCAACTTTAATGGAGATGCTGCGCGCGAACAAAGCGGAGACGAAGCAAAAAGCGGACAGCCTCAAACGCCGATTTCCCGCTTATTTCTATCCGGCATGCAGTGGAGGTAACTCTATACGCTTGGGCCAGACACCAAAACAACGCACAAAAAGCACACAAGGAGAAAGCGAATGAATCCACCTGACAAAACCGCGAATTTTCATGAGTGTCTGTTTCGGCACGCTGAATCCACACGAAAGCCTTACTTCTATATACTGGGAGGAAATGTGACCGCGCCAATGTGGGCATACGGTCCGACAATGTCCACTATAAATTCTGGCAAGGACGATGGGAAAGCGAATTATATGTTTCGCGTGTTTTTTGTTTTTTTTTTTGCATTAGAATTGCTGCAATAGGCAGGAAGCGGCGTCGGTTGTACAACCCACGCTCGCTGGTTTAATGATTTTATCGGTATTGTCGTTAACAAAATGCCACTATTAGTCTCGCGCACGGTCAAGTTACAGGCTGTGAACTATAATGCGGAAACTATATGCAAGTGCATCGAGAGATCGTTTGATCTGCGGTGCTTTGCACACAGCGTGCACAGATTGCAGGTTAATCGTCGGTATTCACTGAAGGCACAGCGCACGAAGGACGGGACTAAGAAAGAGACAAACACAGCGCTGTGTTTGTCTATTTCTTAGTCCCGTCCTTCGCGCGCTGTGCCTTCAGTTTGAACCACGTACCGACTAGCCCAGACAAATACCGGTAGGTATTCACGGCACCAATTCACTCCGCATGACAGCAGATCGCGTAATTTGCGCTAGATTCGTCCTGTTATGTAATGGAGCATATCTAGTCACTGTATGCCGAACTGGCTGCACAAACGTGTATTGGGCGAGAACTGGCTGCTTTTCCCAACATGGGCCAAGGAAACGCGGAGCAGCAAATACCGGCATTTCAATGTTCTCTTCGCTGTTAACCTTCTCCTCTTGGCTGGCTACATAGAGATGAACGTGGAACCCAACACAGTTGATAAACCGCAATCATGTCTCGACTCTTATTGCTCAAAGTACCGCCTTTCAAAGCGCAACCACATCGTCGCTGGGTAACACTCCGGAAGGAAGCGAAACCCTAAGAACTCGCGTAGCCAGCCTCGGAGAAGCAGCAACAAATCGTTTATCGCATAATGATCGTCTTCGCCAGCATATTCTTTCTACGCAGACCGATATTTCCTCATTGTCTCGCGAAATGATCGACCTGAGCAACAGATTGCGAAGCAGTAATTTACTGCTCAAAGGACTACCAGAACAACCCATTGAGAACTGGGATGATATAGCAGCCGTTATTTCTGGCTTATTTATTTACAGTGCACCATGCAGCTCCGAAGCGTAATAGCAGGGGAAGGGCACAACATAGGGACGCGCAATAAAATAAAATCACAAGAAAGAAAACGGAGGCAGGACTTTATGCGCAGCAAGCTTGGGGTCTGGGGTCGATCTTGGTGCAAATGCAAGGACGCAAAGGCTACCTGGTCCCTTCCGTCCCGACTCACACAAGACTACCACCGTGACGTTTTTCAGTCATCAGGAAAAATCAAATGTCCGAAAATCTGCCTACAAACTTAAATCGAATAATTAAACAAACTTCTGGCTAGAGGAAGATGTCTCGCCTAGAGTCGAGACGTGCAGAAGGCGCCTTTGTAATTTCGTAAAACGCTTTAGAGAGGAGGGAGTTCAGACTTAGCTTTCATAAGATACGCTAAAAATCAACGAAACCAATGTGTTTGATAGCGCGCATTATGATATCGTATTGTTGAACATGACAGAAAATCATCCAGCCCACTGACCCGCCAAGCATCGTTCAAAGGCAATGCCGATCGCTAGGCCGCATTGCCCTGTTTTTGTTTACTATTACGCAATTCACAAAGCCCGATCCCGAAGCAAGATTACCTCTTGACTACATCTCGCGCAATACAAGCAGACATTGTTCCAATTACTGAGACGTGGCCGTCTTCAAATATCCCAATCAATGAAATAGCCGTTTAAAAGACTACGCCATTTATCGGAAAGACAAACAACAGGAAGGGTGGCAGCACACTTGTAGCTATAAACAAAACAATGGCCTCTGCAGAATGTTCCATCCAAGATGAGCTGGAAAAACTGTGGGCGAATATAAATTACACACATACATTAGTTATTGTGGGATGTTATTACAGGCCTGCGGACTGTAGTGCTGATTTGTGCGATCGCTTGTTCTATTTTGTGTGGAACATGTCCAGACGAAATTTCCTGATTCTCATGTGTTTCTCGGCGGCGACTTTATTTGCCTATGTTCTGTAAGCAAACTGTTTCCTATGTTCTGTAAGCAAACTGTAAGCAAATAGCCATCTGAACCTTCCCGTTTCTACGAAGCAGTTAGTGTGCCGCCCCTCTCTGAATATATCCAAAAACCCACCCGAGGTAACTCAATTCTTGACATCTGCTTCGCAAATGTCCCCAAGACTTTCTTCTGTTAATTTCTTAGAACCAAAAACAATCATAAGATGGTTATTAAATAGCGTTCTCTCAGAATTCAACGTGTTCCTCTCACATCTAAACGCATTTCTGGTTTCTGAAGGGCAAACTGCGATCAGATAAACACGTCCAGAGAAGCATTTTTGCCTTCATGCCTTGAAAATTTCCACGACCGCTCAGTTGAACAAAACTAGGAAGTTCTCAAGGAAAAGATTCACGAACTGACTGAGGCTTTTGTGCCGAAGATTAAAATAAAAACACGTGAGCCATACGTGGTTGGGCTCTAATACGAAAAGATTAATTAATAAGAGGAAGCAACTCTACCACAGTTTCAATAAATCGGGTTAAAGCATCGGGTAGAGATTATGCCTGTGCTAAAGATACCAACCAAAAAACATATTAGGCTAGCTAAACCATGTTACTCTGAGAAACATATATCAACCTCATAAAGAAAAATCCTAAGAAATTCTGAGGTTCAATAGCCCCTCCCTTAAAAGTACATTTTCCTGCTTTGTGGACGATCCGGCTAGCCCTTAGGGCATGCTATTCTTGCAAACCGATTCAATTTATTTTTCGGCACTACTCTTCCCAATGAAAATTGCCCCCCCCCCCCCCCCCCCCCCCCTTCCAGACTCTTCATAACCCCATACATGTCATGAATCCAACTGAAGACTCGCCTGAAGGTGTTCCCTCAGTGATTGAGAAGCTGTCCTGCTCATCAGCCCCTCGGCATTACCGAATCCCTGTGCACTTACTGAAGATAGCTGTGCACTCGTTAGGACTTATTCTGACAAAACAGTTTAATCAATCACTTATTCACGAGTCTTCCAGAAAACTAGCAAATCGCCACAGTGGTTCATATGTTTAAAAATGCGTACCCTGATTCAGTACCCGACTACCGTCCTATCGCTCTAAAAAGTATAATTAGTAGGGTTATGGAATACATTATTTATTCAAACGTTATTAATCACATTGATTATAATGATGCTATGTTTCTAAACCAGCATGGATTCAACAGGAATTGATCTTGTGAGACTCAATTATTATAATTTATTACTGACATTCACTCTAATCTGTACTCATTTGAAGAGACCCATGCCGTCTTGATTTTAAGAAAGTATCCGATAAGGTACCTCACTGCCGCTTGCTCCTTAGACTCAGAGCACTCAATACAAGTCTTAAATATCATCTTGACAGAAATTTTGTTTTCGACCAGATATTGGCACGTTAAAATAGACGACTGCTAATCCTCAACTGTTTTAGAGCGAACCCGTGACCTCCAAATTTCGCGTCCGGTGCTCTACCAACTCAGCTACGGCGACGGCAGTCCAATCTGCTGCTCTCGTGGGTATTCATGTTTTGCGTGGAAGCGAACCTTGAGAGAATTCACCAGCGCCACCCTCGTCCATGGCGGCGGGCGCAGTTCGTTGTTTTATTTCGTTCAGGCGTCCTTCAGTGAAGCGCACTTGGGTCCCTACTATTCCTTACTTAAACTATTGACTTGCCCTCCTAGCTTCCCCCAACAGTACGCCTTCTTGCTGATGATCGTGTCTTATATAAGAATGAAAAGTTCATGAGATTGCAAGGGTAGCCAAAACGTCTCGATAAGTTTCTCTATAGTGTTGTGAATGGTTGATGAATATTAATACTTAAGAGTATACACTTGATCTTTTCGACTGGTGCAATTCCTGTTGCATGCAACTATACTGTCGCCGGTGAGCGCCTAAGGACAGTGTCTCAATTAAGTCTTTGGGGGTGCACGTAACTTACACTCTATTATGGGACGTGCACATCGACAGGTATCGACAGCTAGCCGTACCTTGAATTTTCTCCGCCGGTCTTTACGTCCTTCAAGCACAAACTCTAAGCTCACTGCCTACACAGCCCTCGATTGGCCTAAACTAGAACATGCCTCTAATTTCGAGCCTTCGTTCTCAAGCTGTGACTAATCGTCTCTAGTCGCTACATAATAAAGCAGTCCGTTATATTCTATCCGAGTACAACCGAACATCTAGCGTGTCTGACATCAAGAGAACCTTATCTCTTTACGATCCTGCTGAGAAACGTAATACTCAATGTGTAATACTTTTTCACTAAATATTTTATGTCTCACCAAAAGCGCCTGTGTTTGCGCCCTTGTCTAGTCCGTGTTTCACTGCGCCGTAGTCTTAAGTATGAACAACTAACAAGCCAGCCATTACGTATTTGCTGTTGACCCACATTTATGCTAGAACCGATAATTCTTGCAAAGTTTTCCTTTATTACTGTTGCTTGGAGTTAATACATCATGGAACAAGCTCCCTGACTCAGCTGTTCCCATAATTAATAATGAAAAATTTCTCTCTGTGGCCACTAAATTATTTAAGTCTTAATTACCATGTTTGTGGTCTGTTGTTACTGCCATACTGTCTGCGGTGAAATATCTTCTTGAACCTTTGTGATTGTCGTTTTTCTCCCTACATTTCTCATATTTGCGTGCTAACAACTGTGTGAGTATGGGTGACGTTCGTGTATCATCGCCCGTGTTTTACATCGTCAACCTTTTGCAATGCCCTCTGGGATTTTAAGCGTATAATAAATGATGATGGTGGTTATAGGAGGCTTTTCAGGTTAACGGCGCTTTAGATGTGCCCTTTCCGACGTATATCTCAAGAGCTAAAGGCCATGTCTGGTTGAAATGTCTGACGCGATTGCGGTAAGAGCAGTACTGCGGAAACGGCATAGTAAAAGGCTCATATTGACCGGCCGCCTTCTGCAATATGCAGCATTCATTCAGCGAGAGAGGCCAGCCGTATTAAGCGTTAATGCTGCAACAACGGTGACCCGACGTTTCGAAGAACCCGCGAGCCACGCACCCCCGATGCCCTTCCAGCTCCTCCCGTGAATGAGGACTCGCCTGTCTGTGTTCATACTCGTGCAAACCGCGACCCGCCACCACGGGCCTGCGCACTTGCTGTGTCAGCTTTCATGCATATCGGAGTAAAGCTTGTGTTCGCGGAGCGCGGTCGTGCTTTAAGCTCGCGAGGATCCTTTGCGGGAGAGACGTTCGAAAGGAAGCCCGCTCATGCGTACACGAATTTGCTTTGAACAGCAGTTTCGCGACAGGGGCAGAGAATGCGTTCAGGCCCGTAACTATAGCGCATTACCTAAGCACCATTCAGCGACGTATGTTTGAAAACCGTCAATCAGGCTTCAAAGCACCGAAATCACCTATCAGATATATAATTTAAGCATTTAACCTATATCACGTTGACGAACTCGCGCCGTCTAAATCAAACATTTCAGGAATACTGGCGGAAAAAGAGGAATTTGCTGGAAATAAGGTCATCACAATGACTAGCTGCTTGACGAATCTACAAAATAGCGGAAAAATATGTTTAGTCAGCAGACGACTGCTGTACTATATTGCAAGTGGAAAATGAAGTTAGAAGCAAGTAATAAAAAAGAAAAAAAACATGACAAACTAATGTATACAGGACAGGTGGTGCGCAGTATCAGTCATTGTATCATCGCGGTGAAGTATAATGCCGTAACTCCTTGTGTTCGGAAAATCAGCGGGAGAAGCTTTCGCGTCTAATCTGTGCACAACGGTGGACAGAGTGGAAGAGAAACTATCAATCTGAAGCCAACAAATTTGTAGAAACTTTTCAGTACTTCTACGCATTCTTTATCGTCACAGATACGTGCAAGTCGGTGGATAGATACATTCAACAGCCTTTGAAAACCGCATTGTGCATGCTTCTCGAATGAAATATTGTCTTACCTTTACTGGCCTCTTGTACGGCTGCTTCAATTAAACACTGGTTCTTAATTCGACACTGTAATATGCTGCGTCTGAAAGCTGCTGGCACTCTGCCTGTAGCTTGATGCGCACGGGCTGGCAAGCAATGTTCTCATTTCTGATGTCCTTGCTTCTTTGTATTTTGTTTTTAAACGGCTGGGATTTAAGTCCCACATGTTGCATCCGACTTCTTGCTATTTATGTTTCTGCCCACATGTCCCATCTGTCTTGTTCTCTCCCCACATGGCCTCCAACGGAAACGAGGCTGAAGTGTGTGAGGACGTGAGAAAGCGAGGTCGTGCCGCTCTCCATGTTCGCTTCCCAGCCTCTAAAACCCTATTAAACCAGCGAGTGCAGCATTAACGCTCACGCACCAAGCGCCTGTGCATGGCAGTTCGGCTGCACTAAATCTATTCCCTGCTGTCTCTCGGTCGTCTCACTTTTCTAACTCTACATTTTTCACCTTATTTCAACTGGCTTTACGTAATCCTTTCTGTTCCTTATGTTCCGAGTAATTTCCAGTGCAGGATCCCGCGAGCTGCGTACAAGAAGCACGGTTTTGCCTTCGGCGCAATACAGAGCTTCACAATAGGGTGATCCTATCGGTTAGGGAAATAAATGAAATAACTGGGCGCCAGTGCGCACGCGCAAAACGCAAAAGTCTCTTGGGTTAGCGCGGGCGACGCTAACTCAAAACCGGCGAAATAACTCGGCCCCCTAACGCCGGGTAGGCTCAGGCAACATGACGGCGTCCGCCGGGGCGGGGAAACACCCTGTAAAGAACTTAAGGCATGCTGGCTGTGCTTTTTCCCCCTGAGCTACGTCACCCAAAAGAGGACTACATAGAAGTTGCGTGCAGAACGTTTCGAAGCTACGAGCGATGCACGGTTAACCCCACCTATTCAGAGAAGTCGGAGTGGCGAATGACGGCGACCACATTGCGATGGGTTCCGCAAACACGTGACACTCCTTTGATTGCCTTGGGGCAAGCAAAGGAGTGGCACGTCGCGACATGCTTCTGAACGCACTCTTTTTTTCTTTACGTTGACGTGCACGCAGAGTCTACGCCTTGTGCTGCGCTTGCGGTTGTGTGTCCGTCGAGGTGATGCGCTAGTGCCTTCACTGGAGCGGATTGTGAATTACGCTTCTGCCAGGATATGCCTAACAAGTGCTGCGTGCTCACTTGCCGGGCTAATTAAAAATCGGGGCCCAAAAACCAAGTTTTCAAGTTTCCCCGGGGTGAAGAACAGAACGCCTGGATTGGGGCTATACCACGAGTGAATTTCGTTGTATCACCGCACTCCAAGGTAAGATATCTAGAAAGTCTTCAACAAAAGTCATTTCTGAAAAATAGGATAGACTTGGCACTGCATAATATAAAAGGTGTCTTTAAACCAGGAAGCCTGCTACAATTGTAAGCAGCGAATGCACGATTTCAAGAGATAGCTCTCTTGCCAAGTTACAGCTGCTACTAAAAAAAAATTCAATTGCCTTCTAGGTTTGCGAACTTCACTTTATTGAGGCCGACATCATGCGAAAGGCTTCCCACATCGACGCTTACAGAGAGCAGCCCAATTGCACCGCTTTCGCACAGGCGCAATCCCATCAATGTTTCCAGAATGCCCGTCTGATCTTTCTAAGTCATGCACTTCAAGGTATGTCTCAGACTGGAAGCGAGCGGGTCTTCAGTCGGCTGTTTTGAAGAGAGCGCTTGAAGAGTCTGCCGAAGAATTCCGTAAAGAGCAGGAAGTGGATAAGATTCTAAACCTGACTTGACGGAATAGACATCAGCAAGAAGTCTACATTCCGGCATAATGTCTAAGGAAATCAACGCTTTATTTACTGCACATATTGAAGACCAAGCACCAGGCACCAAGTATCCAGTTGCAGTAAAAGCTGACTTCATCATGACAGTTTTCTTTGTGAAGACGCCGATAACAAAAATCGGCAGCAATTCCTCCATTCAATACATAGCAAAACAGCAAGAAATCGGGGGTGAAGCTACTTGTGAGCATTGAGAACAGCTGCGTCGACCTCAGTCGAAGTCCCATATCCGCAAACGAAGACATCTGCTTGCTACGCTGTAATTAGGCGGACGGCAGAAGTGTGTATATTTGTCTAGAGAGCAAAATTATGACAAATACATGTGTCCCCAATAAAACTGTACATACGCATCTGTGAAGCTAATCGAGTGTGTTTCATTTCTCGTCATAGCTGCGCTCCACAAAATTGTAGGTATTGTACATAAATAAGGAAGGTAAAGGTTTAAAACATAGGTAACCTTGTTTAAAGTAATGTACAAATATAAACGTTTACTGAGAAAGACGAGAACGCGCAACGCGACAGAGTTGCTGCCATTAGTACCTACATACAACATTTACAAAGCTGGTTAATGGCTATTGCCTCTAAATAAATGCCCCGTTATGTGACTGCTCTTTATTCTAGTGTCTAGCTGAAGAAAAGTGTGGATTGGTCAAAGGAAGCACATTGCTGCTAGGTGGTCCCAGCCGCGATTCCAGCAACTCCGCCGTAAGTGGTGGCTACTCTGGGCCGCTTATAGTGACTTCACGGGAGTACTCAAGCCTTCTCAAATTATCCAGAGGGTGTTGGGCGGGTGCCGCTCGCCTTATAACACCAATTCATCATCGCCGCTTCAGTGTGTCTGCCGCTCGCGCAAAATGAATGGTGCATGACGTCAGAGAGTGCGTTGATGTTCGGACAGGTTGGCGTTTTTCATTAACGAAACGCTTTACAAGCAATGTAATTTCACGCAATACACTGTTTTTATTATTTATTACTACTCCTTGCTTGTCCTGATGCAAACAGAAGTGCAAATAGAAATTATTTGCGAAATGTACAAATAGCCATTTGAATTTTCAGCCGAAAGTATGCTGCCAGCGCTTAAGGGATCCAGATGCGGCTGGCCATCTATTCTAAAGCTCTCGCGAGGACACACCCCAAGGCCGCCGTGTGCAGATTTAACACGGGGCCCCTCAGTTTGGTTCCCCTATTCAAAAACTCTAATAACACTGCGCCGTCCCACCCCGTCAGACTCAGTGCGTGCGAGAGGTTGCGCTGTGCCAGGTGTAATTGGCAACAAACAGCGCACCGGGAAAGAATTAGGCTGCAAAGTTACCGATGGTGCCGTCACAATTTCTGACAGCGAACTTCTTTTCTTGTTTACGGCTGTCTGACGTCTGCTGCTGCTATGGGATGACATCCGGGATTCACTTCACGGTCTTCGAGATGGTGTTGTTGCGTCAAGCGCACAGGCCGAAGAGGAGCAGAAAAAGCCCCTTTTCACATATTCATTGCAGTTACAGCCATAGTAGAGTGTTATCATTTCAAGTTTTTTTTCTACATTTTCAAATAAAGCACCTTGTAGATCCAGGGCCTCTGTTCAAAATAGGTTTGGATGGTGAGATAGCAGAGTGGGTGAGGGAACAAACGCGAGTTAATGACATCCTAGTCGAAGTCAAGGAGAAATAGGCTTGAGCAGGGTATGTAATGCGATGACAGGATAACCGATGATCGTTAACGGCAACAGACTGGATTCCTAGAGAAGGAAAACGTAGCATATTTAACAAGGAAGGGCGGAATCTGAATCTGTAATGACCCCGCCCAAACGATTCGAGGGACGCAGGAAGGAAAGGAACAGGCCAGAGCTCTCTCCTGCTTGTTTCCTTCCTACTTGCCTCCCTTCTTTTGTGCCGCTGCATTATACAAGCGTAGCAGGGGGCGCCAGATAGTTATGTGGGCGGATGAAATTAAAGGTCTCCTCGATTTGGCTGCACTTTCCGCACTAGTTCACAAAAGTGCCGTGTCAGTGCAGTGACAGTTCTTCCGGCGCGAGTGTAGCCCGACACTAGTGCTGTCGGTGCAGCGGCCAAATCGAGTGCAAAAGGGCAGAAACTTTCGCCTGCTGCGGCCATGTACGTGTTGGTGATTGTCGCGTGTTTTCACATATGCGCGAGATTGTGCTAGCTGCATTGCACGCTGTGTATTTGCTCCAAGTGGCACATCTCGTGGAGCGGCTATGAACTTTGTTAATTCCAAAAGTGGTGAAGAATTTGACACCGTTCATTCCGTTGCGTTGTTTAAAGGGGCGCAGGCCGGTCGACCGTCACTGATTCAACGGGTACTTGGAAGAGGCAACAATTAATTAGACTGGTTATTCAGACTACCGCTCGATAAGACCTTTTACAGTCCATACGCGTGATTCAGGCTGCTTCCGTCCTATCGAAAAGTGACCGGGGTTTTCCGCCAAGAGTTGCCTGATCTATATTTGAACTCAATCGCGTTCACTTTCGGCGGACGGTGACGGCGACGTGACTGTCAGAGGCTAAGTGGCAGGCGAAGGTGTGGGCTGACGGCGACCTCAAGCCCAGTCGCTGTCGTAAGCGGAGGTACTGATGTCGCAGCGAGCCACAAACGTTGCGATCGCCCACGTATTATAAAACATCTCACAATCTGCCTCTTATGGAAGCGCTCCATCGTGCTGCGTCTATAATAATAACTGCACACAAAAAGAGAAATGGTGTAAGCAACGACGTGCGAGGCTGGACAGAAAGATGCGGACCCATACGCACTACGTACTTCCGTACGTGCGCCATGCCAGCCAGTCGCTTACGCGCGTAAACAGACACGCGCACACGCGCGCGCATACACACACGTATACGCGCACTGTCATTTCAGCAGTTTGTTGAGGGCCCGGCGCAGATGCCGCGTCTTTCACGGGTACGCGGCCCTCTCAAGCATGGTCTCAACGCCGCTCACAAAACAAGCATGGCCGCGGAGCCGTCTGCTAGGAGCGCGCCAAGCACCTTGCACTACTTGCACGAGAAGAGAACTCGCCGGGAGGCTAGTGCAGCAGTGCAGAAGAACTCGTGCAGCACGAGGCCAAATGGAGTGCCGAAGTGCAGGTGGCACTAGCTGCACTGTCAAATCGAGGGCGAGAGTGCCGCACTTCCTGAACTGGTGCAGAAAGTGCAGCCAAATCGAGGAGACCTTAAGTTTGCGGGGATAAGGGGGCCGCGGCTGGCATTGGACAGGGTGAATTGGAGACATGTGGGACAGGCCTTTGTCCCGCAGTGGGTGTGGTCAGGCTGATGATGATGATGACTGCACCTGTCTGGACCTAATTCAACTACCGTGTGTTCAAATTTGATCGAAACGTAAGGAGGCATTCGTGTTACGTTCAAAAAAGACACGTTATTGTTCTTAGTACCCTGTTACCTACCTTAGAGCCCGAAGAAAAACAAACTATATCAGAAGGCAAATCGCATACGGCTCTGCCACTCAGCTTCCAAGCGACACTCATAATGACAGCAATGGCGAGTATAGGTTGAGTTACTCGCGAGAGACATTCAAAAGCGCCAGTGAGGAAATCAAAATCGCGAATATTCGCCTTGAAGTCCTTCCTTCTCAACCAGACTATCTATATTTGCTGCAATCTTGAATCTAATTTTTGATTACGCGTCTTTGCCGACGAGGTGCACTGTAAAACAATTGTAACTCTCTGAACCTTTGCTGCATCGCGTCGTGAACGAGTCATTGAAAATTATTTTAAGCAGCGTAACGTTATTGTGCACCAGTCGGAGGTAGCAGAAATTGCACCAATTCCATGCTGCCTGAAGTCGAACAAGGGTGCAAATTCAGCCGGATGCCAACGCTTCGATGACGCTTCGGCATTTCTTTTTTTTTATGTGTCACAAAAACTTTGGCATCAGGTTCAGCTTCAGTCCCTGTTTAGGATTTAGTAATTTCACAGGCGGCTCAGTACAGTTAATATATGCTTAACTGGCACGGTTCACTGTAAACAGCTGAGCTACAATTGATGACCACACTTTCTTATATTCCCCCATCACTCACCTGGTGCGCAGGCAGCCTTCTTTCACCGGTTCTCTTGGCAGTATAGTGCTTCCGAGAAGTACACAAAAGTCCCGTTGTCGAAGCGCGGAGCGTCGCGCCAGCGCGGTCGTCCCAGATGACTCCGTGCTTCCCGCACCAAAACAAAGGCGTTGCCTCCGGCCGCCCTACGCGAGGAAAGGCTGCCGCAGCCGAGTCACTTTCGCGCGGCTTTGCGCCCTTCCCTCCGGCCGTAACGAGGAGGCAAGCGAAGGGAAGCGGCAGATGCCGCGGGATAATGAGACACCGGACAACCGGTTCTGAAGGCCGCAAAACGGGTCGTTTTATGCACGGTATTCTTGAGCTGTTTTTGTGGCCGCGAGAAAGTTTAAGTAGCGGTTGTTTTCGAGCGTATACGCGATAAGGGTAGGTGCCTCGTTTATGTGGCCCTCAGTGCACCGTTGAGGACGTCTTTATGCTCCGAAGCAGCAGAGACTCCAGCACCCGCGAAAACCGGTACGCTTCCAACGTGCGCTGCAATCCGACGATGTGGGCTCTATTCGCACAGCAGCACCTTTACAGGAGCAAACTGACCTCCTCTGGGAGTATTATATATAAAGGTGACAAGCTTTTCACGCTCTGGTGACTTTTCACCAAAACGCTGTAATGAGCGACACGTCGAAGGTCACTACCCTGCTTTTTCTAAGAAAGCCCTGAAGTGTTGGGGAAAGGAATTTTCCGACACCATGGCCGCCTGTTGAAAGGCTTCAAAACTCGGCTCCTACCCATCCCTCTAGTTTCTTTGTCCTTCCCTTGTTATATTTTTTTTTCCCTTGTTCGCTCCTTGTGTAGGTACACTTGCCTCCACGTTCAGGGGCTCGCGTTTTCAACTTGTCATCGATTCTCTTCTACCTCTTCGTTTTTTTTTTCCTTTTGGACCAACGCGGCGAGTGCGTCGATCATCTGCTATCCAAGCATTTGCGTGTTGTCAGCGCGGTATAGCGGCCTGATAATCACTATCTTAATTTTATGAAGCAGTAAAGTCTGGCACTGGTGAATTACAAACTCGGCAAATAGGCGAACCTTTTCTAATGCTTTTTCGTGTATTAAAGAGCGGCTGCATTTACGGGGGAGGGAGGGGGGGGGGGGGAAAGCAGCTTTGAAATCGCAAAAGAAAAATGGCAAAAAAATTATCCTTCGAATATTGTTGTATCCGCTAGTATGCCAGGTATCTACGCTGTTCCTGCGTTTCACTGCTAAAATTGACTGGGAAGTTCTCTAAAAAAATTTTCCGTGAACATTGCGAGGAAACGCTCTGACAATGGGCTTTTTTCTCAGGTATGGTTTTTCTGCCTTGCAGAAGAGATTTTAATTTTGATATTTTAATTTTATTTTAAGGATGTTAAATTTCCTGCATGAAATTTTCTTCTCACTCTGCATTCGGACATCGCTAAAATTCAAAACCAGATTTTGTGCTTTGTAAAAAAAAATTCTAAGAATTTATTGACCTGTAGCGCGCCAGTAGGGACGCAATGAATGTTCAACCAGCCTTCTGCCGCATTTTTTTTTTGACAAACTCTGCAGCCTTTTCACAAGATTCAGAGGGAAAATATATATTAGAAAATTTTGTGAATATAAAACAGTTGAATTTTGTAAGAAAAGTTATAAAGTTATTTCCAATTTGCTAATAAAATTCATGGAAATATATCAAGAAATAAAACACGTTTTTCGGAAAGCAGCGAAACCCATCAAATGCCTTCAAATAGTAAGCGGCTTCCAAATATGTCACATGTGGAGAAAGCCTTTCAACCCGCACCAAATAGAAGTCTGCTATTCCATATCTTTATTATCATTAGCACGAACGCATTTAGGAGACAGAAATATACTGACAGTATCCTACCCGTTTATGAACTTCTAAGCGATGGGTTGCCCTGTCTAGCACGTACAGGAAAGTTTTCCTTCCCTTTCTTCATGCGGCGACTGTTTTCATAGAGGACCAGAGACAGCATCTGGCCATTGTTCTAATAGAGTTAGCAAGCCAGCCAGCATAAGGTACCTTCCGCGGCTGTCTTCGCAACACCGCAGAATATACCTCCAGTGGCCCAAATACAAAAAACAACAACAAAGATGCTATAGCGCGTTGAAAGTTGTAGTTGCGGAATTTCAATAGAACCCTGCTCGGTTGGAATTTTATTTACTAGTTGTTTCGACAGGCACTGCCGCGCACACTCCTCAGAATCGAAGCTGCGTATTCGGGCGTTCATGACACCGTGTCAAGCATTCGCATTTTCACTGCGGAAATGTAACCAAGAAAACGAGAAAAAACGCTCCCAAAATGCGTCCTCTGTATCATTGCTGTACTTGTCAGCTCTTCCCCCTAATAACTCCGCAGCGTCCTGCCCGATCTCAAATTAACGTATTCTGAAGAATTTGCGCCACACAGTAAGCCGTTTACGAATAGAAAACAACGCAAATCACAAGACTAGAAAGAAGTGGACGACACAACGTCCACTTCTTTTTTAGATGTATGCCACCTTGCCCATACATCAGCCTTAAAACAGTTAGCACTGCTTCCTCTTTATGCGGTCGGTGACCGTTTGGTTTGGTTTATGGTTGGTTTATGGGGGTTTAACGTCCCAAAGCGACTCGGGCTATGAGGGACGCCGTAGTGAAGGGCTCCGGAAATTTCGACCACCTGGCGTTCTTTAACGTGCACTCTAGAATTTTGCCTCCATCGAAATTCGGCCGCCGCGGCCGGGATCGAACCTGCGTCTTTCGGGCCAGCAGCCGAGCGCCGTAACCACTCAGCTACCGTGGCGGCGGTGACCGTTGGTAATCAATAAATTTCTACACACTGTGGCTGGCAAGACAACGTGCTGTGACCGGCCGATTTCCCAGGTTCGACAATTCGTCCTCTCTTGGCACTCCTTGCCCCAGGAACGAAACATCGTAGCCTTCCACATGGGTGGCAGGATACCACACCATGTTCGCCAGCGATCCACCGGCAGCCCTTATCGAGAAAGAAAGAAACAAAGAAACGAAAGAAGGAGAAAAGAAACAAAGAAAGAAAAGAGGTATCGTGTGTGGCTGTTCTGCAGCGATAAATCCTTCCTTGCGACCGTATCTCCACTATTTATTTAGTTTAGCTTTTTCCTTTAAATTCAGGTGCAAGTCCGTTTCTGTCTTGTATCTCCCGTATTCCCGTCGCCCCACGTCCTTGTGCCCGTTTTCGCGTAGAGTCACAGCGCAGCCGCTTCAAAATTAGTATGTTGCAGTGACTTGTTCACCGCAACGCTTTACTAAATTATAGTGGACAAGATTTCTTCTAAAAATATGTTTTGCCCCCCAGGTTAGTGGCGCAGAAATTTTTGATACCACCAGGTTAAACGAACCAATTCCCCATTATGCCACTTCTGGTCTTACTAAATATCTTCGTCTTCAATTAATTCACATACAGAACACTAACAACTGCATACTTTTTTTGTCGCAGGTGATTGCCGTGTTCGCTTTTATGTCATCGCGGCATCGGGAACCATTACATAATAGCGCTTCTTCTATTCTACAAAACAGTGACAAGATACAGTACTGCATACACTCGCTGTAAGTTACGGTAAAAATGATCAAAGCTTGTCACGTGGCTACTTCCACTTTTCTTTCGAACTCTCCTGTTCCTAACTTTACATAGAAAAACAAAATCATGGCTTGTTTGATTGGTTTATTAATTGAATTATTGAAAAAAGTACGAAACCACGCAGGGTACTTTCTTGCCACTCACCAACCGGGACAAATTTCCATACTGATTGATTGTTTGATATCTAATTTTGGCGCCGATTCGTTCAGACATGCCTTTTCCCTGTTTTCCGACGTACCCATCGGAAGTAGTTATGAAGATATCGTCGGATATGGTGGAAGCTATAAACATAGCCTTTAGTCTATAGCCTACAGAACAACCCTGAGCTTACAAACGTAAGGGACGTTCGCGTACGCCGAATGCAGCCGGGGCTATCAGCGGCACCATCGTCTGCTAGGGTTCACGGCTCGCTTGTGGTGCTGTTTGAGAACCGCCTCTTGAGTAGAGCTGTCTAGGGTGTCGCCCGGAGGCTCCGGACGACTTTATTGGTGAGCAAATACAGCTCTCGCGGCAGCATCTAGGACTACATGAGGAGCTTGTCTCATTAGGAGAAACGCGCAACTGACTCAGCGCCCAGACGTTCTCGGGGATATCGCCGGCGTCACAAGATACATTTATTGTGACGTTTTAAAAAGATATAAGCTTCGAAATCATACTTTTTCACGTTCTTCTTAAATGTTCTTACCAGCTGTCACCGAACGGCCGCCTTCTCAGGTGCACTGTAAAATGAGGAAATTTAATTTGGAATGTCTAGTTTACATCTGTTTCTGTTGGCCGCGCTATACAGTCCAGTAACCCATTCCGGGGTAACTCCTACACGAACATATCGTGGTGTCTTCAAAATAGATCGGCTTTGAAATGACCTTCCATACTTTCGCATTTACTTCTAGGATATACCCTGCTTTTGTTAACGAAGGTGCGACCTCACCGTGAAATCAGAAATATATTTCGAAAACTTTTCTTGACAAGCATTCCTATGGGTCGTACTACTAGTCGTCAACCCCACCCGGAGACAGCAGCGCCACCGCATCTTGCTAGACACGATCTCAGATATAGCTTGGTCCGACCAACTGAAGCGCAGAGGACTGCCCTGCAGACGCGACGGATTCCCATCTCCTGCACATCTGAGAGACCAAGGCTGGTCTCGAACGGAGGTGGTGGCGCCAGCGCTGGAATACAACACTTAGACGCCGGCTGGCCCTGCTCAACAATGAGATTGAGACGCATGCTGCGACTCTCCTTCGCCAATATTGGAAATCCCTCTCTAACAGACTGGACGGCAGCATGAGCCTGCCCCAGACCTGGAACCTATCCCGCCATCTCATTGATTCGACTCAGTCCAAGACACCACAGACACAACCTTACCAAGCTCAAACACACAGCAGGTTCTCCCCGCAGGTTCTCCTAGAGGACTTTTATGATCTCTACTTCCCCGCTTATCCTCCCGCAGACCGCCCCGACTATACAGGCTCACCCAACGACCTCCTCAACCAACCCAGGCGGAAGTGAGGACTGAGTTTCAGCGCCTGAACAAGTCCTCAGCTTGCAGCCCCGACGGAGTCCACAAGGCACTCCGAAACCTCGATTCCCCCTCCATTACAGCCCTAATTGACTAGTTGAATGCTGGCCGCGCGGCGCCCTCTCTCCTCAGTGGAAGGACACCAAGGTAGTCTTCATTCCCAAATCCGGCGAACCACTTCTCTCCGCTAACCATCGGGCCATCTCCTTTACGCCCTGTGTGGGCAAGCTCACGAAGCACGTTCTCCAGACCCGGCTCAACCGGTGTCTGAGTCTACCTAACCGAAGCTTTTGTCTTCACAAGCCATGCAGCCTTCCTGGAAGGCCTCCACTCCCTAGGCGTAGGCCCGCGGATGTACAATTACGTCCGCGACTTCCTCTCTCAACGCGCAGCCACACTCATCCTAGGCGACCACCGGCTCCTCAGTGTCTCACTGGTAGCGCGGGGGACGCCTCAGTGTGCCGTCCTCTCTCCTATACTCTTCAACATAGCCTTTCTCCAACTCCTCCACGAATTCGCCTAAGTCCCCGACATCCAGTTCAGCTTCTATGCTGGCTACATCACTGTCTGCGCCAGCCGAGGCGGTGATGCCGACATGAAACAACATACAGTCGGCCCTCAACATCATAGACTCGAATAGGACACAGAGGACGTCGTCCTCTGTGTTTCTTCTGTCCCTGTGCTTTAACGCGCTGTCAACAAGAATGGATCATAGACTCGTAGGTTCGCGTGCGTGGCTTAGCCTGCTCCCCTTCCAAACCACAACTCTTCCTCTACCGCCCCAGGCAGCACGACCCCCGCCAACCCTTCCATCCCACTCACGCTAGAGAACCATCCCCTTCTTCTAGTCTCCGAGATTCCCATCCTGGGCTTCGTCCTTCATTCTCACGGCACGCACGGCGACACCACCCAAGCTCTCCAGGCTCAAACCCAGCAAGCCACCCGTCTCATTCGGCGCGTGGCGAAACCGGCGCGTGGGTCTGCGAGAGCGGAACACTCTCCGCCTCACCCAAGTCTACATAACGAGCCGCATGGCGCACGTATTCCCCTACCTCACCGTGAAGCACAAGGAGCGGGACCGCATCAACGCGCTCCTCAGGAGCTGTACGAAGGTTGCCCTCCGCCTACCCCCCAGCACCTCCATTTCTTGGCTCCTGAAACTCGATACCAACAACATGTTCGAGAAGCTGACAGAAGCCACCCTAACAGAACTGACTCACCTGTCGGATACTGCGGCAGGCCGCACTCTACTCTCTCAGCTAGGCATCGCCCCGATCGGCCATCCTACGGAGGGAGTCACTACTTCCAGACCTACGCTTCCAACTCACCATCCTTCCCATCCCCAAGAACATCCACCCCGAGCACGACGTGTAACGCAGGGAAGACCGCGCCAAAGCCTTGCACAAGCAATACGACGACAGTTCCGTGGTAGACTATTTGGACGTGGAAGCGTACTCGTCGGGTTCCCGCATGGTCCTCGCCGTCGCTATCAAACCCAATTACTCGCATCATGCTCTATCACCTCAGACTCATCCGAAATTGCAGAGGAGGCGGCCATTGCGCTCGCTCTCATCTCCACCTCTGTCCCCAAACTTGCATCCGACTCGAAATCTTTCCTATCCGGTTTCGCCAAAGGCCTGGTATCCTGCCCCGCGGCCCGGCTTCTACGCTTCTGGCACCCTACCCAACCTGTAACCCTCATCTGAACCCCCGCACACGCAGGCTTCCCGGGTAACGAGAAGGTCCACTCCCTCGCCCAAGGCCTCACTTTCCGGGCCGATGTCGGACCCCCGCCGCCAGCCCAGGAGGGTCTGCTTAAAAACCTGCATTTTCCAGGGTAGCAATACGCTACCCAGGGTGAACGTGGCCGCTGCTAGGGGAAAACATGGTTGCGGGCCCAAAATGAGCGAGCCGTAGCCCACCGCATTTGGCTGCTTGCCCATCTTGGCCTCCCAAGTTCATGTTTGACTGGGAGAAAGAATGGAAAACCAAAAAAGTGTACAACGCCCTAAAAGTTGAAAAAAGCAGCAGCCAGCCCCAAAGCCCCTTAATCTAAAAACCCAACGCGAGGACCTTCAAATGCAACCCAGCAAAATTAAAAAACTACAAAATCACCTTCCTGGTGAAACGACTTAGACAGATTAGGCTTCCAATTAAAACTTTGGAAGCAAGAAAGGATAAGTCTGAGTAGGTCAGACCAAGAAGTATGCCCACCTTGATGGTCGATGGGAACAGCATGCTCAGGGCACCGAAGGCCATTCCAAAGACTTGGAATTTCTTCCCAGGCGGGAAGTTCGCCCGGAGCACGCTGTAGTTCCTGGCCTTCTCGGCATTTTTACTGGTTAGGGTACCTTCATTAGCATCCCAAACTATCGCGATGTCGACAACCAAGACCTGAGAGCTTGACTAGATGACAATATCAGGTTTTAAACGCGTCCCACGGGTTGTAGTGAAGATGGGCTTCTCAGAGACCTCAACCCCGGGGAGGTTCTCCCGAGCAAGTCGAGCGACTTGCTTCACAATGAAGTTATGTCTTTCAGTACGCGGCAGGTCAATAGCTTCACATTCATGTAAGATATGAAAGGTGGTCTCGCGACGGAGACCACACCACCGACAAAGCTGAGAATTTGGGTCAGTACTCTGTAAGGACTCGTGTTGGGTAGAGGTTAGTTCTTAAACGAAGAGCCCTGATTCGATCCCCATCACGTAGCAGCTTTGAATTTGTGCGCAACCAAGTGTTTGCGTAAGGCTGGCGCCTGTGCGCAAACAAGTCAAGATTGGTATAGCGTGTTAAATATTGTTGCCACCACTTCTCAGAGCCCCGCTTCGATGTAGCGCTAACATTCTTGGAGTCGGTGACCCCTTCCGGTACTTCAAATCGCTCAGCGAGGCGCCGATGGTGGGGCATTAAAACCGAGTCAAAAAGTTCAAAGATGATGGGCTCGTTAAGTCGGAGCAGTCGGGTTAAAAACTTAAAATGCACAACTTGCGCCACACGTTCGAGATGCAGGAACCCCAACCTCCCACACCTGGAAGGCATCCAAATGTGGTAGTTGGGAAAACCAGATGGAAGATAGAGAACTTTTTTTACCTTTAATCTAACCATACGGTCCAAGCGGCAAGACTGTTTGAACAACCGTATAAGAAAGCCGGCAAGACAAGTTGCCGCCAACAGTGAAGTTTTTGGAAAGGTTTCAGCGAAGCCCGGGCCACCACCCAAGCAGCGCAGCATCTCTCTCTGAAACTACTTTGGGAGGTTTATTTACAAATAGGCAAAGGCCAAGATACTTGATTGGCTCATTTGCCTTGTTACTGTGAATTGGAACATTCTGAACTTTCAGAGAAGGCCATACTTAAACCACTTGGACTGGTGATCCGGGCGCCAGCCGAAATACTGAGTTTTTGGTGGGTTTATTTCTAGATTAACATTGCCTAAATAATCTGAAGTGCTGTCGATGAGGGATTTTAAGCCCTCATAAGTATCGGAGATGAGGAGGAGATCGTCAGCGAAGGCTAAAGCAGAAAGAGATGAATTGGTGAGATGAACACCTGCACCCGAAGAGATAAGCTTGTCCAACAACGAATTTAAGACCAGATTAAAAAGAAAAGAGGACAGCGGATACCCTTGCTTTATACCTCTTCTAAGAGGCACTTTTACATCGTCAGTGGTACCGGAGCACCAAAACCGAACTATCCGGCATGTTTACGCACCGCAGGCTCCCTCCCGAACCCTAATCCAGGTCACCCACTGGGGCTGACTATAGACCTCTACAGCTCCCTACCCTATTCGCCTTCATGCAAGCTACCCGGATCCCTCTCCTTTCGTAAGCTCTGCGGGAAACCGGGAGACTTCACGTCCTCCTCACATGCCCTACCTTCCCACACCCTCCATCCACAACTACGACGGAAGTCATACTGGGAGACTTTCCTGGCCAGCTCCGCTGCTACAGACCAGCGCCGCATCATCACCGACGCCTTGAAGCGGATAGCCCTCCAAGGGCTGTCCTTTGCACTGTAGGGGCGGCCTCGTACCATGTGTGTGTGGGGGGGGGGGGCGCTTACGCCACAGATCGGTGTTGGTCTAGTATACTGGACGCTATAGTTCATCCACTTTGAAAAGAGTCGGCGCATAGCCTGACATAGCAAGTTATTCTTCGGAAATTACGACACAATTACTATCTGCGAGTAGTTTTGGCATGGACAGTAGCAGAAGAAGGTCATGACTAAAAGGACAAAATGTAGTGATTAACAGAAACACTAAATGTTACCACGGTGGATCCTCCAGTTTATCCAGCCTTTCTTTTCTTCAAGTGGGTGGAGGGGAAGACCACATAGACCCACCGTGGTGGCTCAGACAGGTGAGAGGTTTTGCTGCAGGCAGAGTTCACGGGCTCCACTCCCGGCCCCGGCAGCCGCATTTCAATGAAGGCGAAAAACGAGAACATCTCCGTATTGAAATCTTGCAGCAACTCAAAACTTCATGTAGTCTAGACTAACCTCGAGTCATTATTACGAACGTCTTCCTTCAGAGCCCAGGCACGTAAAATGCATAGGTTAATCCTTTGAAACAGCACAAAGGCCGAGTTATAAAATGATTCCATGTCGTTGCATTTTTTCCTAAAGGCTTGATTTTTACAGAAATGTGCATTTTATTGATCTCAAGTGTGCATTCAGCAAATAGGACAGACTGTGATTCCCAAAATAAACCGCTCACGTTTATGTGAGCGTAGATCTCTGATGTGGTGTTTCTGAGAAGATGCAGAACGTGCTAAATATTGCCGCAAATCTTTGCAGTGTTTGTTTCTTCTTCAAATCAGCCGCCATTTAATTTTGTCGCTTTGTTTGCGACGCAAGACGCGACTAGATTTATCTCGATTGATCGCAGCCAGGCACGGCTGATTCTACGTTGTTCCGGAATGTTCTAGTAACTTTGCACGCTTTATCTCGAAAGTTCGCTATCAGCTTTAAATTGAGCACGGCCGACAGCGGCGGGCATTCTCTTCGACGACCGCCGAGCACGCTTGGTGCTACGCCGCCGCCGAGTGATTCAGTCCATTGCGAGCGCAAGTCAGCCCAAATAAAAATTTTTGTTTAGACACCATTTTCGCAGCCTTTCTGCTCTCCGGAGTGCAGTCACCACTTCGTGACAATATGAAGGTTTTAATTTTTTGTGGAGGGGGGGGGGGGAAGGGACGGATTGTTTCATGGTTCAGGTTAAACTCTTTCAGAGGCTGCTTTAGTCGACTTTCGTTGCATTGCTTCTATCCGTGTTTCCCGTCCAGTCTCAGAGCCTGTGTTGGTTCGGCGGCTAGCACAGCACTGGAGCACCGGGGTTTCCACTTCCTGTGCAGGACACGCCGTCAGGTTTTACAAAAAAAAAATGTGCCAGGAACGGTGCACATGCCGCGACTCGTCACAGCCGTTCCCGCCATATGCTATGCTGCCGCGAGTTTCCGGTACCTGCTGCAACATATACCATGCGGCAGGAAGAGAGCTGCATAATAGAACAGTTCGTAGTAACCGACACGAATTGACAGGCAGAGGCGGCGAGAGTCGTCACGAAAGCAACAGCTCATAAAGGTAGCACAGCAGGCGCAAGTGGGGACTACAATGGAACGAATGTAAGGTTAGGTCTATAGATGTTCGTTCCATTCTAGTCCTGACGTCCGTGTGCAGTGGTCAACTAGAGCTGACCTAATGGGAAGTGATCACTACCCGATATTTGTGTTTACTGCCGACTTCCATCTGCGTGGTCCTAAAATTTGCCATGTTGTTAATTGGGACAAATACAGGGAGCACTTAGCCTGTGTTTCCGGTGATGTGACAGAAAAAATGATTTATTCTAAGATGGCTGCTACCACGGCGCTCAAGCTACCTGATCATTTTCCGACTCCGGATTTAAAACTCAGGAACCTCTGCGCAGCGCGCAGAAGGGCGGAGCGACAACTGTTGCGGAAGAACGACGACAGAGCCTTGAAGACAACTTTCAACAGGCTCAACTCTGCCATTAGACGGCATGCGAACAAGCTCTGTAGGTTCCAGTGGGCATCCTTTTGCGCTAGTTTGACTGTTTTCTCACCGATAACGAGAACTTGGCGTGTCGTTGGCAGTCTTGCTGGTGGCTCTCGTCCGAGTAAACCTTTCGAGGCGCTTGCATTGCGCACGCAGAAAGTGGCAGAGGAATTTGCGGATGCATTTGTAAATTACAGACCAGGCATTCATCCCTGCGCTCTGCCTGGTACGTCTCCGTCTGTTATGGACGCCCCGTTCACACTTCGAGAACTACAGACAGCGCTCCGCAGCCTGCGGCGTCGCTGTGCACCAGGTCCTGATGGCATTACCAATCAAATGTTGCAGAACCTGCCTCTGGAACACCGGAAGATGCTCCTAACCTATCTCAATCGAGTGTGGGAGTCTGGTGACGTTCCCCCTTCATGGAAGGTGGCTTGTGTAGTGCCACTGCTGAAGGCCAGCAAAGAGATGACAGACGCGGCCTCGTATCGTCCTGTATCGCTGACGTCGTGTGTGGCTAAGCTCATGGAGAAGATGGCAAGTAAGCGTTTGTCTTGGTGGCTTGAGGATAGAAGGGCACTACCAACATGCATGACTGGATTCCGCACAGGTTTATGCGCGCAAGATAGCGTCCTGGACTTGATAAGCCACATTGAACATCAGAGTGCTTTTGGACTTTCAACACTAGCTATTTTCCTAGACGTATCAAAGGCTTATGATAGCGTCCTCCAGAGCTCAATACTGAATAGCCTGCAGGTCATAGGCGTACAGGGCTATCTTCTGCGATTCATTCACTCATTTCTCAGTGATCGCAAATTTCGAGTGCCGTTAGGCAGCACAATGAGCTCCGAAAGGGCGGTATCGCGAGGGGTACCTCAGGGTAGTGCCCTGTCCCCAACGCTCTTTTATGTTGTCATGGCTGGTCTTCCCGAAAAAGTGCAAAAACATTGTAGGCATGTCCATATGTCGATATATGCAGACGACATTTGTCTTTGGTTAACCGGATATCAACAGAAACGCTTAGCTCTATTAGCGCGACAGGCCGTGCTTTCAGTTGAAAGTTACCTTCAAGGTGTTGGGTTGACTCTCTCGGTGGAAAAATCTGGCTTCGTCCTGTTTCCAGGTAGGGGACGACGGTATGCGCGGCTGAGCATAGACCGTGATCAGTCTTGCCTTCGTCAGGTTAACCACATACGGTTTTTGGGCGTCACTATTGACTCACGTCTACAGTGGCGACGAGCTGTGGACTCGATTGTGGCTTCACTATGTTCGCGTCTCAATGTGCTTCGTAGAGTTGCTAGTGAGCAATGGGGAAACCATCCTGCTTCAATGATCAGGCTTCACGATGCCCTGGTGACAAGTCGCATAATGTGCCAGCTCCCTTTAATTTCCCCCTCGGTATCGCAGCTGGAACGCCTTGAGGTTTTGCACAGAATGGGACTAAGGAGGGCTCTCGGCGTTCCGCAGGCTGCTCCAAACAATGCAGTACTCCATGAGTCTCAATCGAAACCTCTTCGGCTAGCCGCTTCACAAAGACTTTTGCTGCAAATTGGCCGCCTCAGAGAGACTGTTGCCGGGAGAGCGCTTCTACAGCGCCTTCGAAAGAGATCTGAGTCCCTGGCGTACTTGGCTTTAAATACTCTTCGTTCTCTGGGTCTCGACCTTCGAGATCGACCTAAGAAGTTGAAGCCACCTTGGTCCTTTCCGAGCCTCGATTGTTCCTTGACAATTCCCCACGTTCGCGCTAAGCGGAATTCTCCTTTAGCGGCAATGCGTTCGCTCGTACTAGAACATCTTGAGACCGAATATGCCAGCCATCTTCAAATTTTTACAGACGGCTCTGTGGACAAGGTCAGAGGATCTAGTGCAGCTGCTTTGCATATTCCGTCTTTGAAGTATGATTGGTCTGTTCGTTTTACTAAAGTCGTGTCCTCCACAATGGCCGAAAGTGTTGCCATTGAGGCAGCTCTAAAGAAGCTACGGTGTTGTACACTTCAACCTACTGTCATAATTACGGATTCAAAATCTGCCCTTCAAAAGTTAGAGTACGGGTTCCCCACTAATGCCTTGAGTCTTAGATCCCAACGTTTGGTGCAGAATCTACATAGCAAAGGCTTCTCTATACGTTTTCAATGGGTGCCCTCGCACATAGGTGTCTCAGGCAACGAGATAGCAGACAACCTCGCCCATACAGCTCTCTCAGGGATTCCAGCACATGGAGTCCCTCATGAAGTCAAGCAAATGTTCAGAGATGTGGTGTTGTGCCACTTCAGTTCTTTGTGGAGCTCTCCTCATCAGCCATGTGTGACCAAGGGTCTCAAAAGGTACCAAGCCAGTTTGCTACACCGCGTTCGCACGGATTCTGCTCGTACGCCGGCGTGGATGTATAAGACTGGCCTAGCGTTGTCACCATTGTGTTCAACGTATGGTGTGTGTGGTGACATAGAACATTACCTCTTGTGCTGTACTTTGTACAACGGGGAACGGGCTGTGTTATTCGGATCCCTCAAGAAGGCAGGAGTTCCTCACAGTTCTCTTCAGGACATTGTTTTCCCGCGCGGGAGCCAGTCGAGCAGAAGGGATGCTTCTCGCCTTCTACTTCGCCTGCAGGACACGGATTTGGCCTCCACATGGTAACCTCAGGAGTGTCTATTTGGGTTTTTGCGGACAGTGTTTCTGCGATTTCTATTTAAGTGTCGCTACGGTGGAGCAATTGCCGGCAGCAACTGCAAGGCTAATCCCACCGGTAGTTTGCAACCACTCAGCTCAACTCAACTACATTGGAACGACAAATTTGAGCGCCTAATTCATGCCACCGGTCCGTGTTCTAGACGCAGTCTCACCTACTCGCATGATGCGCTGTGGGCAACGCTTCTGTTCCTTTTACTTTAGACGCGCTGTGAAAGAAGTTTCAGGCTAAAATATGCCAATATTCTATAGATATTTCTTCTGTAGCCATGAAAAACAGCGATTCTTTCTTTTTTATTTTATGTAGTAGGATTCCTAGTTTGGCGGACATGTGAATCACGTGAGCTGATGGTTTCCACGAGTGCAAGAAGTTGTAGGCCAAGCACAAAGACTAAACAGGACAGCAAGACGAAATGCAGTAATTCGTTGAAATTCGCAGTGGTATCATTACAAGTGACTCCTTGCGCAGTAAACGGCGTTGGCATCTGAACACCGTAGTATTACGTAGCCAAAAACTCAAGAATTACCCCTCTGTGGATAGTGACAATCACTGTCACATGAGATACGGAGTGGACCCATCCTTGCAGCGGGCACTCATGGTGCGAGGAGTGCGGGCAAGCAGTGCAGCGATGATTATTCGCTCCAGCGAAGAATCAAGTGGCTGCAGGCTTTGCGTGTGTGCTCGAAATCGCTGTCTTGGTTCGCTACTTCACCATCGCGGCTATGTTCCGGGCGTTCCGTCAGCGTTTCGATGATGAACGTTACACGACATCATCTTCCACTGCACATCGTCTATGGAACCTCTAGCTAGCATGAGGCTGGGCCATACCACCAAGCAAGGCTGATAAATTTATCGCCTATCCTCCCCGCCCTCTCGGTTAGACGGGTAAACTGAAAGCGCTTGTTTTAACGCATCTCAAGAAACGCCATTCAACGCCAACCATAGCAACAAAAAAATGGAAACAATAGCGCTAATTTCCTGCAATAAGAGATGCGTTGCCTTAAACTGATGACAAAGGATGAGCGAAAGGTGCAGGGAGGGCAGATGAACAAGTGATTGTGAGCAACCTGTGGCTATCGCACAAGTACCAGTTATGATCACGTAAGCCCCGAGTATGTGTAGGTCTTTACGGTCCCCTGGCATTCCCCACAGATGGCGGACGAGCACTCTTTTTGCAAGAGCACCATGAAGCAACACTGCACACATTTCCGACACTCGATACAGACGCTACTCTCACCACTCTTCCAGCTTGCCACTTAAGACTCACAAGTTTAGTCGTAAAGCTTAACACGTACGCTCACCATTAGGGTGAAGCTGGTTGGTGCATTATTTACAATACTGCAACAGTGAAAGAACGAAGGGACAAAAATGCACTGGGGATTATACAATATGTGACAAATCTCGTTAGCCATACTGACGCTATATATTTCGCTTTTCCACTGATCGCCTACCAACTGCGTCTTTGGATTTGATTTCGCCGTCTCTTCTTCGTTCCCCTGTTGCGTGAACATCGGATGAGGGGTGACTTCTGGAAAGTGGAGGAGGGCAGGTATGCCAGGGTGCTTTAAAAAAGGAAAGTGCCCAGAAGCTGCCCCGATGCGCTAGGGGTGCAGAAGGTGGAGGCTCCGCGCAGATACACATACCACGGCTTTTTCGTTGAAACACGACTGTATGTTATTAGAAACTCCCGCGCATTTATCGCAAAGAACCAAAGATGATGTACGTGTCACATATACAGGGTGCTTCACTTAAGACTTTCTGCGATTTTTAAAAGTAGCCATTTTTGAGTTAGAAGAGCGCTCTTTCCGGCATAGCTAATGTCAGCGCTTTTCGTACATCAGAATACAGCTAAGTCGTGTTTACTTGCAGGCTGGTTAACTAACATTGAAAGCTAACTATTACTGTTAGGGTCCTTAATGACTGTGAGGTGTCTAGCTCACCGTAAGTAATATCCATATCAGTTTTTAGAATTGCGAAAACGCGGTTACACTCGCTGCTGTGGCCCAACAAATTTTGGCTATTTCGACGAGTTGCGCGCACTGAACAGGTCGCTTTGCCTGCAAGCTTTTCGAAAGCGCACGCATCTTAAGGCAATGTAGCCAAAATTTGTTGGGCCTCAGCGCTAAGGATAACCGCGTTTTAAAATTCTAAAAACTGGTATTGATATTACTTACGTTGGGCTACACGCCTCTCAGTAATTGAAGAGCCTGATAGTCAGTTAAGATAACTACTCAATATTAGTTGACCAGCCTGCTAATTAGCATGTCTTATTTGTACTCTGACGCATTACACCGTTGGCAGTGATGTGCCGAAGAAAGAGCTCTTCTAAGTCAAAAAGCTTATTTTTAAAAATTGCATAAAGTTTTCGGCGAAACACCCCGTGTAGGGCCACATGTGCTGACACACTGCTCATCAGTGATCGGACCAACTGTTTTTGATGCGATACCTGTTTTTTTTTCGGGTTTCGTTCCCCCTTTGACCGCTCTTGTCCGAGTTGCCTCGTGCAATGCGCAAACGCGGAGAACATATCCTGTTTGCTTCCCCCACAGCCCTTCTCGTTCCCAGCAACCTTTACCGTTTAAACCCACTGACAGGTGTTGCTGGCATCGGCGGCTCATGTCAACCAGTTGGCTCTAGTACGCTTAGTGTAAAAGCATCTCTAGGCTCTTATGAATGCCTTCTTCTCTGTCTTTTGTTATCCATTGCGTTCGAGCTGTAAACTTCATCAAAGCACCAAGAGTGCGATATACTGTATTGAAGTGCATTTCTCTATTAACTTTAAAAAACTGACGGACTAGTTTCAGTGACATTATTGAATGCGTTTGGCGTATTTTCAGGCAGGTATGCAGACCGCCATCTGCTTACTAAATTTTCTCTTTCAGGCGCTTGTGAGTGAGTTTTAGTTTCAGGAATGCTTACTTGCCCTTACAACATAAGGTATACGCGCTGTGGCAAAGTTCCGTGTACTTAAAGGTAGCTCACTTCTAGACACTTCCGCTACGCTTTACTTTCATCTCTGCCTAGTAGCACGCTGACCATTCAATTTATCACAGTGAGGAGTCAAATCGCGTATTCTCCGGTCTCTCTGGAGAAACCGCACAACGTTCGCGCTAAAATTTCTTTTTTGCAAGCCGTCTCGTGCGCATAACAGTCCAGCAAGCCAAAAATAGCGGCGCGCAGGGAACATTTCTTACAAGGATGTGACGATGATGACGATGATATCCTTTGACGTAATGGCACATACCCATGGCGAGGAATTGGCCAGGGTGCATTATACAAGAACAAAAGCTTGCACTCTTAAGCTTTTTCAAGCTTGACTGTCGCGCAAGCTGGCATGATTCGTGCTGTGGAGAGTTAAACCATGCCTACCATGTGATAAGCAGCTGGCAGCTAAGCAGCTAGCTATCAGACGATATCATACCATGAACAGAAGGACAACGTATCGAATGCGTTGACGTTTAATTTTACACGTTGGTGCTCGAACGTATGCTGAGAGCACAACGCCCTCTATCAACCGGATCTATCTTTTAGCCTAGCGTTTATTCTTCTTGAAAGCTATGCGTGCAAAGAATTCTTTCGTATCAGCATTTGCTAAATTCTTTCAGGTCCTGTCGTCCAAGCTTGTATCCTGGCCGCTCTTGATAAAAAAGGAAAGCGAAACCATCTGTGCTTAGTCCTCTCATGCTCTCTGTTTCTCGACGAAGATGAAGATGAAGGAGGTGGGCTCAGGCTGTCATCGTGGGTATGTGCCATTTTAACACCACCACCACCATATCGAATGGCTTATTGAGCCATGCGATGCGCTACGATTTCAGCTAGTGATCTTTGTTGCTATTTTTATTAATAGTTACTTGCGCTGTCCTGACATTACTTGATTAATGCTCTGGGCTATGTTGGTCAAACTGGGTTTATGCCTGCGAAGTCTTCTGGCCCCGCGAGCTCCTTCCTTGAATAGCTGCCGCTATTATTTTCTGGTAACCGGGTTAGCAACATCACAATTATGGAGGCTTTGTAAGGAGGAACATTTTCGGTCCTCTTCAAACCGAGGCTCCATGTGGCTACTCCCCATTCCAAAAGCATCAGGGAGTTTCATCAGGCTCGACGCGATGGTATCCGATGTGTCTAGATCTCCGGACCAGTTCTGTCTTACATAACTGCTTAGCTGCACTACCATAGCGCTCCTTCCTCATTCCGCCCCATCTTGACTGCCCTAACGTCCCTCATCGCCGCGTTGACTCCCGCCAGCTCCTCCCGAGACTCTGGAAGAAGTTTTTGCAGATTGTGCTATCGCAGTCTATTGTTGTAGCCGCGTGGTTGACAGCGGGAGGATACCAACTGAGTATCCTTTGCTGGCGCATGTCATTCGGTGATAAAAGCATGAACACTTCTGATATCTACTAACAGTTGGCATTTTGTCCGCATCACGGGGAGCTGCAAGTACATCTTACATCGCTTCATCTGTAAAGAAGGTCGCCAACCAAGTGACGGCTCACAAGAAGAGCTACTGCCTTTGCGGGAGGACCCACGCAAAGGTTTATTTCAAGTGCCCTGCGAGGGCTGAGTAATCTCTAATTTTTGAAATTATCGACGAACGGCGTTGTTCCCGTCAGCAGACCGTTGTGCAAGTTAAAGGAAGAAATTATGGCTTCACCAGGGTGACAGTTAGTCAAGGTGTTACTCTCGATTCGGCCTTTTCTCAACCTATTGCGGCTTCAGTACAAGCATCTATGTCTAATGTTGTCGAGAGTCAGTAACAAGCGTCGCATAATGAATTTCTCATGCCAGTGAGGCTCAGTTAGCTCAGATTATGCAGGCCCCTACTACGCCTCCTTCATCGTCCAAGCCCCTCTTCTCTCGCAGCCTTCCGGTCTTGCTCCACCTTAGCCTGAAGAATGGTTAGTGAGACTTGCTCCAACATCCACTAAAGTTAATTTATTTAATATTTTTTTATTTCCAAATATTGTTAGCCCTTGCGGGCTGTTGCAAGGTGGGAATGGGATAATCAGTCAATACAACACAGTTCCAGTTGTTTTACAAAGGTTTCAAGTGAATATGTTTTGTCGAATACGCGTCGGTCAAGGTTAAGATCGGAAGCGGGCAGAGTGGGTGAGGGAACAAACACGGGTTAACGACATCCTAGTCGAAATCAAGAGAAAGAAATGGGCTTGGGCAGGGCATGTAATGCGAAGGCAAGATAACCGCTGGTCCTGAAGGGTATCGGAGTGGATTCCAAGAGAAAGTAAGCGTAGCAGGGGGCGGCAGAAGGTTAGGTGGGCGGATGAGATTAAGAAGTTTGCAGGCAAAGGGTGGATGCAGCTGGCAAAGGACAGAGTTAATTGGAGAGACACGGGAGAGGCCCTTGCCCTGCAGTGGGTGTAGTAAGGCTAATGATGATGATATTCTACCGTGTGATTGAAAAACTGCTAGAATTAAGCCTTTGTATAAAAGTGAAGAGAGGACGTGTATTAAAAATTATTGCCCTATTTCATTAACTTCGACAACGTGCAAATTATTAGAACACATCATTCATATGCAGCTAACTAATTTTCTCGACGAGCATAATGTACTGGCAGTTGTTCAACATGGGTTCAGACGAGGGTACTCAACATCCACTCAGCTGGTCGAAACAATCCACGATTTTGCGGCAGCAATCAACAAAGGAAAACAAACAGACGTTATCTTCATGAACTTTCGAAAAGCTTTCGATAAGGTTTCGCACAAGAAACTACTTCATAAACTCAGTATTGTTATAAATAATAAACAGATATTAACATGGATACGATCGTACCTATCTGATCGCCATCAGTTCTTTCATGCCCCAGGTGACAACAGTTCTTACGTCATAACCACCCCAAAGCTGGTGAAACCGAAACACGAGAAAATTATTCAATTATTATTCAGCTGGCTTAGGCGAATTTCACATCACGGCTGGTATGCACCATTCTCATGCACGATTCGAAAGAACAAAATACATGGATAAATGTAGCGTTTACACTCCTTTAATAGCACCTGAATGTGAGCTGTTGGCCCCTGATTTTATTGCCCCTGAACGTTATTTTTATATTAGTGAATGCTTATTTTCTCACTAGCGTGCAAAAAGGTCCAACTGGTCTCTCGTCAACTACAAAATATTTTTCTCACCAGAATCGCATTTTCTCCCATGCTAAAACCTTTATTCCTTTCCATTGTCTTGTTACCAGATTCACAGCAACTGGCCATTCTCAGCAGCGTTTGTCTTCATCCTTCTTTCAGTTCCTGGCAACATCACATCCTGCTGATTAGTCGTCAAACGCATCCTGATTCTCGGTCTATCCTCTGGTGTGGGTGCGAGCCATTGGACGCCTGAATAACAACATCAGCATAACCAACCGTCAGTAGCTGGCGCATCTCTGCTGCTGTCGACAAACCGTGTCCCTGGATCACAGCGACTACGTTGTAAATGAAGCATTTCTGGCGGTAAGGAGGTTGCTCGGCCCTCGCAGATTCGTAGATCGTCAGTGCTTCTGCCTCAACCCTTCTTCTCTAGTCTGGCGAGTGCACTTGTCAGTACATTCGCAAACCTGTCTTGTGACACCACTGTGCGCAATAAAATGTGTATACCTCTAAGTTGGTCGGCAAAAGCTTCGCCTTAATTCTGAGGTCATCTAGGTTACAAGCATGCTTGCATAATGAGCCTAGCGATGCAGTTTGCTCCCGTAAACGAAGCAAAAATCAGATTTAGCAAGCGCGCTGCCAATGCCAGACAGACGCCAAGCATCTGACGCTCGATCGATTTTACACGATAGACGAGGTGTCATTTCAACGTCATGGGCCCAGAACGAAAAAAGCCCGTTGATGCTAGTACTTTGGCACTTCAGCTTGCCGTCGGAAGGGCCCCTATGAGATAAGGGTACCGAGAAAGTGTACTTCGTGCAAATGCGTTTGTGGTTTTGTCCGCACGTTTTTATGGTAGTTGAGGCGATGCGTCGGGCCAGCTAGTGAGCGCGCAAGTCGCAATGGTGCGTTGGACATCAAATGGTCACGGGCCACGCCGAAAAAGTAGCTTTGAAAGCCAGCGCAAAGGCTTCAAGCCATTTTTATGCTCTGCGGGACACGTCGGCTATATATGCACCGCCTGTTTCCCTATTTGCTCAGTCGAGACACATATCCTCGTGACCGAGGAAGATCACAGCGTCAGAATGACTTAACCTTAACTCCTGCCTCAACAAAACTTGTCGACGGGCTGCTTGGCTGATGGTTTCGGAAAGTTTAGTAAAGCGCACTGACAAGACAAACACCGAGATGGATGAAGCACGTGGGACAAGTCTTGCCAGTGCGCTTTATTATACTTTAACTGCTGCGTTGGAAGGTTTTCTAAAAAAAAAAGGAAATGATCGAGCTCAAGGCTGCATGAGATGCTTCCTTTTGACAGTCGAATCAATCCTTCTCTGGCCAGGAACAGCCGATTTAGAGAGACGCCGATGAGATGCTTCCAGCAAATTACGACTTAGCGGAAAGACGTGCTCGCACTCCCACAAGGCCAGCGCAGCGCACTGTGCGCGCGCTGGTGACAGCGAAGGGCGACGTGCAATGTTGTTTCTGCGTCTCAGTATTCGCGGGACGGCGACCTGCGTCAGCTGTTCGCAGCTTCACTAGCTGATGCAGGCGCTCTTGTACGCCGTTTCGACAAACTACCAGCAACTCATATCTCAGTGTAAGTGTTTGACGCGTGCTGTAACTGTACACAAGTTCACAAGCTCGGTCGCGTGCTTCTACTACCATAATCAGATAGGCTTGAAACGAAGATTCTTCTGGTAATGTGATTTCATCACGACATCGAGATGCTGCTACTGTAGCCGTATTGGAAGCGCTCCTTTTTAACGGCAAAAAAATACAGGGGACCAGAACGTAGAACTAAATGTGCGATACATTGCGTCAGCCGACTCTCTCTCCCTTGACTAACAATGCCGGCCACGTGAGCCTGCAAGCCTTACGCTCTCTGTGCGCCCCCACATTGCCCTCCGCAGGCGCATGATCCTGGTTTGGCTGCTCCTGGCTTCACTGGCGGTGGCGTTGGCGGTCGGCTTGTGGTTCTTTTCCTACGTCGAAAACTCGAAGGTCAAGCGGCAACCACGTTCCATTTCGCCGTCGCCCATGGGCGTCTTCACCTCGTGGGTGGCCATCTCCGGCGCCGAGCACTGCACCAACACACCCAGGTTTTGGCACATCTCCGTGCGCCTGTGTCTGGTGCGGTATACAGGGAAATGCGACTCTCGGGTCAGTGGGCGCGTTCGCGAAGCTGGTGGCAATCCTCCGTATACATTAGAGCGGATTGTGATTGGCCGCCATCCATGGCTGGCCAATTAGGAGAACCTGGTTCGATGGTAACCAAGAGAGGTAATGTGACTGGCCCGCGCGTTCATCAATCTAGGCAGGTCAATAAAATGTTAGCCAAGGCACCGGCTAAATACGAAGCCGTATTACCGAAGTAGCCGATTTTGTGAGCGAGGCTACGGGCAGTACTGGCATCGTGTAATTGTTCGCACAAGGACAAGGAGTGACAGTAAGGTTGACTAACACCAAATACCCCAACAAAAGGCAAGTTATGCAAACTTCGGTACAGTTTTCCAAAGCTGTCTGCACATTTTGGTACCCAAGTTATATACGCCACATAGAACAACTTGCGACAGTGCGAACAGCGTTCGCCACAGCACAATGCTTAGTTCGTAGGGTTAACTGCCGACTGGCAGCCGATTATGCCTCCGTACAACGTGCTTTAGAGATGGTTAAATGCCACTGAACGCTCGGTACCAGACTTAAGCACGCTGTTAACAGAGTCATCCTGATGGATTACTTTTGTCGTCATGTAAGCCAAGAGTGAACTAGCTAGCTTAGATTAAAGCAGTCATTCCCTTTTTCCTATAGTGCAATAAGCATCGCATTTTTCATTGCTGGCGCGCAGGCGCATATTGGAGATGAACGGCACAATCGCCGACGTGACGGTGGCCACTATGCTGTGCCAGTGTGTGACGATGCCCCAAAAATGCGGCCTCGGTGGGGGCTCGTTCGCTGTCTACTACAACCGCGCCAACCAGTCGGCGGTCGCCTTCAACGCCCGCGAATGGGCGCCGCAGGCCGCGTGGACCAACATGTACATTGCCAACCGCACGCTCTCGTCCTCCGGTGAGCTCCGTACTTTAGTGCAGCGCTGAGATGAGACTGAGTGTGGAGAACAGACTATAGGTCTAGGGGGTGATGCGTCAGTTTAGGTCTCGATCCAACGGTTCTTTTATCGCTCCCCCTCAAAAAGATCCCAAAACACATGAATATCAGCGTCTCCGCACTGGACGAGACAATCTGGGCAAACTTTGTAAATTCCCGTTAAAAAAGTTCGCGAATCCTGCACAACGGAACATAGCAATCCTTCACACTGCGTGTTCTTCATGGCGTTCAGGCCTCGGCTTGATGTCACCTTTGACACTTGCTATTATGACAGCACCGAATGACAGCTGCGGTCATGTTTAATAAGGCCCGACTGCAAGTGGTGTCTATAGAAGAAAATGGCTTCTTCCTCGTATTTCGTTGTTCTTACGAATGGTCATCTCGGCGCTGCGTCGCCGTGCTGCTGTGGATGCAGGCTTTCTAGCGTGCGGGGTGCCCGGCGAACTGATGGGCTACCGTCGCATGCTGGACCACATTGGCACGAACGTGCCTTGGGCGGAACTGTTCAAGGACGCTGAAAGACTGGCTCGTGACGGCTTTCCCGTCTCTCCAGAGCTCGAAAAAATGCTCAAGAAAAACGAACCTCAAATCATCTCGGACGATGTGCTCTGGTAACGTCTGCGTCGTAGTCAAAGCTTCCTCCCTGTGCTACTTTCCGTTTGGTTTGCCTGTTCCTAGTGATTTATTTCAAGCGCTGAACTAGTGCCCATGAATGTTTCGTGTTTGTGACTGTTAGGAATTACGCATGAAGCAATCAAATAACGTTAAGTACTAATAGTCGGCGTGCAATGCCCTAAGGTCGCTGCGCCAGGCGGGAGCGTAACGTCATCGGGACAAGGAATGCCGCCGTCAGCACGCTTAATACGAACACCCGATTGCGTGTCCTGCACCGATATTGCAGTCCCTCAACGCTGGACGCTGAGTCCGACCCAGCTCGTACCCTGCTTCCACCCTAGTATTGTCTCAGACCCAGCGGCCGACGCCCAGCTGCGCTAATGTCTGGAATACACGCGCTCGAGCGTTCGTGTTAAGCGTGACGGCGGTACAGCAGTGCCACTGGACAACTAGGAACACTAAAGCAACTCTTTCTGAACTGCAGTCGTTAAACATACATGTTTTAAGAACAGAGTATTTTGCTTTATTCAAATGCATTATAGCGAAAGAAGAAACTGAACTTAGACACTGTCAAGAATGATACTCACTGAAACATTTTAAACTAAGACCTTTCTCATTACCTGCATAGGACTAAAACAAGCCTAAGCTAATAAAAAAATAAGGCACTTTGTAAGAGGCGCTCAAGTCCTAAAGGAGAGATTACTTCGCCCGTGATGGGTGCTGCCGAAGTGGCAGTTTAGCTAGACATTTGAAAACGCGCAAGATTTGGCTGTGCACATTTGCTACACGTTTACTAAGTAGTGCCATCTAGTTTTCAGTTTTCTTGCCACTGTAAAAATTCGTTTATTACATATTGCTTTACTTGATATCTGCCATTGAAACGATGCAGAACGAGAGAACTCTGCTCGCTGGCTCATTTATTAGATTGAAGATATGCGCATAATGACGAACTCCTGTCACTAGAATACGGGATGGCTCGGGCCGAGTCAATCCTTTTTTTGCTATTTTTGTTGACTTGGTGAGTTTGAGCGTCAGTGCTTTGTCTCGTGACGTGTACTGTATACGTTCTGCCCCTACAGAAAACTAACAGCTTGGTGGAAACGGAAGCTGGCGTCAGCTTCTCTTGAGCAAATTAGAATCTTGCAAATTAGGATCTTGAGCAAATCAGAATAGTCAGTGTTCCCGCGCGTCCTTCATGAGGTGCACAGAAAAGATTGCCAAAAAGGCGCCATTTATTTATAGCGAGCTCTTACATGCAAACAGCCTAATGTAATCTGCGTCCGATCAGCAGAGGTCAGCTCTCTAACTCAAACAACTGCTCGGATTTATTGAAGTAGTACTAACGTGCGAAGCTTCTTGCTATGTGCATTGCTTCACGATATTTCAACTCCAAAAGAGCTTACCGCTGGCGTAAAAAAAAAATATCGGCGCGCGCTTCGAATGAAGCTGCTTCCCCGAAAGGGAGAGGAAAAAGACAAAGTGCGAGGACAGCTGGTCTTCAGGTACACTTCGGCAGGCTAACGAAAGAAAAGATATACATAATTTTTTTGTTCAGTCTGTTTGTTCCCCTTAACAAAAAGCGAAGAACTAAATGTCTCACGAGGAAGCGCCTCAAGCCAGCGTTACCACAGCCGGCTGTATTCCTCTCCTCGCATTGTCTCTCTCTCGCTTTCTGTAATCCCCTGCTTTACAGAAAATCACGCTAAAATAGTTTTCCCATCTTTAAGGAACGGCGGAGACAGTGTCACTGCGAAACCTCGAGCTTTATGGGTAAGGCTTACGCCACTTCCTAGTGGTCGCGTTCATGGTGACGCCGATTTTTTGTCTGTCTTGCCGCCTTTTTACCGTTGCCCTGCGACATGCTATTCTATTTTGCGTGTTCATACTTTCTTTAAATCGCCAGTCATGCCGGGTCGTCCCGTCTATCACCAAAAAAGTTTGAGAGGCGCTTTTTCGCCCGACGACGCGTCGTCACATCGCCAGGAGAACACCGCCCCAGCGGTTTCTAGAAGGCGCCTTCCTTTTGTCTCCCCTTTTATATAAAAAAGCTGGCCTCGCAAACTGCTGACATGCTCGAATTGAATTTTGCATAGTACCAAGGATAAGAAACGCAGGTTGTATTATCCAGTGCCCTCGCCCGCAAGACGGGTACCTTTAGTGTATTCGTCCGGTAATCTCCGTCCCTATAATGCAGCGAAATAAAGGTCAGAATACAGTTAAGGCCTAGTTTGCTATTTGGCACCTTCTGCCATTCTTCTTTGGCGTGAACACTGCTGCACCGGTCGCCATCGGCTCGAACAGCAAGTCGGCAGCATGGAGGATAAAAATAGAGTAGAGTAAAATGAAAAAAAAGTGTTGCATTATGCCACCAGAACAAAGTGGTAATCCAAGAAAGAAAATGTGCGCTACAGCATAGCAGAACACAACTACGCTTTATCCGCTGGTCCGCCTGGCAGTAGCAACAGAAAAGGTGCTGGCCAGCAGAAAGTTACGAAACTAGTCATAACGTAAAGTTTCCGATTTCGCTTTCAAAATTTCAAGCACAAATCGGAAAAAGGACAAAAATATTAAAAAAACACGATTCTATCAGCTCGTTGTCCAACTGTCTTCTTTTGTGTCTCGCGTTTCTCTTAGTTGCCCTTGAAATCTCGGCAGCATCGTGCACAAGCAAGCCGCACAGCACGCTTTGCACATGCCGCCAAAGCGAGCGATCCAACGCGAATTCAATCGCGGTTCTTTATCAGAGCCGGATCCAGAATTCATGCGCTGGTTAGTCAACATATAAAAATAATTCATTCTAACCTCGTGTGTTCTTCTCTGCACCAGCAACGTGTTCTGCAGTCACAAACGCGGAGAGAACAGATCAACTATGACCGTCAACGAAACCCTCCGCAATCCAGTGCTCGCCCACACTCTTGCCATCATTGCTCGAGAAGGATCGGAGTCTTTCTATGGTGGCTCTGTTGGCCAGATGCTCGTCGATGACATACAGCGTAAAGGTAAAAAACAAAAAATACAATTGTTATGCCTCTCTCTAAGTGTAATCGGTGAGTCAACCGGACCAACTTTATATCACCGGTCTGGAGAAATCCAGTGCCAGGAATGAGCAGTATCGAAGACATGTATCTTTCGATAGATTTTATGTATCGCTTGCCAAAAATGGAAGTATCGGAGTATAAGTATTGAAAAAAAATTCAGTGCATCGTATATTAACTATACTCAATACTCAGATTCAGAAGTGTGCCGCGATTCTGAGGCTGGTGCGAGTCAGACTTTGGGCTGGTGGCGCTCGCTCAGCAGGTAGCGCACTGAAAAAATGAGAAGGATTAAGAACAGACAGTTTCAATTCTGTTGGAACTGTCAGCCATCTATCTGCACACTCAGTGACAGAAGAGACAAGGAGACGGGCTCATCGCCATGGTAGAAACAACACGTCTAATACAAGTTGCGGTGGTTGCCAATAGAAATGGAAGTTTAGTTTAGTTCATGGGGGTTTAACGTCCCAAAGCGACTCAGGCTATGAGAGACGCCGTAGTGAAAGGCTCCGGAAATTTCGACCACCTAGCGTTTTTAACGTACACTGACATCACACAGTACACGGGCCTCTACCATTTCGCCTCCGTCGAGATGCGACCGCCGTGGCCGGGATCGAATCCGCGTCCTTCGGGTCAGCAGCCGAGCGCCATAACCAGTGAACCACCGCGACGGCAGAAATGGAATACTTTCGCCTTCATAATAAGTCAAAACATTTGTTGTTTACTTCGTAAGCGCGATAAACGTCACGCACTCTTCCACACGCGGGTCAATGAGGTTATCAGCGGCGACGTCAAATGCAACAGCTGACGCATTCCTTTCAATGGGAGGAGCAGCGCTACAACAAGCCGTAGTTCTCAAGACGCGCTAGTGAAACTTCCTTCCTAAACTATGTCTCCTGGGTCCTCGAGTCGACATAGCTATGCTTCACTCTCATCCGTGGATAAAAATTCTGGAGGCACTTGAGCTCCGCCTTAACAGTATGACGCAGTAGCATCAATGGGTCCCTTCAGCGGCCTGGGGTCTTCTTTGCATATGACTTGGTAGACACGGACACCGACACATTTGTTTATTTTGTTATGTGTTTACTTTATTATTTTTTATTTATTTTTATTTTTCACAATGCCTCCCTTTTACGAAGTCGAACAAACGTTTAAAAATCCATCTTGTGCTGAAGGATAGAGACTGCGAGGATGAAATTGTATTGCTGTTTCGAAACGTAACAACTGAAAAAAGTCGGAATATTCACTGCCAGCTAAGAGTGCTGCAGTGTTGTAAATAATCACCTGACTAGTATTGCGTAAGCAAAATATGGTTTGCATAATAAAAACTTCTAGCTTTTGTTCTTTTCATTTTAGCCTTTAGCGAAGAATCTTCAAACGTTCAAACTTCAAATGTGTGTTAAACATAGTGTTGAGGAAATAACTGTTCGGCTTTCCCAAGCGCGCGAAATTTGCACCTTTCAGCACAGAGCAAAGGCAACCGGTAAATACTGCAGTAACAAACGAAGAACAAGAGAAACAGTTTAAAATGCATTCGTATGTCGTCAAGCGCTCAGAGGTCGGTTCGCATGAGGAACATCAGCTTTCAAAAAGATTTTGCTAGCCTGCTTTTGGAAGTGATCGTTTCAACATCACCAGGGCTTCATTGCAATGCCGAAGTTGTAACAAAATCAGCTTCGCCGACCATGAAGCTTAAATTGAAGAAATCCGTACGGCCGGATTCGTTAAAAAATCACGCAGAAATTTATTAGCTTAGCAAACCATACTACCAGCTTTATTGATATTGGCGATTTCAGTGGGGTATCCAAGTATCGATCATGCATACACTGGGCGTTTACATGAGCTCGACAGAAAGTCGGGTTGAGTAGGCTGTCGGGCTCATGTGTACTCTAGGGGGTCGAGCTAAGCGACCGTCGAGTCGGGCTAGGTCAACCCGACGGCAGAGGGTGGGTTGACTGCAGCCCCCCTCAGCAAATTACACTTAATCCTCTTTCACGCTTGGGGAAAACATTTTCTGCAGGGGAGAACAGAAGCGGGGGCCGGCTGACTACTCGTGCGGTCGCGCCTCGCAGGGCGTGCCGCGAGAGTCCACTCGCTAGTATCGAGTTCATGTAAACAGAGTCATGAGTTCGGTTGACCTTGCTCAACTCGACCCCCATTCGACCCGCAACGTCAGGCTCATGTATACAAGGCTATAAAGTATCGAATATCTGTATAAGAAATCAACTTTGGTTCGCTATCTTGTATCCGTATCGGAAATACAATTTTTGAAGGTATTGGGTATCGGTATCGAAGATACTTTTTTCAAGTATCGTGCCCAGCCCTGGCTAGTGCACGGTGAAAAGGAACGTAAACGAACGCAGCGGCGACCTGCCTATCACGGCGCGCCGTCCTCACCCCGGCTCTTCGCTGTCGCCGCGGCAATGTTTTCCGCATGCCTTTAGTATGTCTGCTTCTTAAGTTTTCCTTGTCCGTGCCTTGGGTTCTCCCCGCCTGCTCACTGTCGTCGTCGCAGCGCCTGTTTCTTCTCTATTTCCTCTGTACAGCCCCCTCCTTCCCAAGCCCCGGATGTGAGTCACGGGAACGCACGCCCGAACCGCTGGTAACTGCCGCGGCTTGTTCCTATCTTGTACCGCTCGATCTCTGCATGAATCAGTTCCTAGTTGCTTGGATTACAGTTGTTTAAATAACAATTATACTAAGAATGCCGGGAAACGTTCCCATGACGCTGGCCCGAACAGAAAACAAGACAAGAAAAGACGCGGCCTAACTTTCTGACTGTGGGGGAGCAACGAAAAATGCCTTGCACTAGTGTAGAAAATGAGCATTGACAGCAAGACCTTCAAGTGTACTGTCCCAACAGGCACGCCGTCTTCAACACGCTGGGGCAGTTTTACTGTGACAGCTGTTGAGGGAAGTCCCTCCAGAGAAAGCGGCGTCAGAGTCGTATATGCCGTCACCGAAAACTCTGGCTGTCATCTGGTGGCCCGGGACAATGTGCCCAGATGAGCCACGAGTTAAAAAAGGACGCGTGGACAGGAGTGCTCTCTAAAATAGGCCAGAAATTGTCGGTCGCATGTGAGGTGCCTGCGGGAGGCTGACCGGCAATGCAGCTACTCCTCTCGGAAGAACTCTGGGGAGTTTTTTTATTCCGGTAGCATCATAGCAAGTCCGTATTCTTGTGCCCTATTATGCCTCGTTGTTCCTTATAAAATACCTAATTAAGAGCGCCGTGATGTGACCCTTCGGGCGCCAGATCGGTTGCACTCTGGCGCCCCACTTCCTCCCCCCCCCCCCCCCCCTAGAAAAAAAACTGCGTTGTGAGATGTGGCGCCAGCTGCCCGGGAACTGAATTCCCGGGAATGTTCACGGGCGAGACCGTTTTCCTATCGTCGGCTCTCGTGATCGGCCAGAATGCGGGCTCGGACAAATGCCAACAGCGTCGTATATTCTGCCCACAATAAGATGCCGCCATGTCTACCGGCCACAACCATGTAAGGTATTTCTGAGGCAAGGCCTTGATGGAGAGATGACGTGTTACGTGGTGTAGTGTGATGTAGGGTTGGTTATCAGAAAATAGTGTGCCCTGTGCATGGGAATATTCTGGAGTGAGAAAGCAAGTCCAGCTTGTCACGTTCGTATTGTATTGACAACCTGTAGGTTGTCAGAGCCTTTCTCGCTCACAAAAGAAGTCTGAAAACGTCCTTGTTTTATAACGATGAGTGTCTCATCGTATCCTTACATCCAGCCTGTGGCGAGACATTCTTGACTTTTATATGTTTCTCATATCAAGGCCCAACATAAGCATTTCCCCATATGTACAGAGTTGGTCAAAAGTTCCAGGCCATAGCGTCTGATTTTCAGCGGCATATTCTGCCACTTATGACAGCAGTGGAGCTATCAAGGTTCACAGATGTGAGAATGATACTTCTCCTATCCACTATAGATATTTTGGGCTTCGGTAGTGTCGTAACTAGCCGACTATAGCGCTCGAAAGCATACCCTGTGGTCTGGGAGCTTTTGACCCACCCTGTACGTATAGTCAGGCGTGTATGCTTTCATATGCTTCGCATATGCAAGGGCGTACGCCGCGTACATCCGAGATGTTGATTCGAAGCCATCAGCTTTGGTATTTAACCAGAGAAAGTGCCCGCCAGCTCGATGTGTTGTCTCTTGGAGTTCACAAGCATTGTTCTTCCCAGGTGGCATGATTTCCCTCCCGGACCTCACCACTTACAGCGTGGCGGTGGAGCCCGCTTTACGGCGCGTGCTACGCGACAATGTCTCAGTGCTGGCCCCACCGCCACCCGCAGGCGGCATCCTGACAGAATTCATGATCGCCGTCATGGACAGCTACCGCGACCCCTCTGCGCCAGCCGAGAACAGTCTGGTGGACGACGACACCACAATCCACCGGCTTATAGAACTTTCCAAATTTGCTTTCGCCATGCGTATGGAAATGGGAGACCCGAACCACATCGACATCACCGCCGTAAGCCCGCACTCTACGTTAGAAATAACTAAGTGCTGCAGGATTAATACCCGTGCCACACGGACAATTTTCATTCTATTAAGTGGTTAATGCTTCTAGTTTTCACGCCATCCGCGCGCTGCCACACGCACGAATTTAAGGGCATAACCTTTGCTGCCATTCGCAATCTATACTTTGCAGCAACTCATTCGCCCCGAGAAGTGCCTATTATCTTTCCTATTCCTCACGACGAAGAGTATGCAAGTTCGTTAGAATTAAAGTACCATCAAGTGGCAAAACCTTTAGTCAGATGAAGCACCATACTACATTTTCATTGCGAACGGCACCATTCTCGCCGGCGCTTACGACTGATTCTCGGATGACACGCGGTGTGCTGACGGTGACGGTGGGCTGGCAAGCGAGTTTACGGCTTGTTAAGCTTACGGCTTGTTACGAGTTGTTACGGCTGCAATTGGTTAGAAGGTTATTTTAATAACGCACTTAGACGCCAGCAAGATTTTATGCTTATGAGCACCGTTTATAATCAGGTAAAATTTTCGACTGACGTGCAGATGTTATCGTGACCTACAGTCATGGACACAAATTTGCGGCATGCAGATTCGCGGAAAAAAATATTGCGGAGCAGTTAGGCACACCAGGTCAATGAAAAACAAATGCGTTAGGAGACGTGCGTGTTCTATCTGGTATAAGAGTACCTGCTGACTGGCCATCGAGGCAACGCAGAATTTTTTTTCCCGTAAATCTGCACCCCGCAAACTTCTGTTCATGACTGTACGTATAACGACAGTAATATTGAACGTGTAGTGCCAACCCCGAAAATTATAGGATTAACAAGATTTAGGTAGTAAACAGTTACTGTCACTTCTTATGCGCACGTGGCACGGGTAGTGGTCCATGGGGGCTAACTGCGCTGCTACAACCACTAGTCCCTCAGAAGGCAATCATTGCTTCGTTATGATATTAACTGCAAACAGACGTCAGCCGCAGTTCTTAGCGATGACTAAGGATACCAGTTAGCCTTATTTCATCCCATTCAGATGAAACGTGAAACGTGAAAACGTGACTGAAACGTGAAATTCTTGCTGCACCGAACTTATTGCTTTTCCCAGTGACAAAGTCGTCGTACTCCGCCCCCCCCCCCCCCCCTCATTTTCTACCTGAGTGCATCGACACCTAGGCCTACCTATAACACACGATTATAGATGGCGCATTGTCGAAAGCCCCCGCCTCCTGTGTCCACATCTTTGGCTCATTGCCTCCCGGATATCAATCATCGGACATAAGGCACAGAGAAGTTTTGGTTGCGAAATCTTACGCCGACGCTCTTAACGCGAGAGAAAGTTCATTATGCAGCTATCACTAGCACATAAAATGTGCTGCATTGTCAATGTTACCGCGAAGCCTAAGCCGCGCAGGTAACCACCATTCGATAAACACTGCCGCTCAGTGAAACCTACAAAGCACCCGCGCCGACTGTAGAGCGACTTGTTTCTCACACACATAATGCGCCGTGACACTCAACGCCTGAAATATCTGCCTACTTTACTGCTAGACAGATGCGCAAATTGTGTGCACAACCAAGATCTCATTGCTTTGTGATGGAAGGTCCAATCACATCTGGCATCTTGCAAGTCATACTGAGCTAGATTGCATGCAATTATGAAGGTACGAACTCAATTTTCAAACAAGGGTGCACACGACGTCAAGCCTCATTGTAGAGCTATTTTTTCCCTCACGGATGAAAAAAAAAGTTCTTGCGAATATGAGTACTCTGCCTACACACGTGAGCAGCTCTTAAATTTTCTTGCTCATAGCCTGACCGTGCCTTCATTTCCCCGTGCTCTCGTCAGGCGTTGCGCAACCTGTCTTCCTCGTCGTTCCTGTCCGAAGTGCGGTCCAAGATAAAGGGCTCACCGTACTCGAGTCACAGCTACTACGGCCTGCGCTACCAGGGCAGAGAGAGCAAGGGCTCGAGCCAGTTCGTCGTGCTCATGCCGAACGGCGACGCGCTTGCTTTGATGAGCACGCTCAACAAGGAGTGAGTAGACTACAAGCACGCAGCGCCTGTTTCAGATTAACTCGCCACTCCTCTTGCGAATATATACACCACCGCTTTCAGTGGCTGGAGAGTTTGATTGCGGCATCGTTCATATTCAATGTATTGACGAGGATGACGTCCACGGCCTTACCATACCCGACAACGCCGACAGGCAACGCATTGCACACAACGCTGGGAGGTTAACTGGAAGAGAATTCCGATTGGCCATATATTGGCCCTGTGGAAGGAAAAGAAGGCTGCGAAGGGAAAAGAGGAAAGGACCAAGTAATGATGAAGGGCGTCTATGAAGGACCTTTTCAAGCGCTTCTCTTTTAAAAATTGAGCACCGGGTCAGGAGAAGGTTGCACCCGTTGCAAAGAACCTGGGGGTCCCCACCGGAGCATGAACACAGCACCTCAAGATTATTAGGCTGATGCGGTACCACTAGGCGTCCGCTGCGCTGGCTACACGCCTCGGAGCGTTTAAGGCCGCTATACGATCGTTTCATTTTTCGCATGCGCACGCGTCCTTGCGACCATGCGCACGGGCGCGTGAGGGCGCGTTGCGGATGAGGTGCTGTACAATCACGTTTGCTGCATGCGACCGAGCGGACGACTCCGGCGTTCTGCTTGGCGCGCTCGTGAGTGCCGCCCGTGCGGCAGCCCAGGCATATGCCGTAGCAAAACACGAAGATATCTTGATGTGCGAATACACACACATTGATAGTGTGGCTCACCACCCGATACATGTTTAGCTGTAAGATTTTTCGTAGCAGGTAAAAACGCGATCGGCTGTGATAGCCATGGATCTCGGCGCGGCCGATTCTGACGTCCGTGAACGAAGTCGCAACAAACTTTGCAACACCGCAGGCGAGGATCTGAAACAGCGTCGCGGGAAACGATTAACGTTTGCGCTATTTCTACGTCAGAAAGTTAAAAAAGGCATCACACCGCGATCATGGCACAACTCGTTCGACCGCTAGTCGGCTAGACTCCGCTGAAGACCACCCATATATGCGGCCTACCATGCAACCGTTCACTACGGTCCAAGATTTTTTCCCCGAGTATTTGAAGAGTGCCCCCATTGAAAGTTACGCTATACCCTAACATGCAATAACGATTTCAGAACGACGGCGTGATTCGTGTTGCGAATTCTCGGACCCAAGGATACGGGACTAGAACAATTAAGCTATAGGTTAGCAGTAAATGTTCTATCGTTTGTAGTTATAACAGGGAAATTCACAAAGCTGAGAACAGGCACTGGTTAAATCATCAGTTACTCAAACTAGTACACTGCAGTCTCTTTACATGTATCATAATTGCCTTTATTATGTAGCTTTTTCATTATTTCATGCACACTTTAGTTGTCATCTATAAACGTTGGTTGCCATTGTCAAGTAAAGAGGACTCCTTGCTGTCTGCCCACTTAACCGTTATTGCAAAAGACGTATTTATTCATCGATATAAAAAGTGTGTGCTGAATTGTGCATGTATTAAATATTCCATATTTTAGCACACTGCTGTCGAATTCGAACCAAAATGCACTACAAAATTATGACATTCCCAGTAATTTGGAATATGTAAAATCCGTTGTGCAGCAGTTGTGCATTTCACAGAAGAGTGACCGTGCAACAGTACTGATTTCTTTCTGTAATGTTATTCGGTCCGTTAGAAAAGCCAAAATAGAAATAACACATTGTGGTGACAAAGGGGCCAAGCCCCCTATCTCACAGTGACAGCAGGCGACAAGTTTTATTTTAGCAGTCACTCCTTAGGTCATATAGCAATGAGAATTGTACAAGCTGGAATGGAGCAGTGTAAACAAGCCTGGAGGAGCGCTCAGAGCCAGTCAATGGTGACACATGCAGAAACAAGCTGGCATGTTGTCTGTAGAACTCAAAAAAATTCTGAAAGTGTCCATGTGAATGAAAACAAAGTGGTTGCTTAGTACTTAGTAAAAGGCCATACATGCCTTTTACCTTCAGTGTAAACATAACATGATGAGAGAGTTGGTAAACTGGCTTACATCTGGACGGCTCCTGGTTGAGGCTGGGAAAGAATACTTCATATATTCAGGGAAACAGAATGCACTGACCATGCATAGTGGTTATCTCAAGCAGAATTTGTAGAAATATGTTTACAAGGTGAAAGCTGTGTTGTTACAAAATACAATGAAATAAACAATAAGCATGGAAGTGTGTGTAGGGTATACATGCGTATATCATCTCATATGCTTTGCAGTAACATTTAAGGATTTTTTCTGGCCAGAAAAGAAATGAGGGATCGTAACAGTGATTCTGGTTCCCAAGACAGCAGATAAAAGTGAGCATTGTCTGCACCACTTGTTATGTATAAAATTTTGGCATGTGCTAGCTGTTGTTATTAGCAACATCTTCTGCAAAGTAAAGCTTATTTCATTGCCGGTTTGGTTTTCAAGCTGCCAAAGTTCCCTTTAGGCATACCTTATGTTAAAATGACTTAGTTAACTTAACTGCTTGAAAATCTTTGCTTAGGCTATGCCTATTTTTCGGCTTCATACAGGAAGTGTATGTGAATTTAAGCAGTCCTAGAAGGGCTGCACGTGTTAAGCAAACAAATGTCTTGCTTTGTGGCCTCCTTTTGAACGCACCAAAATGGTAATCCTCCTCAGGGCCTTATACAAAAACTCGTGTTACTAATTTAAGGAAAACAGCAACTCTATGAATAAATTAATATTGAGTTCAGGTTCGTGCTTTTCCATGTGTTCCACTGCCGTCAATGTAAGAAAATCACATTCACACACAAAATTGGCAGCAGATGTAATCTGACTCCATTGATGACGACAGAACTGTATGTGAAATTTAGCTTTATTATAGAGGAGAAGGAGGCACCCTTTTATAAATACTGTAAATGCTGGCCCCATAACATACCTGGCTGGCCATTTCAGATGAGGATAAAGGATAAAATGACACATGCACTTAAAAGTCACATGCGTAAACATACGAACCTAGCATTTTAACCACATCGCATAATGGAACTCTCAGTGTTGCTTCGCTTGAAACAGGGTAGGATACAAGCACAAAGGAAATGCTGACACATATCAGCTCGTAATGGAGGCGGGTATGGCTGACAGTGAAAACTATTAACATTGGCAAATAGGCCATTCTCAAGCATGCAGACGGTTGTTCTGGAGGGTAGGAATGTTGACATTGATAGTGGGATGCGTACCATATAGCAATCAATGAAGACTATTTAAATGAAGCAGTGAAAGGAAGGTCATTAATGAGTAAAAAATGGAAGGGCCAAGTACGATACCTTTGGGGTTGCCCGAGATTCCAAAAAAGAAAGGCAGGATGAGCAAGAGTTAGCATGGGCGAACTGCTGTTAGCTGGCTAGGATCACTTAAATCCCGCTCAGAGCTGTATGATGCAAGGCAATATTCTATAAACGATTTTATCGCAGGCTTTCTCAAAGAGACTAAGGTGCAAGTGTATGTCACGAAGAACGAAAAGTTGGCTATCATAGGAATGCTTTTCAAAAAGCGCACCGATTTGGAAGGAACAATTTAATGGGTCAGAACAACTTATCAGCGTGAGAGTTCGTACTGTTTTTCACTCTTAGGAGCCCATGCTAGTTCTAGAAATGGTGTAATGATTTGGTGCTCGTGATATTATCATAACTAAGAACTTTACCACATTCTGCTGTATGCAGCAATGCCTCGTTAATATCCACCCTGTAATAATATGATTTGAATTATGGACAGTTTTTCTGGGGATGGAACTTTATCAAAGCATGCATGCCTTAACATGGAAACTTGCTGTTTGCACAAGTGACAGGGTTTAAATGCACAAAGCCAATTGGGACCCGCATATTTTTGTCGTGTAATACGGACTTCAATGCGAACGTATGGACTGTGGTAACCAGATACTATAACATAGTGCAAGGACTGTTAGAAGTGTTTGGCGACAAATAAAGACTGAATAATATGGCTGTTGCACCCTGGAATTGCCCTAATACCACTCGGAGCATAGCGTGCAGTTTTTGTTAAACCTTGAACTGCCAGGCAGGCCGACTCTCTCCGCTTGCAGTTTCTGACTGACAAAGCACTTCTCTTTCTGGTGTCAAAACCATTGGCACTGAAAGGCTCGGCGACTCATTTACTGCCGCACTTTATTAATTAATTAAGCCACTCGCTGACTGTACAACATTTTTGTTATAATCTAACAGATGTTTACTTGCAATACTAATTTAATGTTTTTTTTTTAAACAGAGCACACGGCACGGGCACGAGGAGAACTGAGCACAGGTGCAAAGTAGGGAATCTGCAAATACAATTCAAGCAGTAAGAAAATGGGTTTAAATTTAATGTGGTTTCAGCCTCGACGCGTTGATGGCTGCACCGGCACTGCAGGACTTTCAGGAACGGAACAACGTCGGCATTGCAGGACCAACCACAGCACATTAGCGCAAAGCACATTTTGAGAAATCAAAATAAACCTTGTTAACGTAGTTTTGGCAATGTGCACAAATATGGCTTTGCCACGACCATGCGACAGATGTGAACAGATGCATGTTCCCAGAAACCTATAGCTGAGCGCGGTGGAAGGTGCAAACAAGCATCTACATTCAAGCAAACAAATTTAGAAATGCAGCAAATGCAAAGAAGTTGAAGGAAATCTAGGAGGCATTCTACATTTCTGAAAAATACATTCTCATAGGCCCACTATCACCTTCATCCAGCAGGCAAATAATGTTCATTGCAGACAGACACAGGTAAATGAACGCAGCATATGCATGTGTGCATGTGCATTGATGGCATATGCTTCTAAAGGCTTCGAGAATGTCTCACACAAGCTGGTACAGCTTACTTGGGAAGCTCTAGTTAACAACTGCTCGACACCAATAAAGCCAAGCTGTTGAGCACCTCCGCAACAAAAGTGTAGTGAAAGCAACAATAAATATGAGATCAGGTGCTGATTCAAAGAGTACTGTTTCTATCCCGATTGTCATGGCTCACGGAGCACTTCGAGATCGCTGCATTTTCCCAGTAGGCAGGGCAGCCATGATAATGCACTTAATATTGCAAGTATTTGTCTAAAATCCAACTTCACTCCACGCTGCTAAGCAAAAAATAAATTATAATCACAGCAGTTTACAGAAAAAGGTTTTCTATTTTTAATCACGATTCGCTATCATGGAAAACTCTGTATGTACAGTTCTGATCTGGAACCAAAGTGTTCATATTAACACAGCAGAATTGTATATGGGTTGCTTGATTTGAGAAGCATAAGCACCTGCTGTGGTCTTTTTTTTTGCATCAGATAAACTGAAATGCTCATGAACAACAGCCGCACTACTGGGCCCATATTAGAGGCTTCTGCATTGTGAAACACCGGTGAACGACTTGCGACAATGGTTTTTGTTCGTACATAAGTCTTCGTGATCTGGTCATAACGAAATTACAACCCAAACTTAACACTAATGCTTTGGTTCAGACCATGATCACATGCAGCGAAGATTGGATTCATTCAATTTGTCGTGCAAATTTTATTGCAGATATAGACCCCCATAGACCGGCAGGAATCAGGAAATAAAAAAAGATACTCCAGATGTGAGAGCTGCCATGCACACCGATGTTTTCACACAGATTTCACAGTGCCGCCCACATACCATCGTAATACGGCCACTCATAGTCGCAAATTGCACTTTATGGAGCACAATGCCACAGAATTCCGGCGACGCTGCAGTAGTCCGGACAGAAAATAGCTCAACGGCCGTGCAGCCGAGGTCGTTTCGCATACGCAAAACACAACTTTCAGAATGGTCTCGTCGCACTCACGGCGGTTGTCCAACACAGTACACACGAACTACGATCGATATCGGTGATGGCTACGCCGCAGCGCAACGACTTCTGCTCGCGATCACTGCAACCGCTGCAACGAATGCGACTCGCTGCAGAGCTCGAAGTTCATTTCGTCACGTCGCACTCACGGCAGTTCTCACTCAGTACACACGCGTGAACCCGAACCAGGATCTGCTGTTAAGTTCATTTCAGCATTCGTAAAACGAGGCGTGCGTAGTAAGCTTTTCGAACGTAATTATACTTGCAGGCGATATCACTGGCTGACGCAAAAGCACTCGTTCCGACTGCAATCACTTTCGCTACACGGACGCTTGTCACTGCGCTGTGAAGCTTGCTGTATGCACAGGAAATTCACCCTGGGGAGCTCCTTCCCGCTGCTGTTCGTGAAGATCGTCGCGCGAATAAAAAACAGCACTTGAAGCCATCACAAACGGCTCCAAATAAACACATCGCGACATCGGCACTGTTACGTGTAGCGTAGCCGCTCGGTGAACTCAGTGTAGACGACGACAAAACAACTTGGGGGAAACTGCCGCTTGCCGCAGTTGCACACAGTGAAGCTCGTAGTCGCTGTCAACACTCGTAATAGTCACATGCGGCCAATATTATGTGTTTCTCGGCACAGCTACCACCTACTAAGCCTGGTTTTTCACTCCGCTTCGCGGGCGGCCATCTTGCTGAGGAGGCGCGGCCTGGCACCACTGCGCTGCTACGTCACGGGACAGCAGCCAATAGCGTGATGCGACCATCCGCTCGTGCGGAAAAAAACTTGAAGTTGTGCGCACAGGCGGATGCGTTCATGCGCTCCATTGTTCTGCCCTTGCGCAGCACTTGCGCACTGTCGCAACGACGCGTGCGCATGCGGAAAAAAAGTGACCGTACAGCGGCCTTTACGGCCAAAGAGAAGCCATGTGTGACCACGAACGCGCAGAGGCCGTGCGCATTGAAGCCAAAAGTGGACTTCAGCGTCCCATGGCTGCTGGAAACACACCAAACGGAAACCCCCGTCAGAGTGAATCTTCTGATGGCGAGTTGTCGCACCTTCGTGGCTGTTTGGTCTGTTTACGGGCCTATAGATCCGAGATATCAAGTAATTTGTCACGAACAACCGAGTTTGAGTAGATATTACAAAAGCTGTTTCAGCGAACAGTCAAATTTTCGAAATAGGCTTTTCGGGCTAAAAATCTGGCTTTTGCGGCATAGTACTACCAGCGCTGGCGGAAGCCAAAAAAAAAAAAAAAACCTCGCTACCAATTGGGAACTGCTGTCCCCTTGCGATACTGTTGAGTATTACTTTGGTTTTCTGCATGTTCATTTTAAGACCTACATTTCTGCTCTGCCTGTAACTCATTGTTCATGCTTTGCCTTACTATGTCACTCAGTAGATGAGCTGCAATGTCATCAGCGAATTGCAGATTATTTAGATATTCTCCATTAACTCTTATCCCCAACTGTTCCCAATCCAGGCCTCCGAACACCTCCTGTAAACAGGCGGTGAATAGCATTGGCGAGATTGTGTCTCTCTGCCTGACACCCTTCCTTATTGGAATTTTATTGCTGACTTCATGAAGGACTATCGTGGCTGCGCAGCTGATATAGGCATCTAGTATTTTCACATAACGCTCGTCTACACCCTGAATCCGCATTGCCTGCATGACTGCTGAGGTTTCCACTGAAATAAATGCTCTCTCGTAATCAATGAAGGATATATATATATATATATATATATATATATATATATATATATATATATATATATATATATATATATTGCTTGTAGTTAAGGTTGTTAGCTGGTTAACTAATTTTTAAGAATTAACTGTAACTACTTGAATTAGGCGCATAGTTGCAATTAGAGGTTTGTACCCGGTCGTTAGTAATAGTCATATCAGTTTTTTTAGAATTTCAAAAACGCGAAAAGTTGGCTGCATCGTGCGAAAATACATGCGCTTTCGAAAGCATGCAGGCAAAGCAACCCCTCCAGTGCACGTAACTAGTCGAAAAAGCGAAATTTTGTCGAGGCACAGAGGCGAGGGTAATCGCGTTTTCAAAATTCTAAACACTTGAAACTGATATGGCTATTTCTAACGACTTGCTACAAAACTCTTATGGCAACCAGTTGCCTATCTGTGATAGTTAAAAGGTTAGCTTTCAGAACTTAGTTAACCAGCTTACTGCTCAAGCAATTCAACGGCTTTCCGATGTCCGCCAAGACTGGTAATACTACTCCTGAAAAGTCATATTATTCCCCAACAAGCCTATTTTTGAAAATTTTTGAAAGTCATCCCTGAAGCACCTGGTATTTTGCGTTATGAGACGCTGCATTGTATATTATTTCTGTTTCCAGCTTCCAACAGTAGCAAGCACGTTTAAGTCCGTATACCGCATTTTCCTGTATTTAGGTAGGGATACACGTCTTCGGCTAAAACCCAATATTTCCTAATTGCCACACCCCGAGAGAATATTAGGAAATTTTCTGCCTCAAACTGTGCTTCTGATATGATTTTTTTTGCTTCTCGAAGCCGGAACTAAAATACCGTAAAGAAGGAGCAACCAGGGACCAATTTTATAAAGGACTCCATCATTAACTGTTGATGTTATAACCCTTATTGGCAACTCTCCTGTAATCCTCTTTCAGACTTGGTCAATAAACGAAAGGTCTTTCTGCAGAAGAGTTCGAAGAGCGCCCGGTAAAAGCTAGAACAAAAAATGCAGGCTGGCATCTTGAATGAAATGCTACCCCCACTTGCCTGCTCTCCTGTAAAGCTGTTGTGCGTTCGCAAATTGGCACAGAACACAGAATTTTTTTTTTTGTAGTTAGGTTGCCTACAGAGACCCGAAGGTTTAGGAAGTGCGCAAAAAGGAAACAAATCTGGATCAAAATGAAGGCGGAAAAAGTTCTCGAAAAAAAACAGCACCCTGTGATTTCGTAATAATATTTTTGTTAAAGCCTAGCTTTTATATGTTGTTTTCTCGGAAAGCAAGATCTTTGTACTACAACAAAGCGACTGTTCGTAATTAATACCCTTCATCGCAAAACTAATTAAAACACTACCGCTGAAAAGTTTCAAGAAAAAACTGCCTTCTATGCTGCTGTGTTGTGTTGGGTTTTGCGGCACTAGGCAGCTGAGGATACCAAGTGCCAAGATTTCTATGCTACTGTAACGAAAGAATGACGCCCTATTTTAACCCCGAACTTGGAAAAACGGAAAACAGTAAAATGAAATGAATGGCCCTGATTTCGTGGTATGCTAAAACATTGCTGCGCCAGGTTTTCACCGTGTGCAGCGGCGTGTATGCGTATTTGGGTCGCCAGTAAATGGCAAAGTTAACCGTAATTCGCTAAACGGTATATGCTAAAACCTTTCAGATAATAAATGGCGTGCGCCAGCACGTTTGCACTGTCGCGGCCCTGCTCAAAGTGACGCGCAGCAGAAGCCTCTGCAACCACAAACAACAGGTGGCACAATGAAACCGTTCACGCGGCCGTTTTTTTCAGGTTCGGTGCTCTGGCCATGTCCCAGTCGACGGGCGTATTGTTGAACAACCAGATGGACGACTTCGCGACTCCTGGCACTCGCAATTCGTACGGCATGCTGCCCAGCCCCACCAACTACATCCGTCCCAGAAAGAGGCCCACGTCATCCATGTCACCGCTCATCGTAGCCCACTCCGACGGGAATGCCATGATGGTCGCGTCCGCCAGCGGCGCCTTCAGCATCTGCACTGGCTTGGCCCAGGTGCGATGTTCTTTCCTTGCTGCGCGCGGCAATAAGGAATCATATGCACAGTGCGCCGGTCAAGGCCCATATTTAAGTGCCAGCTAGTGCACCACAGGTGCACTTTACCATTCCGCTTGACTTCTCCAGTCATTCCCCTTCAGCTCTGACTCGGACACTGCAGGCGCCGCCATTGCGGTGGGCGCAGCTACCGTTGTGAGTCGCTACCTCGATCTTGTGGCTGCATCGTTCGGAAATCGAGAGCGCAGCCTCTTCACAATGGGCGCGCCGAGGGAAACTGCTGATGCATATCCATATATGCCTTGCACAGTACGGCATGGTGACCGCGGTTGGGCCGTGTTGCTGATGCGTTCCGCTGAATTCCGCGGATGCGTTCCGCTGCTTTTCAAGCATGCTTACGAACGTATTGATGAAATATGACATAGATGGTATGCTTCGGTAAGCAGTTCCAGTTGCTACTCAAGTGATCAGCCTGATGCCCGCTTATTTCCGGCTCGGAAAATGAGACGTCGGGGTGAATGGCGCATACAGCTTGCGAGTACGGGCGTGATATAATCATCCAAAATTTCAAAGGCATCTTGTTTTTTCTTTCCGCAGTTTACTACCTTCATTTCTTTTTGTTTCCTGAACCACACTAGACAGCACAAAATATTATTCATATTTCCGTTGAGGTTATAGATAAATGTCCACAATAAAACGAACGTCGGTGTCTCGCCGTTATATATGATGAAAAAAAACCATTTGGTTGAGTTGAAAAATGAGCAGTCTTGCTGTAGGCGCTGCGTAATCAGGACGTGGAGGAAACATTTAAAACGTGCCAGAAAATACTGACAAGGATGCAAATATCTGCAGTGCTTGTACTGCCTGCATCTTCGTGTCTCAATCCTTCGCAATGATTTAAGTATGAATATTTACCAACAAACCCAATTCGCTACACTTCTACAAGGACGGCATTCAGAAAAGGTTTGGTTTGGTTGGTTTATGGGGGTTTAACGTCCCAAAGCGACTCAGGCTATGAGAGACGCCGTACTGAAGAGCTCCGGAAATTTCGACCACCTCGGGTTCTTTAACGTGCACTGACATCGCACAGCACACGGGCCTCTAGAATTTTGCCTCCATCGAAATTCGACCGCCGCGGCCAGGATCTAACCCGCGTCTTTCGGGCCAGCAGCCGAGCGCCATAACCACTGAGCCACCGCGGCGGCTTGCATTCAGAAAAGGTAGCACGCAAAGTGACAATCTCGGCGCTGGAATCTGCAGCACTGCAAATACACGTATTTAATAAAGGTATTCAGCGGGGCTGGAACAGAAATTATATATATATATATATATATATATATATATATATATATATATATATATATATATATATATATATATATATATACACACCAGAGTTAACGGAGAACCCGCCAATCTCAAATTACTCTTTTGCTGACGAACTGTCCGGCTGCGAAAATACCTTAGTCAAATGATTGCAGCGCATGATTGAAGACCTAAACATGCAAAGTACAACACTGGGCTTAGAATTATTACGAAATCAATATAGTAATGTTCAACACTCTGGGTTAGGAACACGAGTTTAAGATAGGCTGTGAAGTATTAGTAGTTACCGAATGCATCTATCTAGGCCGCGGTATAGTGACTGCAGACTAACCGTGAAGAAAAAATAGCTAGGAGAATAATAATGGGCTGGTGTGCATTTGGTAGGCCGTCTCAAGTTATGAGCAGCGGCTTACCAGCACCCTTCAAGAGAAAAGCGTGAGGTTGTTGTATCCTGCCAGAGCTCATTTGAGACAAGAACTTGTGTGACGTAAAGCCTTGAAAGGAAAATGAGGACATCACAAAAAGATAATGATAAGGTTTATGGTTTATGGGTGTTTAACGTCTCAAAGCGACTCAGGCAATAATGATAAGGGCTATTTCGAGAGACATGAAGAGAAAAGCGCGGGTTAATACTGCAGCTGTAACCAAGAAGAGGGAATTGTCTTGGGCGGGGCACGTAATGCGAAGAGGTGGTAACTGGGTAGATTCCTTGGGAAGGCAAACATATAGAAGGAAGCGGCGCAGCGTAAGACGTGGGGAGATGCGTTTAGCAAACGTGGGTGGCCATGACTGCCATATGGCAGGTTAATATACAAGACCAATGAAAGGGGCTTTTTTTCGGCGGTGGATGTAACCGTGCTGTTGGTGGTGATAATGCCGATTATGGCTATGCTCCTAGGGTGTTGTGTTAACGTCATTCACCTTTTATCACCTTCACCCTTTCAGCTACATGTTCGTCTGCTATGGGATGCATTTAGGTAACATGCCCGTTATAACAGTCGAGCGTATTTGGTTTGTCGTATATCGGCAAAGTTAAAGACGGATTGCTGCGACAACATGTGTTATTTTAATGGATAGGAAGAACTGTTTTCTCTAATATCCCACCGGTTTTATGCGTTAGGCTCAAGTTCTAAAATTATAAATTCCACAGCACAAGAGACCCCATTGATTACTTCCAGGTGTACCGGCTGATGCACAAATGTTCCTGTGCATCTTGGCTGTGCAAGTTCTTTTATCTATCCATGTTTTTGGCGCCGCCTTTGTCTGAGCTTTTGAGCAAAACGCTCTTTCTTTAATGAGCACGATTTTTGAGCCTCAAGTGACTGCTTGCGAGCAACGAACAGAAACGGGCTTCCGGAACGAATACTGTGGAGTTGCTTTCCCCCTAATAGCACGCTTCTGCCATTATGGCAGCGCCAGCTATAGTAAAAATGGCGAAAATGGCTGATTCACAACTGCTGTGGAACCCAACGCAGAAACGAGTGGACAGTGCTGGTGACTGCTTTGTGCAGGTGGTAATGCGAGCGTTATGGATGAACCACACTATTAAAGAGGCCATTGATGCACCACGGGTGCACCATCAGATGTACCCTTCCGCAGTGCAAGCCGAGAAGTCAGTCGACCATGTAAGTGTTTTGGCAACACGTTCACAAAATCATGCTAACTTAGCGCGGCTTAAAGCTAACTTCTATTACCGTCAGATAAGCGCATTGTTTTACCGACGATTAGCGAATCCTTCAGGCTTACAGTACAATACAACTGAAGAATGTGGCATACGTCGGCTCTGACGTCCCGAACAGGTATGCCGTAGTGGAGGGCTGCGCATTAATTTAGACCCCCTGGAGTTCTTTAACGTAAGCTCAGATCGCACAACACACGGGTGTTTTTACATTTCGCGTCCATCGAAATGCAGCCACTGCGGCCGGGATTCGATCCCACTACAATGGGATCAGCAGCCGAATGCCACAGCCTCTGAACCATTGTGGCCGGTACAACTCAAGGACGAAGAGGTAAATGCCTCCCAAAACCTTTTCAAACCAATGACACGAACCTGTTCTCATGACGTCGCGGTCACGCGTCTTTCGCTCGCTAGCATGGCTTTGCAGGTGGCTAGCAGAAGCACGATTCACCTCGACGTCATGACAATGCGTCGACGGCACAGGTTTGATAATCACCTTTGAGGGGCATCTGCTGCTCTGTTCTTGAGTTGTATGCGACTATAGTAGACTTCATGCAAATGGGTACGCTTAAAAAAAAAGAAGTACTTCTTTTAGGAGACCGAGCTCATGCATGCGAGGACTCACGGAAGGGCGCTGCAGTGTCCCTTCGCACAACTTCCGCGATGGATCGCGATGGATCCATAGTTTGGATGGTTTGGCGATGGATCGCGCCTGTAAACCGTCACGCCTGTAGTAATCGCCCTCTAGTGTACCGTGCAACGCAAGAACCAAATGCGGGCCCTCGGAGCGTCGGATAGTTCCCGTGGCTTCCAACGCGGCTCGAGCTAGTGCAGGCAGCCGTCCATTTGCGGCGAGGTAAGAGAGGTATACCAGTACCAAAATTTAAGCTTCAGTTTGTTTGTTTTTTTCTGCGCATAACTGTGGAATTTTTATTAACAGAACGCAGTGTCGAACTCTCGAACACGTGAGATTCATTCCTCTTTATCCCGATGTTTGATAATGATTAAAGAAGAGCGCCTTGTTGAGGTTTATTCCTGCGAAGGCGTCCGAGCGACTGCGTCCACTGGCCACAGGTAGTGCAATTTCCATCCAGTCGGGCCGCTGCGCTGTTGGCTTTTGTTTTCGGAATCATGCTCATGTGAGAAAGGGCATTGCCATTGCGGTGGAGGGCATAAAAACGTTCCTTTTGCGTTGACAGGCGCAAAGCGGCCCATCCGAGTTACCCGAGCTATGCTCACGTAAATAGACGCACTAAGCCACCCAACCTTAGTCCCAATGAAAAGTCCGCGTATATACGCGCACTGATAGAATTTATTGCGGATCCGGCGGTGCTACACGGCCAGTTTAAATTAATCGCGTTCGAGCCCGATCCGGCTCGACCTAAAGCCATTCTTAAACCGTGGTTAAGGGCTGCTATCCTCGTCGTCAGGATGCAGTGAAGTGCACAAAAAAAAATAAAACGTACTGAAAACGATTCTATAAAATTCATAACATTAAAATAACTTTTAGGTGATCCTCAGTGGATTGTTTAAACCCGTTAGCTGCCAAACGTTCGTTACATCCGACGTTCGCACGCGAAAGTTCGTTATGTCAGAGGTGGCATATTTGGGTTCGGTATATCCAAGATCAGTACACTAAATTTCCTCATATCCAGTTGGAAAACTATGGCTCGTTATGTCCGAGGTAGACTTACAAAATGTCGTTGTTTCGGAAGTGGTATGCTGAGTTCGCATAGGTAGCATACTAAGTTTGTCCGCAGCCCGATGGGTAGGTTACCACTTGCCACTGGCTTCTCACAGACGGCGCTCGCCATTTCGGCTTGCACTGATCCTTTTAATACTAACACGTTATTTACTCAGTGCGGCTCTAATTACGTTAACGCTCAACACTACGCACCTGCTTGAAAAGTAGTGCAAAAAAATGCAGCACTCACGCGCAATGGCCGGCAGTAAGGTGTTTTGCGTGCTTTTGTGTTTAAAACTGCTGTAAGTATTTTATCATCTATTTTTTACATATACCGTAGCTTGACATCATTTTTATAACTACGTGCGCATGGAGTGCTATCTGGTATTTAGAAGGCCAACTCGTTGGATGGGAACGAATGAGAACGTGTAGCTGGTGTAGCAGCGCTGCATACCGAATGCGCGCAGAACTTCAACCGGGATCGGTCTCGATCGGGGTCGGATCGAAGTTGCCACCTGACAGCGGTATTATCTTTTTTTTTTTCCTAGGATGGCATCTCGATGCTCTATCCTGAACGAGACTTCGTAAGCGCAGCATGGTTAAGATAGGAAATCAGATCGATTGTCAACTCTTACTTTCCCAATTACAAAAGAATCGCCTCCAAAGAAACGCATGCTCAGAGCATGCTGCAAGCTGGCATACGGCCTACGGCAAAACAAACATAGCAAATGTGCACATGTGTGCATGACTGTGCAAAAAGAGGAAAAAAGATTACAGCTAACTAGAAAGGTGAAAAGGTAACGAGAACCGTAAGCTCATGACTATATACGGCGGGAACCTAAGCTGTCCTGCATCCTAGGCACGAGAAAGGGAGGTAAAATATCCGCATAATATACTGGGACCCAAGAAATGTGTTAAGTAGGTGCCCTCAAGCAAACAAATGATTAAAATCGCCCGGCCCACACCAACAAAAGGACAAGTATATGGTGAGGCCCTAAACAGAACGAAAAGAAAGTTGCCTCAGTCCGCGCCACTATGTATAGCAGGCTAGCAAAAGACATACTTTAAGTTCAGTGAAGGGAAACAATATTGTCGCCGAAAAGAAGACAGGAAGGGTAGAGGTCTCAAGATAAGAGGAATGGTATGTGTGCACGATGGGAAAGCCTGCTGAGTGTGCGGTACAGGTAGCTAGGCAGCGCGGCTAGTGACAAGCCAGTGCAGGACGTTAAGTGCATGAGAAAGCTGCATCTCAGATGAGCGTTGGGGGTGGGAGAGAGGAAGAGAAGAGAATTCGCTTCTGCTGTGCCATGTCGTTGCTCAGCAGGCAACTATTAATGAGCCGGGCATGCCAAGGAATAGCTGGGAGAACCGTAAACATTCCGCAAGACGCACGGAAGAGGTACCTTACGCGGAATTAAAGTTTAATCCCCCCCTCCCTTCCTCCGCCCTACCTTTCACAGGGGGGAAGAAGTGATCGATGATCTCGCAGTAGTCGAAATGTGGTCGCGACTACAATAAAAAAAAAGACGAATGAGAAGCTTTTTCAAAACCGTCAAAATCCCGCCGATGCTTACAGGTATTAGGGATATCACTGACGCGAAATAAAGGGGGAGCGCATAAAAGATCGAACAGCTTCGGCCTACAAGCAATTTTTAAGCTCAAATATTCAGCCTGCCTCTGCAGCGCTTCGAATAAAGACCATAAAACCATGATTCGTTAAGTACGCTTCGCCTCGTTGCGCTTTGCTCCAAAAATAGCGTCACTGGCCTTCAGTAAGACGAGGACAAAACGCTAAACACGTTAGCTAGTGCCGCACAGGTGCATGTTTTGTCAAAAAAGCACACTGACTACGCGTTTACGCATTCTGTTTTCAAAACTGACAGTTCCCCCGTTAGAGTGGCACGCGACATTCAGGTGAAGCAGGATTAACATTCAGGGTCATGCTCCGCGTTCTCTTAGGGGTGTAGCCCCCTACAAAGAAACTGCATCTCGCCTACGCTTGCGTCTGCCGTGCAGGACATCCTCCACGGACTGCTAGCTCGTGGGCACAAGGTTGAATACTTCGAATGGTACGGCCAAGCCATCGCCATCTTACGGAGACCCAACGACACTCATATTTACGGCGCGTACGATTCTCGCGCTCTACTCGCCGGCGGCATGGACGGCGACTGATCATTTGTGGGGAACTACGCAACTCTTCTTTGGCCGCATCCAGTCCGCATCTCGCACTTCGCCCTAACTTATGTGCCGCAAGTGTGGACGCCCGGATCATTCATGCAACTGATTCGTTGTTTTGGTTTACACGTAAGACCACTGAATTACTGTACCCTCTGCGCATATGCGCCTTAAGGACTTTCCCTGTTGAAAAATAAACCTATACGAGACTTCTACTGTTACGACTGCGGTAAAAGCCACAGCGAAGGCAATGGACAACCTGCGCCAGTTGAAGGGAGAAAACCTGTACTAGAATAGGATTAACCTTACATAGCGGGCTCGAAAAGAAAATGGGCTGTTGAATGGGCAGTGCCAAAAAGAGCCGTCATGCGATGCAGGTCGACAATCTATACCTTAAGGGCCATGTACGGCGGGGAGCAGGGCACGGTGACGTATGCGCGCAAAAGCTTCCAGGTTGCACCTCATCGCGAATGCCCGGGTTCTGACTTAATGTAACGCTAAGTGCAGACCGCTAGATAGGAGCCAATCAACGCTTTTGTTCTTGTCCAGATGGCGAATGCCACGAACTCGCATTGGAGGTCAGCCAAGGATCGAGAAAAGTGTGCTGTGGCGATGCTGAGGAGCTTTATTGATGTAGCTCCATGCTTCTTGGACTCAGTGTTCCACATGTAATTCTAACCACAGACCAATTAAACTGCCGGAAGCCGTATTACATCTTGTTCTATCATGCTGTGATCAATTTTCTTTCGTACTAACAACTAAAGAAGCTTACCCGTCAACTTATTCGGCGCAGTGTTGACCACATCCAGAGTGCAAAAAAGTGTACGGTGAGTCGCCGCAGGTAAAGAATATTTACGCAGCTTGTTAGTTCACAAAATGTTTTTTTATGAAATCTCAATTGCTGGTGTTCTTTTCAATATATGCTGGGTATAGGTTATGAAGTATATCGAAGTTTATGAAGCCATTCATTTTATGATAGTTCCTCGTTTCAACACATATCAGTAATGCACAGCATGCTCCAAAGTTTGCCTTTTATTTATCTTTATTTTATTTCCACTTTACATCTGACGTGTAATTGATATCCTGGACACCTCAAGTGTCCTTTTTCTCAAGCTGGACTCTTCAGCTATCTTTTCTTGCGGTAGGTATGGGCAATTCCTTTACAGTTCCCGGTAGGCAGAACCGTCACAGCAATCCCACCGCTGCCGCCATTTGTGACCCAGCGCGACAACCCAACAATAACATGTCAACCTAGTTTTTAGAGTAAACTTCTACTGTCGTTTTTGGCGGCCGGCTAGCTCATTTAACCTGAGTTATTCTTTTAATGGCGATATTAATTTCTTCTACAAGCACAGCTCTAAGTAGTACCATTTGGAAGTTAATTACTCGTAAATAAATAGCTCAGGATATCAAAAACACTGATATAGACTTTAGAAGACTTTTGACCACACAGAACTGCTACATTAAATGACCAGGAGAGCCACTATTTGATTCGTCGAAAAGAAAATTTTCCAGAAAATACTGAATATTGTATTCTGAAATAAAAAGCGAAAAAGACCGCCGAATTTTCAAAAGTAAAAACGGAATAGCCCAACCCTTAATAATAGCATGCATTCCGACTTCTTACAGTAGAGAGTTCTTATTTTTGTTTGGCTTCGACTTTTCCCTGTATGTGCGGCTTCTTTTTTTTTATGTACAATCTTTGTCAAAAGTATACAAACCATGGGGTCTGCTTCCGAGCCCTGCAGCCCGGCTACTCTCGCTGACTCAGGGACCCTAATCTTATACGAAGGCAGGAGGAACTTAAGTCCTCAACACATCCAAGCCTGGAACTGTCAAATATACTAAAGGGCACCGCTACACGGCTTGAAAGCAAACCTCTTGGTTGTATATTTTTGACAAAGACTTCGCCTCTAAGACGTGCAGTCGTGGACAGAATAACAGACATTTAGGATACTGCGGGCGTATTAACGTAGACGTACACCCGTTTACCGTATACGCCAGACGCCAGCTGCGAGAGTTCGGTAAATCGGTATAAGTCTATGCTAATACGTCTCCGGTATTCTAAAGGCCTCAAATACGGACTACGCTTCCGCGTTCAAACTCTTCTTTCGCGTTGCGTAACGGAAATATGTTTGCTGCATTTATGTGCAAAGGCGAAAATAAATATTGCAAATGCATCAAACGTCCATTACTTTTCGATAGGCAGCTCTTCAGAAGACTGACCGCCGAGGCGTGGTCCATATTCTTCTGTCCGTGACTATGTTGTGATGTTCAATTCGACGATGTTCAATTTGAGTAGTCAAGTTCCTTGCCAGTCTAGCATTACAGCCACAAATTCTGAATATACAATGATGGTTTGAGCTAGGCTGTGTGTTCTTTGTTTACATGTTTCATGTATCATGCCGATAGGGGCGTGCGAGTACTCAAAATATTCAAATGCCGAATCAAATATTCGTTTATTAGATTCACTGAACGAATCAAATAGTGCATGTACAAAATTAGTCGCAACAAATTGAATGCGTTGTCAAGTTTTCAATAGTTTTCGAATAAATGGCACCAAGATCAATTAGGGCACGCCGCAGTTTTCTTTGACGATTATTTCAAAAACGGGGCCTACTCAGAAGCCGCACAGCATGCGACCGGGATCTGTCTGTGCGGGGAAAGAGGGCTCAACGCCGAGACGCGGTCTCTTTAGGTGGCGGCGTTCCTGATGCTCGTGCATATGGCCTACAACATTGCGCAACGGGACAGGGTTCAGCCAGGTATAGCAAACCCTGCCTTCATGCTCGATATCTGAGGCCATGGCTCCAACTCTCGTCACTCTCATCAATTGAGATTTTTCGCTAGCTTGTTCGCTTTTGTGATCTGTAGCAAAATGTAGTTTTCCTGTGTATTATACTGACTTCGTGTGCGTGTACACTTGTAAAGATGAGTCTTGCTTCTTAAGACAGGTACAGCTGCATACCCACGACTCATAACGCCGCTAGCGCTTCGCTGTTTCGCATCAATATTCGCTTTGAACGAATATATCGCATAAGTTGCGAATAATAGCACATATATTCGATTCTTATTCAATTAGAATTTTAACTTACATAACTTACATATGTATCTGTTTTCACCCTGTAACGGCCTACGGCTGACAGTATCAATAAAAAATAAATAAACTACACTATTCTTACTCGACTCGGTTTCAAAAAAAGCACTATTCGCACAACCACAATCATCCTGCATTCATGTGATGCGTTTTGCTGACCTACCTATGGAGTACGAACCTGCTTTCAGTGCTAGCCACGTGAGCTCGCAGCCTTCAGCCGCGACCCCAGAGACTAGTGAACTTCTTAATGAAGGCAGCTACATAGTTGATAGCAAGTAATTTCATCAAGTGTCCGCCACGATTTATTCGCGCTTGTTCTCCACAGCGTGGGTGTCAGCTCACGAGTAGGTATGTAAAATGACCGATGTGGACCACTCCGCACAGCAGACCCAAAGCCTGAAATGCGGAAGCAAAATGATCGTAACCAGTTCAGTTCAAGAGCGAAAAAAATTCTATCATGCATTCTGGCATGCTGGTGACATTTGAGTTTGATTAAACTACATAAACGATGCGACTTTTACGGAAAACGCGGAGCATTTGGCAATTAGTGCTCGAGTGAAGCTCAACAATCTAACGAGAAAAGCTTGCGGCTGTCCTCCACAAAGCCGACGTTGTCGGACACGCTTTTGGCGTTTGTTCTCAATAGAAAACAAAAACAAAAAGGTATTCTCGAAGGCCATGGTATACAGCTTTAAAAAAATAACTGACGTGACGAACGCGCACGCACGTCGATCGCAAGGAAACCCAATAGAACAAGCAGTGTGCATGAATTACCCGTTGTGAGTGCTTGTCGCCGAAATAGTCTGATGTTGGTGAACTGCTCCCTCTCAGCAAATACAACTACTATCACTTTGTACGACACTTCCCGGCAGTTTTCACCGACACCTTTTATTCTGGTGCATTTTTCTTCGGGTAGTGCATTTTCCATGAGATCTCTTATGTCGGGTTATGCTGGGTTTAGTGGCGTCCTCATCCTAGTATAAAAAAAAAGGGGGGGGGGGGGGCGGGGGTCGAGATACTGTATTCGATTTCTGACCTTTTCTAGCTTGTAACAGCTCCGTTTGCCAGTAGTGAGAGTAGTCTATGACTAGAACATGTATGGATATGGGCAGAATTCAAGCTGTCCTCATTGTTCCTTCTCTTCTTTCATGTCTTGAGATTTCCCAGCCTTTAGAGCATAGGGAGCGCTGCACAAAGTGCATGGGACTTGTCTAAGCCTTGCGGTGTACTAGGGATGCTTAGAGAGGTAAATCAAATGGAAGCTGCAGAAACAAAGCGCGCAGCTTAGGTGAACGAAATTTCAGGGGCAGTTTGCACTAACATGGGATTACGTCGAGGTTTCAAAGAGTGCAGTCGGTACAAGTTGTTTGGAGCAAAAATAAAAATAAATACTGATACGTTAAGATGTACTTCGCAAGCCTTTGCTGCTTATTAAGAGCGCCTCTCCTTGACGAGGCTCAACTTACCGCCTGTAGGGTTGGCCGGCTGTATCCGGGAACAACAAACGCTAGCATGCTGCCAAGAGTGAAGGAGATCATCGCTGTGAACTGGTACATCAGGTACTGCTGCAAGCAGAAGTTTATGCGAGGGAGTTCAGCGGGACAAAGATTACCGTGCCATAAAGCCCCTTAAGCTCTGCATTCTACGTCAACCGAGAACCGGGTATAGCATAGAATCGCTCGAATTCAAATTCCTCGAGAGCACCGATTCTTCTGCTACATAGCGTATGTTGAAATTATTTCGAACTAAATACGCCGACAAACAAAAACACGATTTCTTGTTGGCATAAGTACACAAACAAAGCATAATTGTAATCTTTCAGCTACTTGAAGGGGCACTCCGTGCAATCTTTGTTCTGAGCGAAATTCGATTCCATGACTATTTGCGGCTGTGTTGACGTTGGCCAGCAAAACATATTTACTCCCGAGAAAATTGGAGTTATAAATGAAAAAGTTCTTCCAATTAATCGATTAAAACTGGTGACTTTAATGATCACGCAGACCTCATTAAGGACTCCGTGACAACTGCCTTGAAATGGATGCCAGTTCGTTCTAGCCTCAAAGATCGGCAACATAACACCTGACGCCATTTCAGTTTCCTATTGAAAACCGCATGTGGCGGCGCACACAATCTTTCGGTTTTATTTTCTTTTTTTCTCGACGCACTATTCAGAAACATTTTTTTAAGTCATCTGGTGAGCTGAATCATTTTTGTAATTGTTAGAGAAATAGCACGGGAATATTGACTACGTCAGGTAAACCGTGAGTAATGGGCGGCCTTTTTTTTTTTTGTCCTCGCTAGATACTCTGACGACTCCGAGTAGAGCCAGCTGAAGAAAAAGGTTCTGGCGCAAATGTGGGCACGCACTCCGTAAAGAAATCTCGGAAAGTTTTCTGTGCAGAGCGTGCGTACGACGCATCTTTGCACCAGTCTTTTCCTTAACATGCATCGGCTGGCTAAACCATCTTCCCGAACAGACAGTTCTAAATCGTGCGTGCGATGCACGTTGTTGTGCCGCCTCGTGCGCGCCCAGCTGTCATGCCAGCCTGTCTGTGCAAAGACCTTCGCTTTTATGAGGGTTTAACAACCCAAAGCGACTCAGGCTATTAAGGATGCCGTAGTGGAGGACTCCAATTAATTTCGGCCACCTAGGGTTCTTTAACGTGCACTGACATCGCACAGTACGCGGGCCTCTAGAACTTCGCCTCCATCGAAATTCAACCGCCGCGGCCGGGATCGAACCCGCGTCCTTCGGGTCAGCAGTCGAGCACCATTACCACCGAGTCACCGCTGCGGCTCTGCGCAAATACCTCCATGTAGCCTTCTCGCTACTTGTGTGCTGTCACATACGATATCGCTCTTTCCCTCTCATGTTGTTCGCGATGGTCTCTCAGGACTCTATCTAGTCACTCATGAAGACAACAGTACCTTCTTGGGTCCCGTGAGGGCTATGGCAATAAAAAAAATCTACAATTGCTGTGTTTTTCAAAATGCTACTAAGACCACGAAATCCTCAAACATGAAAACTGGTACGGTCACTTTGTAGCCCCTCCGAGGGAAACATTCAACTATTCAGGTCCTGTTTCTATCGTAAGCCTGCAGTAGTAAAGAGTTTTTTCAAGGCAATGTATCTGACCACACACGCACGCTACAGCCTTTAGTTCTAGACTAGGGTTGAATATAATGCCTTCAGGGGGTTTAGCCTTTATCTTTATAGATTTACTTTTTTTAATCAGAAAACATCTGAGAGCGACTCCAGTGGTAGGAACACGAGTGAAATTAAAACCTTCCAAAAAAAAAAAGATTAATGTCAGCAGCATGTTTCCGTCATTACTAGCATTGATGCCATATCCCGCCACTGATTGTGACGTCAGAAAAACTACTGCTTCTTTTATTGTGCCCTGAGTAGCGGATGTACTCCATGGCAATGAATTCCAGTTTCGGAAACCTGAATTTTTAACTCAAGATCGAAAAAGAGAAAGAAAAAAGAATGCCCGTCGAACGACCTTGACATGTAAAGTGCAAGGGTCCTTACTCGTGAACAAACAAGAAAATAAGAACGCATTTTGAACAGTAAGTGCCTTTCGTATTTGATTTAAACAGTGAATAAAAGTAAAAGGGAATCACAGTTTAAAAGTAAAAGGGAATCACAGTTTCTCGTTCCTTCATATACTTTCCTACTCCTTTAATGCTGAAATTCACGATATCACAGAGCGGAAAAAACTCAGTTGTACATGCAATAAGGTATTAGTGTTTAAGCAGGACAAATTTCTCTTCGTCATTGCAGGGCTTCCATCAACAAAAATTTTTATCGCTTATAACCTTTTGCCAAAAAAAGTAACTTAAGCAATGACGTAGTGCATATGCTCGTCTGGCTTCTCATTCAAACGCAAAGCGGCACCCAGCTACAGTTCAAACGTCGGTTTCAGCTTCCTTTTCAACGAGTTCACTGAACTTTCTAAAACTCTCAAACTAGAAGATGTTATCATTCAACCTCAAGGATCAATAAACAGCAACTATGACAAGCCATGGCTCATGGAATTTCAAAAGAATAAGTCCGCCTACAACACTTTTTTGGGGTTTACGATGTCTAGCGAACATAGGAGCGATGAAAAATACATGCATTGCCATAAACGTACACATCAGAATTTCCGTGATTTCGTTTCACGTGGAATGTTATTTATAATATAGAAATATTCGACATCCCGCGAGATATACGGGTTGTCCAACTCAAAGGCAGGCCCGAAAAGTGTCTGATCAAAGCAGGAAGACTGGCCGAAGTGAAACAAATTAGCTTGATCTATGTGTTGGGGGAAATGAGGGAAATCACAACGTGTACGCTGAAACACTGGATTCCCAATGCGTCTAACACGAGTGAACTCGACGGTCCATATTCCAGAAGGTGGCACCCAGAACAGCTTTCGCCTTTGTAGTAAGTGCTGACGCATTAACACAATGTCCCCTCCAGTTTGTACAGAAAATTAGACGAGGAAAATCGGGGATACCGTCGAGTAGGACATACAGTAGCATTACCGTTAAGTGACAAAAATATTAGTGCTCCCGATCTGTCCCCCCCCCCCCCCTACAAATGTTTCTTTTATGATGCATTTTGGAGCGCATAAGAAGTAAATTGGTTGTGGCCAACATCACTTCCTCTACTGCGTACAATCCCCAGCTTAAAAACTTCGCACTGGCGAAGAAGACGCGGTTTGCTGGCCACAAGCACGAATAACTCTCAGAAGTGGAAAGGGATGTCCCCCATGTTGAAGAAGGGGCAAAAACGATGATTCCATGCAGCGTCAGCAAGGCGGTGGTGGGAGACTCGGGCATCTTACATAAAAAACGCTGGGCAAAAGGTCCGCTGTGTTGCTGGAGAACCATGACGAGAACACAACGTTCAGATCGTTGAGGCCGTAAGAGAGGCCCGTGGCGAGTAGAAACTTTTGAGGAAAATTTAGTTTTCGCCTTGCGAACATGCCGAAGAAGACGAAGATAGCCAATACCTGCAGCAACGAAAGGATAAAAGTGTGAGTCGTAGCACGAAGGTTTACCGTCGTGTACCCGCCTTTTCAGAGATGACATGTAAGCACATTCTCCGATGCGTCGTATAAGCAATGGCACACACATCCCCTAGTGCTCTCGCAGGTTCTGCTAGTGGGGCCCAATGCTTTTATGCTAGGGTGGAACTTTACAGAACCACATACCGCTAATACGAGTAGTATTAGAAAAAGGGAGGGGGAAGTAAATTCGCTTGAACAACAGTCAAGCTGTTTCATACAGATTTAGTTTCATGTGTTCCAGGATTAGTCACAGGATAGTAGCTTGGTATGGGATATTTACCTTGTACCTTCTGCCTTTTTCAACGCACTTTAGGTTGCTTAGTGCGCACTGTTAGAGTCCACAATCATGTGGTCAAAGAGGCGGAAACTACAACCCCGTATGTAGTAGTGATGTCTACATGCAGCTGCCATACCCTGAAGATATCGCACTCACCCCTTACTGTTAGCGACTGTTAATTTTGCTTCCGAGGTCTGACTAGATTGGACCATCTTGTGTTGAGATTTCCAACGGAAATAGGAGCGATGGCTGCGTGCATATCAGTGCGGCGTGTTATGTTTGTCGCAGAACATTCAGCTTCTGCACAAAAATTTCCGACCCACTGTAATCGCACAGGCTGCGGCAGTGGAATTGTAAATTGTGGGGTTTAACGTCCCGAAGCGACACAAAGGCTACGAGGGACGTCAAAAATGAGGGCTCCGGTTTAATTTACGCTACCTAGTGTTCTTTAACATGCACTGGGATCGCAGAGCACACGGGCACATTCCGCTTCCATCTAAATTCGGCAGCCATGGCCCGGGATTTGATCCGGCGACTCTGGGATTGGGAGCAGAACCCCAAAGGCGGGTGACAAAAACTAACATTGTGATAGAGTGCTCCTCACTTGGCCATCCGTGCGAGAGAGAGCAGTACAATAGCCCAGCTACGCACCCATGTCGCCGACATGCAAGATGCGGTTCGTGACGGTACTCACCAATTCTGTGCAGGCCAAAATACCATTTAGGCTTGTAATGTAATTTTCCCCGGACCCCAGCGAAATCGCGAACATAGCATCTGAAAAGCAGAGAAAGGTGGTATGTACCTGAACTGGAGCCCCTGCTGCCAGCGGCAAGAAGCGGGCACTTTTTGGTGTGCATGCACTGGTTAAAGAGAAAAGCACTAACAATAATCATCCATGGCTTCATAGGCTGCTGTTAGCGAGTACTATAGGACGTCGGTGCAACCGCAGACCTCACTGCGATTAAGCTCAGCAGAGTACACAATCAGCGCATATCGCAGAGCTGAGGAGGACCGCGGCACATTGAAGGTAACGGGTATACGTTGCTGCGTATCGGCGATGGCTGTGTTGCTAGTGGTAATAATGATGATACTCTTCTAACCATGGCGCTTCCTATGATAAAGGGGCTGTTCGAATTTTCATCTGAAGGGAAAAAGAAGATCAAAACAACATTCAGAATAACCACGAAGAAGAAGACGAAGACCTAGTGGGTGGATACGTGTCTGCTTCTAGCTTTGTGTTTTCGCTTTTCGCTGTCTTCTCGCGTGTGGCGTGGGTCGGACAGTGCCCTCCGTGAGACCGAATGCTGACGACGCCCCTGCGGAGAAATTCCCGGCACGGTGGGCGCATTCTCAAGTGAGAAAACCCAACCGGAACCCTCAGTGGCAAGCTAGACTTAGCTCGGCGCTGCCGAGCGAGGCCGCGCTACGCGTCTGCATGGATTATGCGTTGTCGACGACAGCTACGCGGATGCCCGCTGTGTTGCCACCTGACGCAGCCTCCACGTCCACGCAATCGTCAGCGCCTCTGGGCCTCCAGCCTGCGACGTCTTCCGATGCTACGACTCTGGCCTGTGACATGGACTGCTCCACCGCCTCCGTGCCCGTGACACTCCCTCAAGAAACTGTGCCCGTCGCGCCAGTTCAGTATTCCCACCAAGGGCCGTCACCAACGTCTGAGCGCCTGCCACCTCCACAGATGCCTCCCGTGAGTCAAGGCTCTCTTCCGCCTGCTGCGAACTCGTTCCGCGTTGTCATCAAGCCTACATTGCGCTTTGATATGACTGCCATCCCTGCCCGGAATGTTCAAGCCACAATTGAGCACGCTCTTGGCTCTTCGAACTACTGCGGGCTTGTCGTCCATCGCCCATCGAACACCATCACGGTAAACTTGTCATCCTTGATGGACGCCCAGAAACTTTGCGCAGTTACGCGGATCCCCCTGGATGATAGCAAGCATGTCCCGGTGCAAATATATTTTGCGTCTGGTCCTGACACCCTCCGCTGCATGGTTTATCATGTCGACAGCACGAGCCCTCCCGAGGAGGTGCGCGCAAATATTCGCTGCTCAACTCACGTAGTACTGCAAGCACGGCCTATGGGGCGCCGGGGCTCATACCTGCTCATCCTGCAAAGCCCGTTGACTCTCCCGAAGTACCTTACCTACTACGGTGCGATCATCAGACCTTCTGACCTCGTCATATTTTTTCTTATCACTGCCACAAAGAAGGACATATGCAAAATACCTGTCCTAATCCAGCAGCTGCGGCCGACATGAATGAACCAACAGTTCCTTGTGCCCTGTGCAAATCGCCGGACCATGACATTCGCTCCCCCGCTTGTCCAAAGAAGAAGCAAGCGAAGAAGTTTCACAAGTCGCCGGCAAAAATGGATGTTCCTACAAGTAATCGCTTTGCAGCTCTCCCATGTGACGACAACGACTTCCCTGAACTTCCTTTATCTGAGCCCGCTGCTCACCATCCGTCTCCTCACCAGCGTACATATGCACAAGTGGCTCACCTTCCCGGACCAAATGGTACGCCAAAACGTCCAGTGCATCTATCACATGTGGATACCACAGATGAAGACAGCTTTAGATAATGCAATCGCGGAGGTTCGCCGCCGACTAGACGAACTCACCCAGCTACGGGAACAGCGTCGTTCTCAATCCTCTCGAAGAATTCTCATAACTCGGGAGCAATCATCAGAGGAATCACCTCGAGTAAGAACTGGGCCACAATCAGGTTCCGACCACCTGTTAGCCGCCGTGACTACCCCGACAGTGGATAAGATATTAGCGCTGATGAAGCAGGTGACAACCCTCATCGTGGAAGCTCTTCGGCCTCGTCATGGATAGCGCATCATCATCGGTGGTGGTGCAGTGGAACTGTCGAGGATTCGCTAATAAGGCCTCTGAAGTGAACATCCGCCTTCACTACGGAAAGCTGAAGGCATGGGCGTTTCCTACTGCAAGAGCATAATTCACTTCCACGCCTTTCAGGTTTCTGCGCATACCACTCACCCTCTATCCCTGATCGCCGTTGTAACGCCTCCTACCTGAGCCCAGGTAAATCTGCAATTTATATTCACAGTTCAGTTCCGCACACACCGCTCGACCTTTCACGGTGGTGCAACACAAGTCAAGAGGTTGTCGCCCTTCTCGTAAAACCTGCACGCACACCCGTTGTCCTAGTTTCTTTTTATAGTCGTCCTGGCTCCGGATCTCCCAATCTGGGATGGGTTCGTTTTCTACGTTCTACAAACTCGGGTATCCCTATTCTAGTTGGTGGTGACTTCAACGGCGCACACACTGCGTGGGGTTATCTATCTGATTCTTCAAAGGGCGCACACATCCAAGGGAGCTTTTCGGATCATTCCTTTCAACTTTTAAACCACCCGAATACTTCTACCCGCCCACGAGGTGGCCCGTATTCACCTTATTTGACTTGGTGGTTAGGCCCTGGTAACTCTCGTTGGGCTGTTGATTCCGATACTTGGAGCAGCGATAACAGCCCTATTTTTATCTCCCTCACGCCTACGCGTCTACGGAAAATACGCCGCACTGTACGAATAACATCATGGGACTCTGTACGCGCAGACAATCATTTATCTACATTCAACCCCTCTTCAGCACTGTCTACTCTCTCTGCTGTTCTCGCTATTCACACTACTACCTCTAGTGTAAATGAAGACGACCTAAACCCGGACATATATCTCTTGAATCTGTGGGCTCTTCGTCGCCAGGCGGATCTTTACGCTACTCGTCACCCCGATGACCCATCGGCTCTTCCTACTCTTCACCGCGCTACCCCACGGGCGCGGCGCTATGCGAAGCGGCTAGGCAGGCAACGCTGGGGTGCATGGTGTGCCCGCCTGTCCTCTACGCAGGGCAATCGACATCTTTGGAGACTGTTTCACGCCATGGAGCGCCCTTCTCAGGTTGCAGATTACACAGAGAGCATTCGCCCCGCGCTATATGTGGATGAGGACACATTTGCACAACAAGCGGCCCGTCAATTTTTTCCAAACCATGACTGCACCGCTACGTCTCCACCTGACTTATCGGTTACAGAGCCCTCCGATGGGATTCCTTCTGACCTCACCATGGCAGGGCTGCTGGCCTCCATTGAACGTTTAAAAACTACTACTACTCCCGGGCACGACGGCATACCTAACACCCTATTCCGTAACTTGGAAGGGAGGGCTTTGCAAACCCTAGCTGATACTTTAAACGAAGTGTGGCTTTCTGGCGTCATGCCGGGAGACTGGAAGCATTCTATTGGGGTTCCAATACCCAAGTCAGGTCAGCCTCCAGTATCTCTCTCGGCCCTTCGTCCAATTTCCCTTACGCCTGCCATCTGCAAGCTTTATGAAAGCATTCTAGCCGCACGCTTGTCGTGGTGGCTGGAATCCCATGATTGTTACCCAGATTCCCAAATTGTTTTCCGCCCACAAATTGGAACGGAGGACGGCTTTGCTACTTTGGTTGCTGACGTGCTTGACCACTCTCCACAGAGTCACCTTGTACGAACCGTAATCGCTACAGACGTAACAAAGGCATATGATAACTTCACTCTGCCATTCTTACCTCCATTCAAACTCTTGGTCACCCTCACCGGTTCCTCCTCTCCATTCACGCCTTTTTAGCAAATCGAACCTTCAGCGTGCGTGTCCACGAAAAGCCCTTTGGTAACTTCACTTCCAATAGAGGAGTGTCCCAGGGCTCCGTTCTCGCCCCCACATTATTTAATGTGGCTTTAATTCCTCTTGTTCGAGCCCTACAGACCATCCCTTCTATCCGCGTGCTTGCGTATGCCGATGATATAACCTTGTGGTGCTGTCATCCAGATGCGTCTATTCATCAGTTGCTCCTTCAGCACGCGCTGGATGTATTGGCATCTCGCCTCCCACCTCTGGGTCTAACATTCTATCCTACTAAATCATGTTTCATTCGCATTGAAAATAAAGCCGGCTTACGGAAAGCTCCCCCTTTAAATTTTACGGTACATAATTCTCCGATTCCTCAGGTAGAAACTGCTCGTATTTTTGGTCTTCTCCTTCATACATCTGGGACTAGCACCCGTGGCTGACAGCCACTCGTAAATCGGCTCACGCTACTCTAGGTCTGATTCGTCGCATAGCTATGCGCTCTGGTGGCACACGTGCTCATACGGCCCGCCAGCTTGTGCGCTCTATCCTTCAGCCACGGATAGTATATCAGGCACAATTTCAACGTCTCACCCGCGGACAGTGGGACTCCTTTGAAACTATCAATCGTGAGGCTATGCGCGTCATAACATATCTGCCTCGTTTAACACCCATACCTGTGCTACAGGAGTTCGCCAAACTTAATAAACTCAGTGAACTCATCGACCAACGGGTGGAAAATAGAGCTCAAAAACAGTCTCTTCAACTTCATCGTTTAAAGACACTTCCTCCTTGGTCATATTGTCAGCTCACTGATAATCGCATCACTGTTTCCCCGTCGGTTTCAGCAGCGTATCTGCCTGAAGGGTGCATATTATACACGGATGCATCACATTCTGCAGAGAGGGGAGTTACTGCTGTGTATAGTCCATCTCATCCGCATCTGAACTCTCGCGCGACGTATACTGCGGATACGTTCACTCACCTGGCACTGGAACTTCAAGCCATTTATAATGCCATTGTTTCCCTTCCGCTCGTTCCAACATTCAATACAGTTAATATTTACACCGACTCCCGCGCCACCCTTAAACAGCTTAAGGCTGTTCGACGGACATTCCAGATTTCACAATCAATTCATGTGCTCTGCGCAAAGTATCCATGTCCTGTGCGCATACACTGGATTCACGGCCATGCTCAGGATCCACATAACATTCAAGAGGATGCTATGACTCATCTTCATACATCAGACGATCCGCCACCTTCCCCTCTTCCCCCAGATCCGTTCCTGTTTCCGATTCCGAAGTTCTGCGCCAGCGAACACGCGCTCTAATTCCTCCGTGTTCGCACCCTCTCCCCCGTAGTCTTACTCGGCAAGAGGAGGTATCCGTGCACCAGATTCGGGCAGGGGTGTCTGACACCATCTGTCCGTCATCGGTGGCGTGCCAAAGATCTGCCAGCACCTGACATGTGCCCTCACTGTAGCGCTGCACCGGACATTTGTGATGTGCGGCACTTGTGGACGTGCCCAGCGACGGCTGCTATAAGAAAACGGCTCCTCAGGGAGGTAGGCCTGCGGTGGAACCGCGAAACTGACTACGTGAAGTGGACTATGAACAAGCGTTTCATCAGCAACCTCGGCGACTGCCTCAGCGCAACGGATCTTCAGTCCTTTTTTTAACTTTCAATCCCCTGCATTCCCCCCCCCCCTTACTTTTTTTCAACTTATGCCTCATGACACACTTCTCGAATAAAAAAAAAACAGAACAAACCATGGTCAATCCCCACCGTATGTGCCATCGCTTCATAAGTATGGTGTGGTGTACACCTTCCAAGTCGGCCAGACGAAGCCCTTTTCACCGGACAGGGCCACTAAGGAACGACACTTCTGCGTTCCTAGCGGGAAAAAGTCGGGCTCGCGCCTGTTTCCCACACTTTTATTGAGACAGCGAACGACCACCAATCACAAGGCTCCACGCCCACAGCATCATGGTTATTCGACCACATTCGCAGAATTTGCTAAGTGGCGCATTCAGGTCCTCCAACGTCCCCTGAATTGTTGCTTGGTGCCCTCTAGGGTTGACACACCAAGAGGAAACAACCACCACACACCTTTCCTCACTGAACCCTGGCCTGTCCCCCGTCGTGGGTATGTGCCATGCCACTAAGGTAACAAGAACCGCACACCCCAAGTCCTGGATTACCAATGACTGTATTACTTATTACTAATTTTGCGCGAAAATTACAGTAACTTTACAGTGCAGCTGCCTTGGCTTTCCTCTGACCTGCTCTTCTTGCTACTTCCTAGTGGTGCCTGCTTGTTGGTCCATGGTGAGGCCGTTGCACGGTCAAGCGATTCGACAATGTTTCCGGCTAGTTTTTCAGGCACGGTTGATGTGAATTTGGGTTCGGCGTTTCCCGAGGCTGATCTTGGACCACCCCGGACGTAGGAATGGGCAGCTTTGTTCGCTAGAATTCCGGTCTAAAGCTTACCTCTTGAATATTTGCGGTAAAACAGAATAGACATCATTCCCGCGGCGCTCGTTCCGATTGGAGATGAGCAACCAAAACTAAAAACCCCGAGAGAATACAACAGCAACTCACAGATTTTTAGCAACCACTATTTTAGACCCCTGAGGTGCGACATTTCGCGAGTACAAGATTCGCTTGTAAGTCCTCAGACTTAGATTGTGTGTCTTACTTGTTAAAACGCAAACAATTTTCATCACTGCCAGTTGGGGCCTGAATTGTCATCTTCTCCTCAAGAAGTGTTGGAGGAAATTCAAGACGCGGGAGCTGGGGTACTTTCAGTGCACCACTGCAGCAGGGAGGCGGGTGTCCTGCGCGTTGTGGAGTCAGTGATAACTTTTTCTGGATCATCCGGCCCTTCAGAGCTGCATAACGGATGTACCCCCTATATCTCGGCCCCTACAGTGTAATAACTGCTGGCGGTTCGGGTATAGTTGCAGAGCGTGCAAGTCGGCGACACGCTGCAGTGTTCATGGCGAGGGCCATTCTTTGAACAGCTACGCCTCGGATAACCCTACCAGCTGTTTACCTTTGCAAAAGCGACCACTCCGAAGATGACGCCAGTTGTTTGAAACGAGACGAACAGCAAAGCTTGTTAGGCATCATCCAACAGAACCGTTGCTCCGGAGCAGACGCGCATGTGCTACATAACCGCAAAAATGCTATTACGCCGGCCTCGTGCGCACTTCTGTTGCTTATGAGGGCGTTTTGACAACCTCGATGGTGGCAACAATGGCAAGAGAAATTAAATGGTGGTCGAGCACACGCTTAGCGGCCTTTCTCAGGCGTTGTTGGAGCTTGTCTTTTGATGCGGCTCAGGTGCAGCCTGCCGTCAACGTTCCTGGCAGTGTCGCTCGCGGCGATGCTTGTAATACGGATGTCGAAATGGTGTGCTCTAAACCCAGAAGCGTCGGGCTTCTTCCTCGCCCTCAAAGTGCGTCATACGATTGGTCAAAACCAAAAAAAGGGCTCAAAGTATCTTCCCAGTCAGATGTGCTAAAAAAAAAAACTGTTGCTACCTCTGTATTGCGACATTATTCACGGAGGGTTTAAAAAATTTCATTGGAGTTATCGCTCCGCAATATCTACACTTATAGATTTTGTGGGGGTTTTAATTAGGGAGATAAACACGTTTTTCCCCCTTTAACCGCGGCTGACACGGTTCGAAACCGCCTGACCCCACCGCGTGATCGCGTACGCTACCGAGCGCACGCCGACCACGGCGGGCCTTGCTCTGAGGGAGCTAAGGAACTACACATTGGCTGACACAGACAGGCATTTATTGCTACAGCAACAATAACGCCAGCTAGCAAAAAAAAAACAAGTTAAGGAAACGAGATCGTCCGACTCACCAGCAAGGTTACGAGCGCATGTTCGCCCACGCTAGGGCAGGGGATACTACGAAGCCGGGCGGGACGAGATACAGGAGCAAGTCTCCCCGCCACTCCCTCGCCCCGCTGGCGAAGAGCGGAGCCGCGGGCGACACGTCCGCGATCCCAGCCGAATAGAGATGCAGTGGGCTGTGTCATTACCTCCTGAACAGCTTTCAGGCCTGCGCCCAAAATTTTGACGTCACATCCGGCAGGCTGACACGTGCAGAAGCCACATCGCCAGCGACATGATTTTAGTCCCTGCTGTCCTTTCTTTCACGCTCCCTGCGCCGCGCGTGCCGGTTGGTTGCAGCGGCGTGGTCGCGTTTGTCGTCTCTCGTCGTTGTTTTGCGGCAATTTTGTTTCCGTGCGCGATGTGCAGTGGATACTAAAATGCCGAGCGAGTGTTGTGTGCCGGGGTGCACCGATAATTACGATACGGGCAGGAAGATACAAGTGTTTTCTTTCCCAAAAGGCGACGACACTTTCAAGAAGTGGTTATGCGCCATACCAAGGAAGGACTTCGTGCCGACTTCGTACACTAAAGTAAGTAATGTTTATGGTACCGTTATGTGCTCCTGGTTGATTTTACTTAATCAGCACGTTTATTGTAATACTTCCGAAGCCCAGATAGATTGATTGTGCCCACGTTTCTTTGCTGAAAACAAGCTTATAGACAAAGGGGCTAGCATTACGCTATTTTAATAAGTGGATTCTGATGTTTAGGAAACATTTGTACGTTTGTGCAGGTTTGCGCCGATCATTTCGGCGCTTCATGCATCTAGACGACGGCATCGTACACGGAGCAAAGAACAGGAAATGTTCTTACAGTTCGATGGCAAGTACCGCGGTTGCGCCGTGGATCGGTGCTACCGTATTTCCCAACTGCCCTTCGTACCTTTCAGCACCAGACAACAGCAAGAGAGAAGCACCTGGTGCTAAGAGGAGCCGACTAGAAGCTTCCCAACTCGCCCGTGCGGTCAAAGGATCACTGGCGTCATATGAAGCGGAGCAGGAGAGAGACCAATTTTCGCCACTCGAAGAACTAAAGGCGCGCCTGCAAGTGGCCTCAGTGTCAGTGCAGTGGACTGTGATTCATAAAGAAAAGTGTACGATGTTTTTGAACATCACCAACGATCGTGAACCTTGGTTGAAGGCGTCATTGACAGTGTTCGAAAACCTCCAAGTCTCAGCCTGCTACCAAGGATCCGCGATCAAGAATCCTGGTAGCGCTGTTGTACCAGACTCGGTTTGCAAAGTAAGCTTCTTGTTGGAAATTTTGAACAACTTGTGCATGCTGTCTGACGAGTCTGGCGAGTGTTGTAGTTCTCGCCACCTGTCGCTTGCAGTAAATTCCCTTCTAGACAAATTGGAAGCAAGCATTAATGAAAACAAGAAAGGGGCTGTGAAATTTTTAAAGGAACAGCTAACGCTGCTCTCTGCAGAGCGTATTCAGTACAGCACACAGGTAATGGTGTTTTCATGCATTCTCCACACAATACCGCCGCACACAATCCGCACGTAGCCACAGCCCTGGCAGCTCGCAGTGGTGAAGCTGATTTTCAACATGCGGCAGCAACAGCAAATTTCATCAAAATCATTCTTTGCTGGTGGAGTATTGTCAACGTAAAAACGCCAAATAAAGGCTTCCATCATCGTAGTGTTTACGAATAACCCTATCTTGCAGTACAGATGACCCAAAAGTAGCTTTTCTGAATGGTTTCATTACCTGGCTTGATGTCTGGGAATTTTATGGGCATGACACTGGGGTCCTTACCCAGGGCACATTGAGTGCCCTAAGGCTATCTGCTCAATCCTTACTGGCATTGGCAAAGTACTGCATAAGTGAACTTCATTTTAAGTACGTCCTACTAGGGAAAGTTCCAACGGATCCTCTCGAGAGTTGTTTTGGACAGTACCGGCAAATCGCTGGTGGGCAGTACCACATATCTGTTCGACAGCTTTGTGAGACAGAGGGCACGATTCGCCTTCAAAATGCCCTGCCAAAGATGAGCACTGATTACTTCAGAAACATCGAAGAGACAAACAGTGTCAGAGATGTAGAAACCTCCTTTAGTGTTCAAGTTGTAGACGCTGACCTTGATGCACTCAGAGAACGAATGCCAGTTATTGGTTATGTTGGCGGGTATTGTGCGCATGCTACAATGAAAGTTTTAAAGTGCGAAAGTTGCCGAGGACACTTGGTTGTTACCGGAAGTGAGACGGAAATGGAAGAATACACCCATTCCTTAATCGCACAACTGAACCGAGGTGGACTCAAGTTTCCCTCTGCCCTTGTGATTACAATAGTCATGTACACGGAGGTTGTAGTTAAAAAGCTTGTGACACAAAGTGCCTGCACACAATTTCTCCATGGGCCCAACCAAAGGAATGTCGTTCGGCAACTGACGCTCAACTCTCTACCGAGGCTTGAGGACATATATACATGTGAAAATGGGCATGCTTACGAGCTCCCTGTCACACTTGTTGCAAACTGTGCAGCAAACAATGCTTAACAACTAATGTAAACAAAGGAATGATCAACTTCATATTATAAAAGAACAGAAGGCAAAAAACAAAAGCCCAAATCTTTCTTGAAGTGTAATTTTTCATAACTTGTACAGCGCCCATTTAATTACTTTAAATTGCACTGCAGGTATTTTATTGCAGTTTCCTCATGTGATTTCTTTGGCGAACTTCTGCCTGTTGTAGTGCAATGAGCCTTCTTTTGTTTGCTAGTTGTTGTAGTTATATTGATTTTAATGGCGCAAAAGCAACTTAGGCTATGATGCGCCAAACACACGGTTAGAGCTTTTGTTAAAGGTTACGCTTTTTATATCTAAAGTTTGTATAAAACATTGGCTTCTCTGAGAAATTTAAAAATGCTAGAAAAATCAACCAGTGCTTGATCTCCTAAAAGTAACCTGGGGTGTAGTGGGATGTATTCATTGTACAATGTTGTGAAATATTTTTTCCTCAGTTGTTCCAGTTTTTTGCATACAATTAAAATGTGGTTTACCGTGAGTTCATCGCCACACATTTCGCAGAGAGGTTTGCCTTTTTTTGTCAGTAAGAAGTTGTGAGTAAGGTGTGTGTGTCCAATGCGTAGTCGACACAAAATAACTTCTATGAAACGCTCCTGATGTGTACATGATCTCCATTCTCCCAAAACAGGTTTTATAGAATGTAGTTTGTTGTTTGTTTGTTCATCCCATGCAATCTGCCACTTATTCCTGAGTTTACTGTGCAGTAATTTAGAAAAATCCCTCTGTGGTATGTTAACTTGTTTTATATGGCCAATTCTAGCTTGTGCTGCGCAAGCATCTGCTCTCTCATTACCTAAAATTCCAACATGGCTAGGGACCCAGCAGAATATAATGTTATGTTTTTGCTTTGTAATTTTAACTATATTATGTATGATTTTTCCTATTATGGGTTCAGCAGCGTTTGTAGAATGCAGCGCTTTTAGCATACTGAGTGAATCGGTGTAAATGATGCTATTTTTTATGTTTTGTTTTACTATTTGTTCTACAGCTACAAAGATGGCATAACACTCCGCAGTAAATACCGATGCATACTGTGGCAATCGTATCATTTTTTCATTTGTTCCTTGAATTACTGCACTTCCGACATGACTTTCTGTTTTTGAGCCATCAGTGTAAAATTCGGTGTAAGTGTCATATTTTTCTTGTAGTGCAAAGAACTCTTGCAGTATGTGCTCGTGTGGTATTTTCTCTTTGTTTAAGTGTGTCAATGTGAAGTCACACACTGAAGGAAGGCTGTACCATGGTGGTAGATATTCATGTCTTTGTGCAATATTAGGTAGGGCGTCCAGCACTGCTAAGTCTTCACATTTATCTTCAAAGCGCATTATTAGTGGCCTGATAAAATGTGGTTTATTATTGAATAATCTCCTAGATGGGCACTTGGTAACAATGGGATAGCAGAGATGTTTAGGGAGAGAACGGGTTTTTAGGATGTACGTGCATGTTAGTGTGACTCTTCTATCCTCTAGTGTGGGCTCATTAGTTTCAACGTAAAGACTCTTTACCGGGGATGTTCTATAAGCTCCAGTTGATAGGCGCAAACCAAGATTATGAACAGGGTCCAGTCGTTTCAAGTAGGATGTTCTTGCCGAACCATATACCACACACCCGTAGTCCAGCTTGGAGCGCACCAAAGAGCGATATATTTGCAATAGGCATGCTCTATCGGACCCCCACCGTTTTCGCGAGAGTACCTTTAATACATTGAGGGCTTGGGATGCTTTCTTTTTCAGGTTGTTAATGTGTGACAGAAATGTAAGTTTCTTGTCAAAAGTGACGCCTAAAAATTTATGTTCCTGTTTGACTGGCAGTGTGGTTTGATTCAAGCACAGATTGGGATCGACCTGTAGGCCTCGTCGTAATGAGAATAAAACAGCTACTGTTTTTTTGAGGGGAGAACTTGAATCCATTTTTCTCTGCCCAAACAGCCAGTTTATTTAGTGTGATTTGTATTTGTCTCTCGCAGGACAGTATGTTGGAAGAAGTGTATGCTATCTGTATGTCATCTACATAAACTGAATACATTACGGACTTAGGTATTACTTTGGCCAAGGAATTCATTTTTACTATAGAGTGTCGTACTTAAAATGCATCCCTGGGGTACGCCATTCTCTTGGGCGAATGTCGTTGATAGAGTTGCTCCCAGACGGACTCTGAATGTGCGGTTAGTCAGGAAGTCGTTCAAGCAGTTCAGCATCCTGCCGCGGATCCCTAGATCTGCTAGGTCATGGAGGATGCCGAACTTCCACGCGGTATCATATGCCTTCTCCAAATCGAAGAAGACACCGATACAGTGCTGTTTGTGGATGAACGCCTCTCGGATGGTGTTTTCTAGGCGGACAAGGTGATCAGTGGTCGAGCATGCTTTCTTAAATCCACATTGATGTAAATCTAAGAGTCGACGAGATTCAAGTGTGAAGGTCAGTCTAATGTTTACTATGCTTTCGAAAGATTTAGCGATGCAGCTGGTGAGGGCTATCGGTCTGTAATTGTTAGGACTTGTTGGTTGTTTTCCGGGTTTCAGAAAAGGTACTATTATTGCTTTCTTCCACTCCTCAGGTATATTCCCAGTTGTCCATATTTTGTTAAAGAAGTTCAACAATGCCTGCACGGCAGCCTCAGAGAGATGGGCGAGCATAGCGTAATGCACATTATCTGGGCCTGTTGCTGTCTTTTTACCACAAGATAATGCCCTGATCAATTCCTGGAGTGTGATGGGTTGATTGTAGTCCTCGTGCATACCTGCTGCAAATGGAAGTTTTTGTTTTTCTGCTATTGCTTTGTACTTCTGGAACGTGTTTGTGTAATTGGACGAACTGGAAACTTCAGCAAAATGCTCACCTAGTATGTTGGCCTGTTCTTCTAATGATGTTTGTGTCCCGGGTGTAGTCAACAGAGGAAGTGTGAAAGGGGTATGGTCACTACTGAATCTTCGAACTTTTTCCCACATTTTTTTTGAGGTTATTGTGCTGTTTATAGAGGACACATATTTCTGCCACGAGGATTTCTCGGCATTTCTCCGAACGAATCGCGCTCTGGCCTTGGCCCTCTTAAAGGCAATCAAGTTCTCCGCTGTGGGATACCGACGCAGAGAGCCCCAAGCTTTATTTTGTTTTTTTTTTGCCAATGTGCATTCTTGTGTCCACCATACTTTATGTTTTTTGTGTAAGAGTCCGGTTGTTTGTGGTATGGCTAGTGTAGCGGCCGATATTATGCATGTAGTAAATTTTCCATTAATTTCGTCTATGCTGAGATCTTCACAAAATTCTTTTTCTAGTGTGGCACTTGCTGTAAAAAGTGACCAGTCGGCGAGGTGAAGTTTCCAGCGCCGTGGTCTTGTGGGGATGACTGCAGTAGACGATGAGAGGCTGATGATAATAGGTAGGTGATCACTTCCCAGAGGGTCATTTAGAACATCCCATTTAAAATCTGTAAAAAGCGATGGTGATGCGAAAGCTAAATCGAGAAAGCTCATTTTTGCCGAGCTTGGGCAACAATAAGTTGCTTTTCCTGTATTTAAAAGACAGATGTTATTTGAGAGGATAAAATCTTCGATTGTTTGCCCCCTAGAGTCGCAGCGCTCGCTTCCCCAAAAAGGGGAGTGAGCGTTAAAATCCCCAACTACCAGATATGGCTCTGGAAGTTCATCTATCAATTCTTCTAGATCATGGACTGTTAATGTAAAATGTGGAGGAATGTATACGGAACAGATTGTTAGTGTTTTATAGCTGACGATGCTGACTGCAACCGCCTCTAGTTTTGTATTGAGCTTTATTTCTCGAGCAGGGACGCCGCTTTGGACGACAATTGCGACACCTCCTGAGAGTCGATTTGCCTGCTCGCGATCGCGTCTAAAAGTTTGATAATGTTTCAGGATATGCACATGTTGTGGACCAAGATTGGTCTCCTGAAGACATAAAACTATGGGTAACATTGACCCTAAAATATGTGTTATGTCACTATAATTCCGCATAAGTCCTCTACAATTCCATTGAATTAAAAAAGACATGCTTGTGTTTTTAAAAGAAAATGAAAGGAGATTTACTTATGAGGTGGGCCCGTTATGAGGGGCCTGTCTTTTTTTCGCTCAAGAGAGCTGTTCCGCCGCTGTAATGGAGGCGGAGTGGGTGTTGTATCCATCACCTCAACAGAGGTGCTGGAGGACCGCGCAGCCGCGGTTGTGTTAGTTTCAGGCCTCTCCCGACGGGGGGAGGTCCTGCGGGATGCCGACCCATGGACCGGCGGTCCCTGCTTTGGCAGTGACAGGGCAGCTTTCGCTGACCCTGCCTGGGGCGTGGATGGCCCTGCCATAGGCTCGGTGGGAGCGGCCTTGGCAGGTGCCGGAGTGCTGTGCGGTGCTACGCCCCTGCGCACCACATCAGCGAAGTTTTGTTTTGCTGTGAAGGAGAATGTGTTTGTAAGCGCAAAACGCCTTCTCGCTTCTTTAAAAGAAATGTTTTCTTTGGTCTTTATGGTGATAATTTCTTTTTCTTTCTTCCAGGACGGACACGCCCTGGAGTATGCAGCATGTTCTCCTTCACAGTTTGGACAGCACAGGGCTGCGTCACATACATCAGACTGGTGATCCTTAGAGGCACATTTTGCGCAAGTTTTACGACCGCGGCAGCTCTGTGAGCCGTGGCCGAACCTTTGGCAGTTAAAACACCTGCGGGGGTTTGGTATGTATGGTCGTACATTGATTTTCAAATATCCCACGTCGATTGTGTCGGGCAGGGTGCTGGTGTTGAACGTCAGGATCATGTGTTTTGTGTCTATTTCCTTGTTGTCCTTCCGGATTTTGATTCGGTGGACATCTATGACGTCTTGGTCGATGAGCCCTTCGAGCATTTCTTTTTCAGTTATGTGAAGAAAATTATTTTCCGATATTACGCCTCGGACAGTGTTTAGTGAGCGATGAGGAGTCACGGAGACCGGGATTTCCCCCTATGGACGTTAGGTTGGAGAGCTTAGAATGTTGGACATTGTCACACAGTTCGAGCAATAAGTCGCCGCTGGCCATCTTTGACAGCTTATAGCCAATGCCTAGGGTTTCAGTCAAGCACTTTGACACAAGGAAGGGGGATATTATTCTTGCCTGTTTATCTTGTTGTTCACTGTGGATCACATGATATTTGGGGAAAGTTACTTTTCTTTTTTGAAAGAAGTTGTCTGCCTCGTTCCGCCCTCTTTTGAGAGTGCGATCGGGTTTTGAAAGTTGGGGAGCCATAAAAAAACTGTTTTTCGGTCATGGTGCCAGCCACCCACCACGGAGTCCAACAAGGGGACGGGACAGGAACTTGATAGCAAGTCCTGCCCACGCCAGCTGTACACCTCAACTATAACCAAATATGACGCAACTCAGGGTAGTTGGTCACACAAGGTTAACCCTCGCCGCCAGGAAAAAAGGAATAACCAAGAAGTGAGTAGGATACAGGAGAGTTGTGAGACAGAGATAGGAAAGTTAAAGATGAAGAGGAGGATAGGAAAAGGCGACTGCCGATTCCCCCCGGTCGGGTCAGGCCGGAGGTGCCGTCTGCAGGAAGCTGGGGCCAAAGTGGTGTGTTGCTTCCGCCAAGGGGCCTTAAGGGTCCAAACGCTCGGCATCGGCTCAACCACCAGGATCCCCTTTTCCCCGGACACGGCGATGCCACGCACGGCGAGGCGCGGGTGCTCGGGTCCGTGGTGATGCACAGTTCACCATCATCCCCTTGCGGATATGTCCCTGCGGATGCTCGGGAACCCGCGGTGTCGCCACTCACCGTCGCGACGCCTGCAAACTGCAGGCGCCCCCCTGCGGGGCTCTTTTGTTTGCGTCATGCATGCTTTCTAGCCCAGATTTTAATGACAGTTTTGTTTTTAATCTGAAATTTTAAAGTATTTTGGCAAATAAGTGCAATGTTGTTTTTCTTTTACTGAGCTGAACCTCAGACAGTGCCTGCTGTGGTAGGTGAAGGACTTATTTGTCACACCTTTTGTCTGTATGTGCTCTTCTTGTGCAGGGTCTATTATTGTACTATTGTTGTAGTGTCTATTATGTATTATTGTATTAGTTTATATTATTGTGCAATGCAGTTTGTGCAGTGGATTCCTTGTGCATTCCTGTACCTGCAGCAGTCAAATAAGTGGTCCTTTGTGTCACTTATTTATTATAGCCTAGTCCACAGTTTAGTCACAAGTGTGTTTAATGTATTGTGGTTTCTTTGCATGTCTTCGACTCCACAAAGTAATATGTTGTGTTTTACGCCATTGAAGGGCGGCCACCTACTCTGTAAAATGGATGAAATAATATTTTCTTCTAACCTGCAGTTAAGATGCGAGTATGGTTTTCGTTTTCTACCTCTTGGCATTGCAATGTGTTATGTTCTGCTTCCTCTCATTCATCTGAAACTCGTACCGTGCCACAGGGCCTACTTTAATATACTATACAGATCGGTATTGTAACTGCGTGTATCTCTTATCGGTGCAACAACTTGTTTCGGCTGTCAGTTGTTTATGATTTTATAGCACGCAGTATAAAAGGCAACATCCGTCTACATTACAGCGCAAAATAGTTTTCTGTCTGTCGTGCATTTTGGCCGCGACCGATGTGTAGTCGTAAATATCTGTAAATATGCATAGAGACAGAGTCTGCTGTGATAAATAAATATGTATAATTCTGTCCGTAATCTTAATTATTTGTCTTTGCCCTGATAAATCGCGCTGACCTGGCGGTCGACGAGCCTGTCTGTGGCCTCAGTTCCCGCGAGGCGCGCGCGCGGCAATCGCTCGCGGCTCTCAGCCGGCGCGCAGTGACGTCGTTGACGTCGTGTCACGTGACGCGCAGGCCTGAAAGCTGTTCAGAGGGTAATGGCTGTGTCCCGCGCGCGCGCAGCAATCATGCCGTCCGTGGCGCCCTCCCTTGTTAGTTAAAGTAACTAACCAGGGAAAGTCACGTAGCGATCTTTCTAGACATAACTAAGGTGTGATTTTGCAAGAAACTTGCCTTTCAGTCGTTATGCCTAATTCCTTTAATACATCTTGTGTTCCAGCGCAGGTCGTAAGAACCGCAGGGGTGGTAAACTAGTGACTACGAGCTCTTCAAGAAATTGACAGGACGATCATGAAACTTAATGCGAGAAAGCGGCGATAGTAGTTGGATTTACTCTTGATTATTGCGTTGATGATTTTGTTCTAACGGATGGTTTTATTCTAAGCCGAGGCTTTGGATTTTTCTGGAGGGTGAAGGTGGGCGGGTGGTGGCGCTCTTGGAGGGTGGAGAGGTGGATCTACGGTGGCGGCGTGGTTGCTCCGCGGCCTCTTTCAATTCATTTTCGCCGTCGCTTTTTTTTCGTTCCACTGCTGCGTGTGTTTCTAGTAAGTGGATTGGTGGTGGGTGGATCTTCTGGAGGGTGAGCTCAACGCTTTTAAATATCTTGGGTGAGGATTCACTCGCTGAGACTTCACACAGAAGACACCGGCATTTTTGCACATTACAGTGCGTAAAGGAGGTATTTAGTCTCCTGCGCAGGTAACTTTTCTGCTTTAACTTCCTACTAACCCATCACCTGTGTATATGGCTTGTTTGGCAAGAATCTTTTAAATCTATACTTCTTTTTAAATGTTACTCATGCTATTGCTTATGTCTACATTTATTTACAGAGATTATCTAATATTTGTTAGTTTACGCTATATTTTAGTTGCATATTTTGAGCTACAGATAAACAATTTCTGTGGTTACAGAACTGGGGGATTAGATGGCCGGAGGTGACGCGAAATACAAGCTAGTTTGCTATAAGAACCAGCCAAACATCTAGAACGTCTAAATGCATTTTCTCCGACACTGCTGCTAGTTCAGGCACTTACGCTGGCAAACCCGCGCCTGCAGGACTGATCAAGAACCGCTTAAGCGTTTTAACGCATCGTCATCGCCACCATCATGAGGCCAACTACGTTTTCACCACTGATCTCCGATTCGCCCTTCCCTGCGCAAGCCGCGGCCAACCTATGCCTGCAAGTTGCCCAATCTCATCCGCCCACATGGCCTTGTCCCACTCCCTGCTATGTTCGCCTTCCCTTGTAAAGCACGCTGGTAGCGTATTTTACCGAAGTGTCGCTATTCCCTGTCTTCATCAATAAAATTTGCTCTTTGCTATGTAGAGTCACATCGCTGGTCATCGCAAATGTTTTTTTTTTGTGATTGCTTGACTATTGAATATTGATTGACTTTTATGTGACAAAGCAGCAGTGCCTGGGGGTTTTCAACACGCACCAAAATCTCAGTACATTTCAGCGCTTATGCATTTCGGCTCCACAAATGCACATGCTGCTAATGAGATCGAACCTGCAACCTCGGTTTGGTTTGGCTTATGGGGGTTTAATGTCCCAAAGCGGCTCAGGCTATGAGGGACGCCGTAGTGAACAGCTCTAGAAATTTCGACCACGTGGGATTCTTTAACGTGCACTGATATCGCACAGTACGCGGGCCTGTAGCATTTCGCCTCCATTGAAATGCGACCGCCGCGAGCATAATGCTGTAGCGACTGAGCCACCAAGGCACATTCTTTCTCTTTATTGAGCATGTTCAGGCCAATTTTTGCAACTACGAGTTGTTTATTTCATATTTATTACCTTTTTGTGGGCTTGGGTGTCATCATACCACACCACTTATCATTGATATTTTCTGCTAGAAAAAAAAATTGGGGTGATTGTTGTTCTCGAAAACGCTGAGTGACAGAACTTGAGAGTACAATGGTGAATAATCTAAAAAAACAAAAAAAATCAACATAGATACAGGGAAGAATAAAGTGCACAAGTGATCCACAGTGTAGCCGTATAAAGAGACTGCTCGCAATTCAGTCTAGGTGCTCTTTACGGCAGGCAATCAGGGCCTCGGAAAACTTGTGCTCGCACTGATAACCGCAGCTGTCATCGACTTGGAAAACCGTCAATGAAGTCGTTATATGCACTCCTACATAAAAACCAGAAGTAGACAAAACATGTGAAAACAGTGCGCCACCAAATCAACAAATTTCGCTCGATAATCCCTTTGTGGATAGATTCCACGGCTTTCACGCAGTGTTGTTTACTTCTGCGCTGGGTTATTAATTCGCAGTACTCGTGCCAAGGCTCGCGGCAGACGTTGTTGGTTTACCAGAGCAACCGCTGTTAAAGCAGTCCAACGTTGTCGTTTTGTGGCGAACAGGATCATTTCACGTAGACTGCCACGATAAGCACTTGGAGCACGGCACGAGGCAGCCCTTTTGGCCCGTTATCGAGAGCAATTAAGGGCTTGCAACTCCCAAGTGCTTTCGGCAAGCACAAAGGCCGAGTGGCGGGAGAATGCAAATGGCAAGGTTTTTTCACTATGTCTTCGTGTTTGAGCAGGCTGACGGAGCTCGGAGGTAAGATGTCGCAAACATAGCAAGGCACGTGGCCATATAACGCAGTGGCTCCACACAAAACGGTACAGAAGCTCAAAGCTCTTTCCAAAAGGCCTGGTGCTGAAGACTTGCATGATGACGAGCACCCAGCTCGCACTGATTGCACCGTTATGCGTCATCGGCATTGTCTCGTGCCAGTTCAGGTAAATTTCCAGTGGGCTCGAATTCTAACCTCTCGTGTATGATCATGGTTTCAAGTGATCAGCGCGGTGCCTATCGCGTGAAATCGAGGGCGAAATGTTAAGCTCGTGCTGAACGCTAAATTCTATTAACGCTACAATAAATGGATTACTCGTTCCTCCTTCATAATAAACCAGTCGATCCCACTGAAATTGGTTCGGTGGTTATGGCGTTCGCCTGCTTAGTCCGATGATGCGATATCTAATCCTGGAACCGGCGGCTGCATTTTGGAGGAGGCAAAATGCAAAGCTGCCTGTGTGCTATGTGGTGCCACCGCACGTTAAAGAACCCCTGGTGCTCGAAACCAATCTGGCGCACTCTACTGCGGTGCGTTTCATAGCGTAGTGCGTAAAATTTCATTGCCTTTTTCCGAACATTCGTTATACTGTTCGGAAGTGCTACTATCTGGGTGGGGGGATAAGTGTTATTGTATTGCAGGACAAAAAATACAAACAAAGCACCGTTTTCATAAGCTGCCGACGCGAAATAATCATTTTCACGCCGTTTTCCAGCGTACCACTGTTCCTTGTCCAGACGAACCGTTCTTCCTCGTTTGGTAGAGCGGCGATATATGAACACCTAGATAATTACATGGACGGGAGTATAATTTCACACATACTTCCTAGAGTCGACTACAAACGGATCTGCGCACCTAATTCTGCGGAGCATGCACCTTGGACAAAGGCTTGTGCTTGGAGGAGAGGGGAAGTCCGAAGCGAAAGGGCATTAGCAGCGGCTGGGTGATCAAAAAAGGGGAACAGGAGAGGTGCGTGCACTCCAACAAAATGTCCCCCTCCGCTAGCCTACGGAAGGGCCTTATATATCAGAGTGAGTGAGTGAGTGAGTGAGAGCGAGTGTAAGAGTGAGTGAGAGTGAGTGTAAGAGCAATAGCGAGTGAGTAAGAGTGAGAACGAGTCAGAGCGAGTGAAAGTGAGCCAAATTTTGTCAAGCCACAGCGCCGAAGATAATCGCGTTTTCGGAATACTATTTACTGGTATGGCTATTACTAAAGGCTGGCTACAAATCTCCAACGGCAGTGAGGTGACTATCCGTAATAGTTCAAAAGTTAACTATTAGAATTTAGTTATTCACCTTACTAGTTAACATGATAAGCCTGTTTTCTGACGTCCGCCAACACTGGCATTATTGTGGCGCAAAAAGTTTCGCTTTACCTCAAAACTCATACTTCTTTTCAAATTAGTGATCACCTTCCGTGAAACACCTGGTACATTTGGATTGGGTCGCCACTGAATTAACTGCGAGGCCGAGCCAAAAACAAAAAAAAAAACTAAAATGTTCTGATGGCAGCACAAAAATTTGTCTTAGCCTTGTGTCCTGTCAATTTTTTTCAAATCCGGTGCACCGCTTCATAACGCCACAATTGTTTGAGGCGCCGCTTTGTCGCCTCCAGTTTCCCATCACTCCAGCGCAGTCACTTTAACCGCTTCACTCGCGAATGATCGCGCTGACGATGAAAACCGTGCTACTTGAGAAACGTCTGTGCATGATAATAAGCGAATGCCTTATTGTAAACGCTATCACATTCCAAAACTCGGCGTAAAGCTCACATTAAACAGTTATAGTTTTAAAATGAGATTGAAAAGAATCAACAACTGAAACTAGCAAAAGCTGTTACGAGTCCAAACGAAAAACCAACATGGCGGGCTATCGAATGTGAACAACGAGTTGTCGTTCGCCGCCGGTGTTGAGCAGTGGGATCGAGTATGTGTTATCGCAAAATCTGTGAAACAACAAAGAAAAGAAACTGGCACTCACTTCTCCAAGCACAGCATTCTTTTATGATGAACAAATCAGAATGTGGACTGGTATACCGAACAGCAGAGATGTACTGCAGCGTGCATAGTGACAAGCAATGGGAAAGGGGACTATTGGGAGCACGATCCAATAGTTCCCCACACGTGCGGCGCTTTCTAGCCCACATCATATAATCCAGCTCTTGAAGCTAAGGTGATTTTAACTTTCGCAACGTCTCTTTAGTGGCACTAGAAGAAACATTCCCTTTCTGTGCACAATACATCATTTCGTCATTTTGGCTGCAGATGGACTACATCGGGGAAATGAAGCTGGGGACGCCGGGCCAGGCATTCCGCATAATCTTTGACACCTGCTCTGCAGACTTCTGGGTACCGTTCGCTCGTTGCTCGGAGGGTTGCGGTGAGTAGCTTGGCACAGTGATTAAAGCCCCATTTGAAAATCTGAATAAATAAAACAGTACTTCGCAGGTATTCTTAAATTTTTAGTAAGTGTCGTTATCCGTACCTAAAAGAGCACGAGCCTCCGAAAACATCGGGCAAAATTTTAAAAGGGGGGGGGGGGTAGGGAAAGAGCGCTGTAGACTGCTATAACCGTATGAGTGTGCACTCCTCGCGTTAGAAGTAACTGGAATACCGTTCTGTTTACTAACTACGTTGACCTCCGTTGGCAACTAAGCCGCTGAGCGCGAGGTGCTCGCGCGCAAATGCGGAACCGAAGTGCTCACGCATATTACGCTTCCCAAGTAATACAAAGTCACACTCACGGCACATTTTTGTGCCGGAACCAAGTTCCGTTCACTCTTGATGCCGCTTGCACGAATCGCTACTGAATCCTGTCAGCGTGACGCACTGAGAAATAAGCTCTGGTAAGGGTCAAGCATTGCACAAATATTGGTTTCGGTCCAAACACGTTGCAGCCTCCGTCATTTGCTTTCTTGTGGGAGATGGCAGTTTCAGCAAGTGACATATATCGGTAGGTTTCCCTCTAACAACTCATATCAATACGTACCGACTTGCGCATTCACTCCCGTAAAATCTGGTATAGAGAATTTCTCTAACGCTGGTGAACGACAGGAAGGCCTCCCATTAAGTCTGAAGCGGTCAGCACTAATCCCAAGCTCTTCAAAATGTCGTGCCTCCATCCAGCATGCATACGTAAAAGTGAGTTCACACTGCAAATAAAACAGTGAAACAAAAGTTAGTAGCGGCCCTGCAACACGAGTGTGGGTACTTTCGAGATGCACGACTTTGTGTAAAATAGAATTACGTTATCCTTTGCAGTTTTTGATCCAGAGACCAGGAAGAAAATATAGCGAAGTGGTGCATCCCTAGGTGGAAATTGCTATCTATAGCCCGCCGAGTGTTTTGGAAAAGCATCTTGCTTCTTCTCAGCTTTACGCAGTCACGCAAGGATAGTTAATGCGCATAGTTAAGTCGCAGTGAAATCCAAAGCAAGTGGGGAACTTTTGTCCGAAAACAAAAAAAAACTTGCTTGGAGTGGTAGGGACCGTCACAGCCAACGGTTGTCCAGAACAGAATGGCTGGGCTGGCATTCGAGCCCCAAGTACGTAAGCGGCATCTGGCACTTTTCGGCTATCTCCGCGGTTGTCGCGGGAGTTCAAGTGTATGGCACAGATATCATGACCTTTGGATAACTGGCATTGCTTGCGACGAGGATCTGGCAAGAGAGCTGCGTAACATTCTGGACAGTTACAATAGCCAGCGATGAAGGTGCGGGCGAGTCGTTGACAGCTCTTACGTGCAGGACAAGTTTTGCGAGTACAGCACAGATTATATCGAAACATCGATCATGGGCGCGGCTCAGGCCACAGGAGCGGTAACCAACTAGCCCGCACCTTAAATGTTGCAGACAGCGGAGAAATACAACGGGCGCAGCATCTTCGTGATTGCTATTAGCGCCGTGCGCTAACTGGCTACGCTATAGAAGGTGTTAAGCGTGCTTTCAGAGGCTCGAGAGTAGTTCGTTTTTTCGTTGGAGACAATCTTTTTTTTACTTTCTCGGCCTCATCGCATGAGGAGATTACGGAATTTCTAACTAGCTAGGCTACAACCAAACTGCACAGCACATGAGCTTGAAACTACCGCGTTACTAAATTAACATCGATGATTCGAAATCCACGAAAACCGCGAAAACCGGTGAGGTAACTGGCACCGCAATCGTCACCTGTATTATGCATGCGGTCACTCGACGACCACGGCAAAACGTTTTATTTCTGTGCGAAGTATACTAACCGCCTGTTAAGAATGATCATGGTTCTTCGGTTTATGTATAAATAATAAAGCGCAACATTAAAGTCACATCGCTTTAGCTTATTCTTTCAGCATCTGGCACGGTTGGCATGGAAAAAGAAAGAATGAAAACAAAGAACAGCCTATTCACTCTCAGTAGAAGCGGTCTGAAATGGGTCTCGAGAGTTACTACTATATCAGAACTGTATGTGCTATGAACTGCCTTGCCGGTAAATATAAAGAAGGAAAAACCTGCTGCTCATGAGCAACTTTGCAACGGTTTTGTTATCAAGTACCACGAGGTTTGCTAGTTGTGAACGTCGTTTTCGTGCTTATTGAGTAGTTATTTCACGCGTCCCACGCGGCGGTTCTTCGCGCGCAGAGGACCGTAAAAAGTACGACGCCTCGCGGTCCCGCTCCCACGCCCCGGGCAACAAGCAGGTGTCGATCAAGTACGGCAGCGGCGAAGTGCGCGGAGTGCTCGCCTCCAAAGCGCTGCATCTGGGCGAGGGCACCGTGCGTTCCCAGCCGTTCGCCGAGATCACGTACGCGTCCTTCGGGCATCTTCCGGCCCGAGCCCTTCGACGGGTGGGCCACGCGGGACGTGCCGTTCGACGGCATCATCGGGCTGGCCTAGCCTAAGATTTCGGCCCTGAAGGTGACGCCTACCTTCGACACCATCATGAGCAGAAACTCCTGCCCAGGTCCGTGTTCTCCTTCTACCTGGGTCCCCAGTCGCAAACGCGGCCAGCAGGAGAGCTCGTTCTCGGAGGCATCAACGACGAGCGCTTCAAGGGCTGCCTGCACTACGTGCCGCTCACGAGGAAGAGGCACTGGTAGTTCCAGATGACCGGTGAGACATGTTGCGGCTACGGTAGTGTTTCACTCCGGGACACTGTGTCTTTGTTCAAGTAAACTGAGGAAGGAAAACATGTTAAATGCCAGCGTGCCTACACTTAGCTATCGGCGATACGCCGCAGTTGGATTTTATGGCATTAATACATCTAAACTTGGCGGTGGCTTGCACGGGGACAAGCAAGGTTGCGACAAGAGTGCGTAGTTGGGCCAGTTGGAGATAAGAGAACGTGATAAAAAAACAGTAGAATCGGGACAATTAAATGTCGGTTAATCGAGTACAGTAGACAGTAATGACTTTTCTGAAGGGACGCTAGATGGAAACAATAAGGGACAATAAAATAACGAATTTACGTTACACTAGCAGAATTACTTTCGGGAACTCTACCGTTTTTTTAGCCATGATATGCTTACAGCTCCCATGGTCGGCAGTCTAGTCAACCAACCTAAAAAAATCGCGACGAAACTGAAGCCAAAACTGACCAATTTCTCTATGAAAGGCGAGGGGCAAAAAAAAAATTAGCGCTAAGCAACCTAGCTGGATCGAAACCCCTGCTAAAGCGAACCCATAGCTGGCTCAAATTACGCCTTACGCTACTCAGCTGTAGCCGCAAGGATCAACGCATCTGTTTCTAACAGGTGTTTTCATTCATGACTCGCACTTGTTAGAGTTTAAATGGCCGGAATAGATTGCGCTGCATAGCTCGAACCCCTCGAAGAAGAGTAAGTTGTCGCACTGCTAACACGGGGGAGTGGCTTAAGGGCATTGACAGTGACTGCGTGCACGAAGTACAGGTGGCGACACGCGCCGCACTGATAGGAAGGGGAAGGGATTAGGTCACTATCATCGTTACCAGTATGCCTGGTACAAATAACTCATGCTCGGCGACAGTACTGCTGCCCTGGTTGATGGGACATGGCGATTCGAAAGCCAGTTATAGCGACTCCAAAATCTGTACGCCGGAGCACAGAAGAGCTCGAATGAACAGTAACGGCTGCTTCACGCGGCTTGACGAGAACGCGAAAAGCCAGCCGAACACGTCGCTAACGACAAAGAAAAAAATGGACACTCAGAAGGTCTGATACGATGAACTGCTTAAGTAAAACGCGCATTAAGGATGTTGTTCTATTTGTAGCCTTTCTATTTGGTGCTTCTCCATTTGGTGCTTTTTCTTTGCCGAAAGCTGGTTGTCTGAAAGTTGCACCAGTTAATTTCGCTTTACTTTAGCTCGATCTTATAGCGCGCTAAAGATTAGTTTATGCGCTTACATTCGTTGCGCTGCACATATTTCGCCTTACTTGGCGTGCCTAGTTGGATCAGACGATGACACGCGTTCGCCTTCTGCGTTTTTCGTTACTAGTCGTGGGCGGTTCTCGCAATCACCGGAGTCTTCATTCAGCGACCACGCCGAGGGACACGCCCGAAATTTCGCCCAATGACACTCAGAACGTTTACGCTGTAAAGAGACGAATGTCTCGCTAAGCACGCATACAACATTACAGACCGATTAAAAGATTGCGCCTATAGCAGCATCATGGATAATAGCGAACACCGATTCGGCGTTTCCACCAGACATTAATTAACAATGTGTTAATGTCATTGCGCCATAGAGCCTAGCATCTGAGATATTCCATGCGGCGCTGCAGTCGGTTGAGTTTTGAAGAACGCTCACCTTCATGGGCACCCTGCGAAATGAGAAAAATAATCCGAACAGTTTCGTTCACATGTGTTTCTGTAGGTTCCGCTCCTGCCCAGTACTCCCTGCCAGGGGTGACTACCTCACGCATGTACCGCGATGTTTTAAAAAATAAAGTATCGCCTTTGAAATGACGTTTCATACTTTCATATTCGGTTCTAGGATGTACTATGATTTCGTTTAATAAAGCACGACCTCATATGTGGAATTTTAAATCAGAAAACTGCTTTGAAAACTTCTTATTCATGTATTGCTATGAGACGTAATCCTAACCGTTACCGCAAGCCGGTCACAGTAACTTCACCGAATCTTTCCGGCATGGTGGGAAGAACACACGCAATCGGAAATACGCAGGGCATATCACATAACCGTAAGAATGGGGTAGCACGAAAAAAAGGAAAGCGTAAGGGCCCTTCTGCTGCTACAAAGAGGCCATTATTTTATATACAGCGGCGTCTTTAGCATGGACTGCACGGAGACGTTAACGAAGCCCTTGGCCACTTAGCGGCGGAGGAAGCATTATCGGTGAACGAAGTTTCGGTTGTAGAAGATTATGATGACCACTTGGTCGCCGTTCTGGGCAACGGCGCCAAACACAAGCGCAACAGAACGGGTGCAGAGAGGCTCGTTTAAGCATAACTCCCGCTGTACAGGCATGACGACAACATAACATAGCGCAGTGAACACGCCTTCCTGCAGTGGGGTAGTCTAGGCGTAGCACAGACTAGACCGTATTTTTTTAACGCGCTTTGACATTGCACAGCACACGGGTGTTTTGTTTTCCGTCTCCATTGAAATAGGGCCGCCGCCTTGGGATCAACAGCCGAAGGTCAAGGCCACTGAGCCACCGCGGCCCCTTCAATTTAAATCCACCTTGGAAGTTGGGTGCCTCGATGCTAAGCTTCACCGTCTAGAGTGACGATAAATGAACTATAATGGCCAAAGACAATTTTGCGACGTCACAGCCTTATTCCGAAAGAATGCAGTAAAAGGTTTGCCGGTGGTGTTGGTCCGGTGATTTCCAGAAACTGGATGCACTGCTTGAAGGCTTCTCGATTATATGACTTGCAGGCGAAGCGATTTAGTGAGAAACGAACTTTTATACAGGCTATTTACAGATGGGTACAAACAAAAGTCAGTATACGGCCACAGCTATCCGCGGCCGGCCTAGCCGACCGCCTGCACAGAGGCGAGGGACACCGCGTCCCAACAGTCACACTGGCGCGCCTCGCACCAGCTCTCAACGGTCACTCCCTCCGCACTCGGCCAGACCGAGCGCCTGCCAGCTAGGAGTCGCTAGAGACCCAAGCACACGGGCGCGGCCCCCTTCACGGGTCCACCCCGAAGATGCCCGCGCCCCTTTCCACACGTAAAAATTAACTGCTAATTGCGGCTCATCAGTTTTGACGAATAGGAAAGCTCAGAACTGATGTCAGCGTTTTTCCCTTACCCACGAGTTGCTCCCAGGTGGTCTCGCAATCCGCCAAGGGGACAGGGGTCCAGGGTCGAGGCCGGCAGATAGCCCCGCCGTCCGGAGCGGCGAAGGAAACCGCAAGGACGAATGGGGAGACTAACCAAAAAGGCATGAGTCCTCTTCTAACGGCGTGCACCAAAGCAAAACAAAATGAAACAAAACCGGACGCGCAGCCTAGGTCACTGCCCTCTCGCGGAATATTCGCAACGCATGTACAAAAAGATGCGACAGCGCGCCGAACCCTACAAATGCATTTTCGCCTGTCTAGGCCACGCAATTGCTGAATACAGTCACAAGGCATATACGTCTCATTTCTGCTGGAAATTTATCAGTTTCGTGTCTATGACAGAGCTCTTTCCTCTTCATTATCGCATGACCACTTGCTACTACTTCGCAAGCGTGCTTTCGGAGTTCTTGCTTCGAAGCGCCCTCGTGTCACCCTTTTCGGCGCTGGCTTGCGAGGTTAGAGTGGAAGAAGAGCAGAAATGCGTTTTGTGTTATCGTGCACAGAGCGCATGGGCGACATGGAAGGCGCACTGCAGGGAACGGATACTGCTTCCGCTACTGGCGATAAGGCATGCTTTTTTTTTTCCCACGAATGCTCCGCATGCTCCTCCACTTGAACGTGTTTCTTCAGCATGTTTATTCTGCCTTAAAGGGCAACTTCAGAAGAGTTTCGAACACGCTGAGTTAACGGTCGTTATATTTCCTGGACCTGCCTCTCTTATTTCTGATTAAAAGATTTTCAGAATAATCAGCAAAACAACGATAAAACAGAAAAAGACACAAGCCAAAACCGAAACCGACAAAACTGAAAGTGCCTTTCGACCAATAAATGTCACTTGAGACCAAAAACAAAGGACGCCATGGATACCGCGAATCGCGAAGTTAAACTGGCGAATGCAAACCATAGCTTCAGCCATTATTTGTCTGAAACGATTGAAAGCAAGCTGGAATTTTTTTCTTCAGCAAACTAGGCGCGAATATCAATGGGTGTGCAACCGGTGCAACTCGTGACGTCACACATGCAATGTTGCCCGCAGAAAGCGCCCCGACTGAGGTCATGAAGCAAGAATTTTTGAGGTCAATTGGCTCCCAAATTAAATTAGCCCAGCTACGAAATTTTTCACAAATTATTTGATGACTGAGAAGAACCTACACTGATTGTTTCTGATGAACGTGCCCGCGGCAAAAAAAAAAAAGCCTCGATTTGCTTTTTCAGTCCAACCAACTCCATAAGTGCCGGTGCTCTTATGGGCAGGCATGCGACCGAGGTGAGTGGACGCGAAAATGTATTTCAAATGGCAGGTATATCGCACGAAGTTCCGCAAATGAAATATGATAAACTGTTGCTCATGATACTGAATACCGTTTATCTGGTAGCATCTCATTTAGTGCAGGATCTATACCCGCTTGCATGTCTTAATGTGAACTTCCATTATAAAGGTGTTAGAAAAACAGCTAATCTTGATCTCAAAATTAATCTTTCTGTACAGGGCATTAGTTTCAACTCAGATGTCATAGATGCCCTTGCGCGATAAAAATCCATAATCATCATCAATTTCAACTCAGAACGGTGTTAGTGCAGAAAATTGTGACAACTTCAACATGTTTTGGAGCATTGGCTCTCCTTTGCTCGTTCCTCAGTTTTGCGTCGGTGTCGGCGCTGTCCACGGCACAGACCTTGGCAGCGCGCTAAGTTCCTGCGATGCGAGTAGTGACGCAGCGTGTTTGTTTTGACGGGAGCTCCGGCAACGACGGCTTGCCCGCCGAATTTGGCAGGGCGCCAAGACGCCAAAGAGCCACCAGCGGCACGGCCTGCATACTTCTGGAAAGTTCTTTGAGCGTTAGCTATGGTGCAAAAGCAAACATTCGCGTTAGACGCCCGTAACCGTCCTGTGAATCTCGCCCAATTTCCCGACATGACAGAATTACGCTGAGGGAGACTATGTAAGCACGGAACTATTCAAGATATGAGTGTAGTATATCATCCATAATTTCATAAATACACCGGATAGTACTGCTATTACTGATAGTACTGATAGTAGAGAACAAATAACTGCTGGTGGTCTATAGTGGTATCGCGAGGCGGAAACCAGAGAGGGAAGTAGCCTGCGTGTGTGAACTCTCCCGTCGGCCTGAGCAACTATTAAGTGTCCGAAGATTGTTCAGCGATACGCCTGTTCCAATGCAGTTTGTGACAGATCAGTTGTGTTCAAAATGGTTTCTTTATTTCATCGTGGGAAGCTACAAAAAATTAACAGTGGCTTAGCTCGGCTATGCCAGGATATACGTAGCGTGAGCAGCAATTTCGCTCTCCTTCTCTATGGCTATACCACACTGGCAAACCCCCCGCTATTTGTATACCCCCACTGATACCTCTACGCATGCGCCCAAAATGAGAGGCGCTATCAAGCGGCTCCGGCGCAGCGTCAGACTTGGCTACTGCGCAACGGAGGCGCACAGCTAGGCACGCGCCGGCGCCAGTGCGTCTGCCGCAGCTATCACGTCACTCCTCTGGAATGCGCAGACCGACGAGGCGTGAGCGGCGGCGGCGGCTCCGGCGCGCCAGCTGTGCACCGTGTGACGTCACTGCTCCTCGCGCATGCGCAGCACGGCTCTCCAGGAGCCACACGAATCTGCTCAACCTCGGCCAGTGTAGCTCACGCTACAATATTTCGTGTTTTCCCTGGCGTTCTGCAATTGTCCGCGATAGAGAGTGTAGTATGTTAGCTCGTGCACACGGGCACTGATTACCTGTGAAGAATGTGACACCCGCTCAGGAATGCGGTTATAACAGACGCAAAGAGTTTCTCTACTCGGGGATAGTTTTCTGCAGCTACGCAGGGAAAGCTAAGAGCGCGCCGCCAGCTTAAACGCTTCTCTCCCTCTTGAGCGCGTGATAAGAGCGTCCTTGTGGAAGCCTCGTGCCTCGCAGCTTTCACAGTAGAGCCACAGAAAGCTGTCCCCGAGTATATGATTCTTCCGGTTAACCTCCCTGCCTTTCCTCCTCCTCCTCCTCCTCCTCCTCCTCCTCCTCCTCCCCGAGTATAGGTATTTCCGCATGGGAAAGGTAAGGTTCCCACCTTTTTCGACAATGCGCATTCTGCGCAAAACTTCATAAAGCACGGTGGTGTGCCGGACGCTTCTCTCTACCGACGCGCATGAGGATGAACCGTAAGGGCGTCCCGCAAGTCGGGAGTAAAAATGTCAACAACAGCAACGCACTCGGCCGGCACTAAGAATATCGAGAACACTGCACACATCGTGTAACAAAGGCACATCCATGCACCAAGCCTCGGGTGTGTAAATATAGCTTCGCGCGCTCCCCCTGTGACCAAAACGAAGAGGTGGTCGTCAGGGTCATGGACACCTGTCGGAAACGGGATCATGTCAGACGACACCGAGCTTGAGCCAAAATCGGATGGGAGGTAGACGCGGTGTATTTTATTCGCAATCCAGCCCGTTGCGCGAGTTGCCGTGAAAAGATCACCGCGCATCTAAACTCAAGCTTCCTAGTGCTGCATCTGCCGAACCGATCCGCCGAGTTTCTGAGCATGGCTATCAGATGCGCCCTGCCCTGCTGGTACCACGCGCCGTGGTACCAGCGTACCACTGTACCGGCGTGTACCGTCTCTGTCAAAAGTAAACAGGCAGGCGCGAACGGCCCGGGATCGGGAGCGCGGTCGTGAAGTGGCATTGCGTTCGCAGGCGCTAGCTTCGAGATTACCGCTGATGACGTTGCTTTGCGTCCTCACGCTCGCTGCGTGGATGATAAAAACTTGGCGCGTAATATGTGCGGCCGGCGCTTTTGTGCGGTCGGGGCGCGGTAGAACTAGGCGAGGACGCTGAGCGCAGCAAAGGTGATCTTGGCTCCTTTCGGACAAGCCTCGTGAAGCTCGCACAGATTTTAGAGCGCGGCTCTTTGGCGCCCGTTCCTGCGTATCGCGGCGACGCCGTCGTCCCTCGTAACCAGCTCCGCAGCTGCGCGCGCTCCTGGTGCCATTTCTCCCGCACGCCCAAGCCGAAACGCATAGCCGCCGCCGTTCGCCACTGCGTGTACCCCCCTAGCAAACGCTACCTAGCAGAAGCTAGACGTCGCCTCCGAAAGGACCCTGCCATTCGCGCCGCCGAACGCCGAGAAGACTACTGTTCGCGCGGCCGAGGCCAAACGCAAAGAAATGCTTGCAAAGAAAGAGGGTGCAACAAAGACTTTCCGGTGGCAATTTAGAGATAATCCGTTTGGAAGTGTGTGCTCGAATTATTTGCCTCTATCGAAAAGCTGAAACAGCTGATGAGCTGCTCTGAAATTTCGCATGAGGAAGTAACGTAATCGTCGGCAATTTTTTCGCTTCATAATCATAACGAGCGCTTTGGTTTGATACCCCACTCGCGAAATAGGTACACAAAACAGCGCTTTCCTTCGCGTTTCAAGAGTCAGCGCATCGTAACAGGTCCGCGAATCTAGAATTCAAAGAACCTTTTTTTTCGCAGTGCCTTACGTCCCATCCAGCGTTATGCTCTTCGAGTACGAAAACATGCGGATTGTTTGAACACCTTTCAACCTTCTTGCTGTTTTTTTTGTGTGTGTGTGATGCAGCTGCTTGCTCCTAGACTACGGCTTTTAAAGTTTGTAAATGCTTCATTGTAATGTTTTCTTGCGTTAGCTTGGAGGTTAAGTTTTTGTTTAAAAATCAAGGTGCTCGCGCTCAGCAATTAAAACACGCCAAACTACTTGCTGATTAACAACCACATTTTATATCTCGACAACGCGGTCTCGCATTCATACCCAAAGAAAATGAACTGAGCTCATGGTGTCCGAACCAAGATACACTTTTGCATTTGACCACCCAATTCTTCGCTCAGTGCCACTGGCAGATTAAGGGCCTCGGCATTTCGTTGACAACCATTCTACGCAACGCATGCGGGTGGTCCGAGTCCAACCTCATTCATTCATTTTTTTATCGCACGAAAGTGGCGGCCGCACATATTACTCTACAACTTTTTACCCTCCACGCAGCGACAGTGAGGGCGCAAAGCAACGACAGGGCGCAACCACTGAGCCACCGCGGCGGGTGAAGGGCAATATCGGAGCAAGCTCTCGCCAGCAAGCGCCGGCGAATTCAATGCCACCTCCCGACCGCTCTCCCGCTCCTGGGCCGTTCGTGCCTGTCTGGTTACTTTTGGCAAAGACGGTACATGCCGGCAAACGAGTCCTCCGCCCGTCGAGGAAGAGGGCCACCACTGTCATCCGACCACCATGCCCAAAAGCTCAATGCGCACCCGGGCGAAACTCCAGCGTCAAGATAGCAACAGCCAGACCGCCAGTCCGTCAAGGAAAAAAAAAAGCATCGACATTTAAACAGGAACGGAAAGAAATAGTATCGCTAGGAGTGCGTAAGTTGCACTGCTGTAAAAACAAACTATCAGCACGAGACGAACGTGCGAGGTGTAGCAGTTCTCGCTGCTAGTCGGGATTACGGAATCCTTGAACGTTAAAAGCGAACGAAATTCAGCCAGAACAAAAAGGAATCCAATAGAAAACAAAACGAAACCAGGAAACAAGTAAACAAATTTAACTGCGACGGACTCACGGCAGAGTTCTGCTGGCAAAGCCTGTGGGTGAAGGCGCACTCCGGCGATGGCAAGGTGCTTGAAGGGGCGTCCAAGGCCCGCGTTTGCGCTCGAACTGACAGCCGCACTGTGGCGGGAAGGCGACGGTGCGTTGCGATGATCGGGCTGTGCAAAAGTTCGAGCGATGTGAGCGGCTGCCCAGTTAAAACCGCAGTCACACACGCACACCGGCACGCTGCATAATTCACCGTTCGCCCGCCGTGCCGGTGGAACCGTTCCGCCAGTAAGCGCGAAGCGATAGCGATGGCTGGCAGCGAGTGCCGAGCAAGCGGCGCCCCGGCCGCCGCAGTGCAAGGGAGAAGGGGAAGGAGGGAGAGGAGGCCATAAGCCAGAGCGCCTTGAAACTGGGAGCCCTTGTGGTAGACGCCCACCGCGGCCTCGTCGTCGTACCCCAGTCTTCGGTTTCTTGTTCGGAGCCGGAGGCGCGGATGACGCTGCGCTGCTCTATGAGGATGAATGCTACCGTTTTGTTTCGTAGGCGCCATCAAGTTGCAGCGCCTTGTGCACTCCTGGTCGCAGCGACGACGCGCGCGGTGCCTGAGGGCAAGGCAGCCGGGAGGTTCCCAAGAAGAAGGCCTGTCGTTCCCACTTGTGCGTTACCCTGGCTGACGCCCTTCACCAGCGTGTACAGAGCAGCGTGCGGGAAAGGAGATACGGGCGTCTGGGAATGTGACTAGGCATGCGTGCGTCGCGCCGCAGTGGGCGGCGCCTCGAAAAGCGAAGCCTCCAAGTTTGGGGGCTCCAGCACTAAAGCCATTTGGGGCAGCAGCGCGTCCGAGTCCTCTGTTGATGTAGAAGCGCGGGACGCATCGTCGTCGAAGACGAGGTCACTCCGCCGCCAGGGTCGTGGTGGACGCCTTCTCCTCTTAGTCTTCCTTGTTGGGAGCTTTGGGCTCACTGGGGAGTGCAAAGGGATCGTCGCTAGTCTCCCCGACGCCGTCGCTCAACTTGCGGGACAACGCGCCAGCAGCGGCCGCGTATGAACGCAGCACGGAGTCCGAGATCACGTGGTCACAGCCGCACCGCTTCCACGCTGCCTGGCACGACTACACGTCGTGCCCGTACGCAGCGCAACGGTGGCAACGTGCTCGGTCACTGCGGACCTTGTGTGCAGGCTCAAAGTGGCGACGAAGGAGTCGTCGCTCACACGGGGCGGGAGACGGAAAACTGTCACAAAATCCGCTGAGGCACCAATTCGCACCAGTGGCACTTGCTTTACCGCGACTAAAATCGTGCCCGCTGCTACCATTTTTATTGCTTGCGTCATCGACGAGAAGGCTGCGAGGAACTTAGTTCCGCCGAAGTGCTGCAGTTAATGTAGACCCGCCCCCCTCCCTCCCCCCGTTACCAACGACCGCCTCAAGGGAATCGGTAAAGTCGTCCGCCGGAACAGGCTCCGGAAAAGTAAACTGAAAGCTTTGAGCTTTCGTTGGTCGCTGAACAGGAGGCGGAAGATCAGTGGCCCGGTTGCCCTGGACACCACGGCTGGACGCGCGGCGCCGGGACTCAGGAACAACAGCAGGACCACCGAGGACGGTCTGGACCCGAGGTCCTGTCTGGGTGCGGTAGCTCCGCGTACTTCTGGGGGACGACGGCCTAAGTGCTGGCCTCTCTTTGTGCGAAGATTTTGTCCGTCCAGTTTCCGTCCGTCCGCCCGGAGCCCTCCTTTAGCACCGGCATGTTTTAGACAACCCCCATGGAAGTGTACCGCTGCCAGTTTTTATCAGCTTACTATCCTCACCTGCAGTCATCCCCACCAAACCGCAGCAGTAGAAGCTGCATTCAGCCGACTGGGTATTGTCTAGAGAGAAAGCCAGTCTGCACGAAATATTTTAAGAAAATATCAGCGTCGATGAACTAGACGAACTATTCACAACTTGTATGCTGGCTGCTGCCCGCCTAGCTATCCCTCAATCGTCAGAAAAAGTGCAACAGAACCACGAAGTGTGGCGGACGAACGAATGTAAGGAGGCAAAGAAAAAACAAAAAGTCAGGTGTCTTTCGCAGATACCCTACTGTGGAGAACCTTTTAAAGTTAAAATAAAGCTTCAGCAAAAGTACGGTATGTCTTTCACAGTGGTGTAAATACATCCTGGCAAAATTATGCATCATCAATAAAGAGCTCAAACACATGAAAAAAAAATGCGGGAGCAGGTTCATAAGCTAAATGGCATCTACTCCCATTCAGAATCCCTCTTGGCAACCCCTAGCATTCACACAAGTATACGCCATGATGGATGGATAAGGCTGAACCGTAAAGATCGGGCGGTGGCTCAAGCCACCTAGCCATGACTTATGAAATTTTACTCGTCTTGATTTTAGCCACCAATCAGATAACCTTCGATTGGTTACTTCTACCCACTTTAAATCTACTTTCCCTTCACTGTCCTTAAACCCCAATGCCTTGGATAAATCAGCCCCGCTGCTTTCCACTGTAGGGTGAAACCCTTTACAGAAAAGTATCAAGTGTTCAGCCGTTTCCTCCTCCTCTCCGCACGCAACGCACAACGTGTCTATCTCGTGGTACCTGACGCTATATGTCTTAGTACGCAAAACTCCCGTCCTGGTCTCAAAAAACAGAGCTTCCCCTAAAATTATCATAGATATTTTCTTTGGCAATTTCCTGCTTAAAGATCCTGCATGTTCCCAGTGCCGATTTCGTCAGCATCCCTGTTTTCCACAGAGCTCTCTCTGTTTCTTTAACCTTTTTTTAAACCGATAATTGCTGATTTGCCCCCGACTGTTGTCCAGATTGTCAATTTTCTGGTTCTCTTTCTCCATTTCGTGTCAACATTCCTTATGAACAGGTATCTGAAAACTTTCCTAGCCCACTGCTTTTCCCCATTTTTATCAATCGCTCCTCAAATGCTATGCTACTGCTAGCTTCTCTGCTCTCGAACGACGCCCATCCCATATCACACTGTACCCCTTGATTTGGTGTACTGCCATGTGCTCCCAAAGCTAGCCTCCCTGCATCGCGTTGTTTGATTTCTAACCTTGCTTGAACATCTGGTCTCATGCACAGGAAAGTCAGGCTAGGAACCATCACCCCTTTCCAGATACCTCTTACCACTTCATACCTATTGTAATTCCACAGTGCCCTACACACTAAACAATTTCTCACCCTTTAGGGTGTAAATCAGCTGTCCCCAGACGAACACCCTTTTCCAATTGTTCGGTGCTAAAAAAGGGTGCAGAGATCAGCTCCCTTAATGAAGGGTGTACTTAATGATGCTTTAGAGGATGTAATAGTTGCACCCTCATTAAAGGGTACTATTTTTCCATAACACCTCTACGAATGCATGTTTGAAGGGTGCTCCACATTGACTCACCCATGAAGCAAAAGCCTTGGATTGGTGCGCGCCATCGAAACTTTCATGTTTTGCACCCTTCCTGAAGGGTGCTGATCTTTGTACCCTTTTTAGCACTCAAAGGGGTGTTCGTCTGGGGACAGCTGATTTACACCCTTAAGGGTGAGAATTTGTTTAGTGTGTATTTTTTCACTTCAGCTTCAATCATACTAGCTTTATTCATTACATATTCTTCATGCTCTGTCAGATACTCAGAACCGTTATTTATCCACACCCCAAGATACTTGTACTGATCCACTACTTCTAGTGTGAACTCGTGTATTCTATGTTCGCAGCCCTCATCATTAAATATCAGGACTGCAGATTTTTCCTTACTAAACTTGAAACCTAATCTATCTATCTTTCTACCACATATGTCTATCAACTTCTGCAAATCTTCATTGTTGTCAGCCATGAGCACTATATCATCCGCGTATATTAGTCCCGATAATGACTGTTTAATCCATTCCCCTTGCTTGAAAAAAGAGAGGTTGAAGCCTAGTCCGCTCCTCTCTAGCTTGGTCTCTAACCCTTGCAGGTACAACATGAACAACAAAGGAGACAGAGGACATCCTTGCCTAAGACCCCGCTGTATCTCTATAGGCCCTGAGACATTTTTTTTTTCATTTTATAAGCACCCTGCTACCTTTATATAAATCTTTTAATAGATTATTTACTCAATCGTCCACATCCAATGTGCCCAGTATGTCCCACAGATACTCTTGAATAACGTTGTCGTAGGCTCCCCTAATATCCAGAAATGCTAGCCATAGGGGCCTGTGTTTCTTTTCAGCAATCTCTATACACTGCGTCAATGAAAACAAATTGTCCTCCAACCACCTTTGTTTCCGGAGCCCATTTTGTAGCACCCCCTCGTTCTCCCCCCAAGCCTGCAGCCTGTCCTTTATAATCTGCATCACCACTCTGTAAACCACAGATGTCACTGTTATGGGACGGTAGTTGCTTACGTCAGCCTTGTCCCCCTTTCCCTTATATATCATGTTCATTCTACTTAATCGCCAATCATCGGAGACTTTGCCGTCCACTATCATTTTATTCACTACCTGTATTAATGTTTGCTTAGATTTTGGTCCTAGCTTCTTTATTAACATAATCGGAATACCATCTGGTGCTGTTGACGTGCCACTAGGAACCTTCTTCTCTGCCCTTTCCCACTCTCTTTGCTCAAGTGAAGAAATTGCAGTAACCGGTCTATCCTCCTTCGATAAATTATGTGCAACATTTCTTTCTTTAAATTTTTCTGTCATCCTTGTTCCTATGTGTTTCATTGTTTCATCCCCTTCTAGTCGAATACCATGATATGTAACAATAAACCTTTGCTCTAGCCTAGTCTTATTACTCATTGCATTTAGATGTTTCCAGAATTTTTGAGCTGCTTTTCTATCCTTTTTATTTACTTTGAGCCCAGCGCTGGCTGCGCAGCCTGTCGTCGCTCTTGCGAAGCAGTGACGGGGCTGCTCCCGCTGGCTTGTTGCTGCTGTTCGCTGGCCATTTGCTTGCCCGTCGCTCTCAGAAACTATATGTGCCACCATACGCAGGCTTTAGGATTCAAGTGATAATCGGACAAGCATGCTATTATCAGAGTCAGGTTAAGCTTTGGAATTCAAGATTTTATTTCATGCGCAATTCTGGCGCGCTGTCTTGTTTACGACGGGACTCGCAACCGACCCATGGCTAAATATCACGAAAGAGACTGTTGTATGGAGGTAAACAATTTTAGTCTATCACTGCCCCGGGTTTCTTTCATGCATGAACAGCGTTACGCTGTTAAGCATTGTTGAGAACTCCTAAACCTTCACTGGTATGGCAAGCTTCATTGGTTGCTACGGGATGTCTGCGTTTTAAGCTGCCTATGTAGTATCTCTGTCTTGTACTGTGTCGTGGCATGTTGAGCTTCTGGCTCATTCCTGTGCGCTCTATTAGACAGCTACATTATCTTTACAACGTGCGGATCTCCTTGCGATTTTACTAACATAGGCTTCACTACGACACCTGTGCATGATTCTGCGAATGGTACCTGACGCTGCTCCCCAGCTCGAAAAGTAAATTTACTGAAGCATGAAACTTCATAGTATACCTACTTGCTTGCAGTAGTTTTGGTTGCAGATGATTAATAATACTCCGGAAGTATAGTGATTTCGTTTTGTTCTTTTTTTCTATGTGTTAATTGTCCAATATTCTTTAGCACAGGAAAAATGGTCGACATATATTTGAGGTGTAACATCCCGAAACCGCGCATGGACTGTGAAGGATGGCGTAGCGAAGGGATCCGGATTATCCGGGTCATCCGAGGTTCTTTCACGTGAACTGACATTGAACACCGCGGGAATGCTTTGGCATTCCGCTTCCGTCAAAATGAGGTCACCGCGGTCAGCATTTGATCCCACGGCTTTGGGCTTAGTAGCCACAGGGGATCGGGCGCCTGTTGCGCTATAGCCAGTGCTTTTGGAGCGGGCGCACAGTGCATGTTCGCGTTTCAGGGGCTCTCTCCGCGTCTCGTGCTGTTGAAATGGGCATGCCGCAGGGCTCCGTTTTGTCACCCTTTCTGTTTAATGTGGCGATATCGGTGGTGAAACGCCAAAGCCACCAAGGTGGGTAATTTTTGCAGGTTTGTTAGCCCCTCAGAAATAATGTCAGTCACTAAATGTATAACGAAAGCGAGCGAGGTCTCAACGTAGCATTTTCTTAAATTTGTTAAATTTTTTTTAATTACTAGCATTTTGTTTTGGTTTTCAACCAAGGAGCCCGAGTGACAAAGGTTACAGCATACATTACACCGAAAATATTACCTGTATAGCAGAAGGTTCGAGTTCGAAAAGTTACCACTGGATATTTTAAAAGTTACGTCTGATTGCGATGTTTTTTATATATATTATGTCTTATTGCTAGCGCGGTAATCAGATGAAAACAAACGCTATAGCAGCTTCGCTAAGTGCTCTTAGATATTATGTTTAGCACCGGCGCCATATCGCAGTGCTTTCAAAGCGAGCACATCGGTGGTGGATCCCTAAATGCTGCGTAGAAGGCGATCATTTTTCCCCAAAAAATTATCAGGACGATTACGATACTTCCTAGTGCGAAATTTCAGCGCAGCTCAGTAGGTGTCTCAGACTCTGTAGGCTCAATGTTTGGCTTTTCTGGGTCGTCGGTATGTCTGTAGATATCAGTTCAGTAGTAGTATCAAATGATGAAGACGACAATGTGCAATGCACAGCGCGCGAGAATGTGTTTATTAGTCAAATAGCAGTATTAGTTAAAGAAGACGACATGCAACGCACAGCGCGAGAGTGTGTTGCAGTTTAACACGAGGTATGATCGGCTGCGGTGACAACGTCTCGTGCAGCGGCCAGCGAAGCTGATCTGTTTGCGGCGCCGCGGCTTCGAATCCCAGATGAGGAAATGCTTACTTTCATTTATTTATTAATGACTTGGCTCGCTTACACCGACGGCGGCGACGTGGCTCAAACCACGAACGGGCGCTCAAGAGCTACGCTGTGATAATTAAGCTGCAACTGGTAAACCCATATGATAGGAGAATGTAAGTCATGCACGCACAACAACGTTTCATTGAAGTGATTTTGAGCCGTCTTCGCTTTTGGACACACAGTTGACTCTACAATTTATTACTAACAAAATAAGACAAACATTTATGTGAGAAATGTCGACATGAGCTCAAAGTAAACCACACTTTATTCTCATGCACAAAACTCGAACAGCTGAGACAAAATTATTTTACACTATTCAACAATGGACACATCTCTTTCCACTAAAGCTTGCGTCTAGGAGAGACTGCACCTGTTTAAATTTCATCTGTTCTTGGCTTCCTTAAAGAAGCAAGGATCCTAACCAAACTAAAATTCCTTAAAAACTGTAAATTTCCTACCCACTAAACAAACTCATTAAACCTTGCGTTTGGCGCATGATGGCCTTAATTGCCTATGCGCCTTGAAACTCAATACAATTTTTTCCTTCCGGGGTTCAAGCTGCAAGTGACAAGCGTTTCTGCGTGGGTGGCTGCTGGACGGTCGTCGATACGGGTTCGTCGTTAATCGAAGGACCTAGCGAGGAGATACGATCCACACCATTATTGGCGCTCAGAAGACGCAACTAGGCCGCGTACGTGCTGTACTGTTGTACCAATCCCACGAGGTGCCTGCAATAGCTCTGTATTTGTACGTAGGCTTTAACGTCCCGAAACGACGCATGGGGGCGGCGGGGACGCTGTAGTGGAGGGCTGCGCATCAATTTAGACGGCCTTTTTACGTATTTACGTTCCGTGTAACCTAATCTTCAGAGTGTTCACCAGCGCCACCCTCGTCCATTGCAGCATACGTACAACGTCCTGTATTACCGTAAGTGACACATGGAATGTGGTCGAACAGTGAGGGCGGAAGCTGTGTGAGAACCTTCTTATGGTACCTATGGCATCAATATTGCCAGAACTGAGTCCCTCTCCTAAGCCACTGGGCAGACAAGGGTACGGAAAAGAGGGGTTCGTTATGACATACATATGAAGGAAGGCAACAGTCACCGGCAACAAGCTACAGTCAAAGTATGCTGTTATTCGAGCTTACGGGCTCAAAAATGACGGTATTGCCTCAAAATGTGCCACCTTTTCATCACCAAAGCGCACAGTTGGAGCATGTTCGCGCCAGTCTATATTGACTGGTGTAAGTGCGTCCCTGTTAAAAGGACTCGGCAGCATCCAAGCACTCTCGTATTTTGTTTATTTTTATTTATTTCTAATTCGTTCAGCGTCTTTTGGGCATTATCGTAAGGGCGAGGGAGGTATTTGCAAGCATAAATGTAGAAAGATGCAAACAAAAGCATCAAACCAGCTATAATACGAAACGATACAAACAACTCTTACCGTACCTAAAGTGGAAGACAGCCCATTGAATAGCAAGCATAAAGCATCCAATCACAAAAATTGTTACACAATGTCTAAAACAGTACAGTGGAAGTATGGTCTAAAACAGATCCATCCGGTGCTTTTTATGGCAGATGGAAATCTCATCCTGGAGTAAATTCCATTCTGCAATTTTATTTATTCAAGTACTTCACAGGTTCCAAGCTTGAAGCATTGCGTGAGGGTGAAGGGTTACAGTAATTTGGAGACAAGAAATGGTACATGGTGTAAAAATACAAAAATAAACAATAATGTACAGTCGGAGACAAAAGTCTCAGGACCACGTGCTCCGCTAACTAAGCCCATAGCTCTGTTATTAGCGGCTAATAATATAGCTATGGGCTTCGTTTGTGGAGTAGATGGTCCAGAGACTTTTGCCCTGACTGTACATTTTGGACTGCAAGCAATTAATAAAGCAAGGAATAAAAACGTATTACATTGGCATACCAAGAAATAATTACCGTATACAATACTTAGCAGCAATGCACAGAGTCAGCTTGCACATGGTGAACGCATTATGCAATGAGATATTATGACTGAAAGGAGATGCTGAATTCATTTTTAAAACTTAACGGGTCAGGTGTGTTAGCAATGCACCCCAGAAGACTTTTCCAACACTTATGGTGCTTATGGTGCTCGGCTGCTGCCCCGAAAGACGCGGGTTCAATCTCGGCAGCGGCGGTCACATTTCGACGGAGGCGAAATGTTAGGTGCCCGTGTACTGTACAATGTCAATGCATGTTAAACAACCAGGGACTGAACATGCACAGAGATGTTAAACATGCACAGGGATTGAACAAATTAGACGATAAATTATGCAGTCATCAGTGAACAGTTTGGCTGATCGACTAATTACAGATGGCAAGTCATTAACGTATATTGAAAATAATAAAGGACAGCGAACACTTCCATGAGCAACGCCAGATGTGACGTCACTAAGGGGTTGTGAAAAGTTGAGAACCGTGGACTACTCCGGAAATGATATAAAATTCCGGATCCAGGAGATAACGAGGGAGTCTAAATTCACCATCACGATCATCCTCATTATGCGACTGACTGCGCCCACTGCAGGGCAGAGGCCTCTCCCATGCCTCTCCAATTAACCCGGTCCTTTGCCAGCTGCGCCCACTGTATCCCCGCAAAAATCTTAATCTCGTCCGCCCACCTAACCTTCTGCCGCCCCCGGCTACGCTTGCTTTTTCTTGGAATCCACTCCGTTACACTTAAGGACCAGCTGTTATCTTGCCTTATCATTACATGCCCTGCCCAAGCTCATTTCTTCCTCTTTATTTCGACTAGGATGTCATTAACCTGCGTTTGTTCCCTAACGACTATTTAGCTATGAGGCGACAAAGGGTGACGCCATCAAATGCTCTGGAAAAATGAACAAATATGCAGCCAGTCTGGTAGTTTTCGTCCATGTTCTTGAATAGATCAGTAGTAAAGGTAATTAGTTTTATGCCACAGGAGAACCCTTTTCTGAACTCATGTTGGCGTCGGGAAAAAAACCGTTGTTGTCCAGATGGCAGGCGTTGTTAGATGCATTTATATATTCTAGTAACTTACATGGTATACTTGTTAGTGATGGGGCGGTAGTTACTAACTGCGTTTTTATCACCAGATTTATAGAGAGGAGTTCCTTTACCAATTTTCTAATCATACGGAATTTCGCCAGCTGCTAATGATTGCTTGAAAATATGGCAGATAAGTACAGTGTGTTTGAAAATGTTGGTATTTATTCAGTGTACACTTGAGGAAGTTGATAATCTGAGAGTTTTAATTAGTGATGCAATGCCTTCTACTGCGATATCTTTTGCACTCTTGAATGGGTAATTTAGTTCTTGTGGTTGACGTACGTAGTTGAAATAGTCTTCTTCAGTGAATACAGATGTGAAGTAATCGTTAAACATGGCAAGACAGCTCTCCTGAGCAATAGCTCACACCCCTTATTATCAAACAATGAAACATTTTCGGACGTGCATGAAAGGGAGATTGTGTTTCAAAATATTGTGGGGTTATTTTTTATGAGCGATTGTAAGTCTTGCGATAGGAATTTATGTCTGGCCTTTCGGATGGAATGGCAATGCAATTTTTCACACACTTTATTTTGCGCTTACATTGATTTGCACGCAATCGCTTCACAGCTCTGAAAATGATTTTTTAGCGCTCGAAGGGACTTATAATGCAAGGCTTAGACATGTTAACACGAAAAGGTATTTAAGAAGTGTATGTTCACGCAATTTGCATCATCTTTTTTTTTTAAGTCCAGTTTTTGTTAACAGCCCGAGACGAGAAATCACATACACACCATTCACGTAAACGCTCGCGACCACGATTAATAACGTTAAAGTCCGCCAATATACAATCTAGAATTTGTTTTGGTTGACCACGGCGTCAATAAAAAAGGGGCAGTAATAGATAACTGAAGATGACGAGCGCTGAACGTTTTATTATAAGATATGCCGCTGACGCTTTTCGGACAAGACCGTAAGGGACTGGCACAGGTCTTGGGACAAGGGTTGGAGGGGACCGCCGCAAGGAGGCATGGTGTGTGCGCAGAGGAGTTGAAGGCGGTAAGCGGGACGTGTTGGGTGTGCGCGGTGTGTGTATGTCGAGGTTGACAACTTTGTGACCGGACGTGTAACCGCGTGGAATCCTACTTGGGAAATAAACGTGACCTGCCAAGACGTTATAATAAGGTCTAAAATATTACCGTCGCGTGTTGAATTCTCGACAAGTCGAACAAAAGTGAAGCCTAGTGGCTGCAAAAACTCAGTTCGTGGAAATAATGAAACTTTAAATGCATTTATACGAGTTTGGTATGGCTTGATTTTTTTTGCAATTGTCTCGTCTCTTTTACCGATAGTGAGGGGGTTTTAAATATGTTTTTGTCACTTCCTATGGTATCACTTTTAATGTTATGTAAAAACTTTAGCCTAAATATATTGCGTGAGGACAGCGACTTCCAACCAAGATTTTTCCCGATTTGCGAACCTCTAATATTGCAGCCTAACGAAAACCAAAATTCGGACTGTCGCGCCTGATGTCCCCAGGAAACACATGACCAAAAATGTTTGCCACAAGGGAACACCTCGTATTAAATACGCCTTATTCAAGCTCTTTGCTGAGTACACTGATATATTAGCATATAGCGCAGCTTCTGCATTTCGTTCTTCTAACCCAGGGGCTTCATCTAAGCGATCGATCGCCTCGCCATACGTGTTGCCCTTGCCCGTCGGGTGCACGCGAGTTTTCTGCGGGTGATGTTCTTGTGAAAATTGACAGCGTGTGCTGCCTTATTTTTGCTATCTCCTTCGTAGGAGGGATAGCGACCGGCAGACTCTACAAAATGATCAGAAAATATGCAGTACCGTGTGGACTGCGAGGAAGTAAGCCAGTTGCCGAAGCCCATCTTTGTTACCGGTGGCCAAAAGTACGCGCTTCGAGGAGCGGTCTACATAGTCAAGGTAAGCCCTCGGCCTAGACTCGGTAGCCGTTATTTCATCAGCCCAGTCCTCGACCCGTACCGAAACGTCAGCGCAAATGGGTCATTTCGCTTCTCCCCTCCGTGAAATAAACAGTTCCTCGATATGTCGACTCTGTCGCCTAAGACAGGCAATGACAGAGAAGACATACGCGTTAATGAAACAGAATTAACGTGGATAACAGAAGAATATATGCTCCTGTGGCAATGAGGTCTAACGGTCATATTTAAATTTAAATGATTTTAACAAGTTTTCTTTTTTGCTTTGTTTCGCTACTGTTGCTGCAGATAATTGCATTGACCAAACTCAGTTCCCGAGGTTGCCTCACAGTACGTGCAATCAGCTTACTTCTTTCACAACTGTTTTTATATTTATTTACAATACTGCCGCTGTACCTATAGCAGCAATGTACTCTTGTGCTCATATTCTTTCATTTCTTTACGGGAATTTTTCACAAAATACTTAGCCTCGCTGAGAGCGGATGGTTCATTAACTACACTGTGCATATATAAGGGCCCAGCAGCACAGGACCGAAGAAATACTGTTTTTATCCACATTGCATGCATCGTCATTCGTCAATCGTCTCAGCGTCATTTGTTGCCTCGATGCAGCTGCTGGGATCCGACAATTTGTGGCGCTGCTACACTGGGTTCGGAACCACTGACGACTACGGTACCAAGAAGCCATTGTGGATTCTGGGCCAAGTCTTCATGCGCAAATACTGCACAGTCTTTGACAGAGAGGCCGACAGAATCGGCTTCGCCCAAGCGCGCTAGAACGTTGCATCCCATGTGTACTATCGCGCTCAGTATGAGCTACACCCTGCGAGCGCGTGGCCAAGCGCTCTGCAAAGTTGTACAGGGGCGCTCGGATAATGACGTGCTTCCGAGTTATCGGGAGAGAGTTTGGCTGTTCCAGAAAGCGCGCTGGAACCCCTTGGCCCCGTTTATCTGAAGGATATTGCTGTCATTCTTTTCTTGCTCATTTTGTTTTCGCTGAAGAAGAAACTGCAAGATGACACAGCATTTTTACCACCGACCAGACATGGCGTGCGAAACTTATCCAAGGAATGAGCGGGTCGTGCAAAACGGTTATGCGATTGCTCTAGACATGATTTCAGCACTGACGGAGTGCGTTCACCTCCAGCTCGGAGGCAGACACAGCCACGACGTGGGCCATGCAGTGTTTTCAACAGGGTGTTAGCACAGCCACACTGCTAATGCAGCAACACGTCCCACGGCTACCGCAGCCGGGCTCGGTCGCAGCGTTTCGCATATGGCCGTAGCAGCCTACTTTGCTCATTTACAGCAACACCTCTGACAGTGCATGTCGTCGTCTTCATCAACTTCCCCCCCGTGAGCATTTGCGCCAGAACACGCCGCTACCAAAATGCCTTTTTAAGATGCGTTAAGTGGTCCCAAAATTTTGTAGTGCACTACCACTAAAGTCCCCAAACCCGGATTTCGTCGATCTTTGCCTGTATTACCAAAACGCAGTCCCCAGCCGGCTCATTCATAGGACCACCAAAAAATACTTTTCTTGGATACGTCAAGCAAGCGCATATGCAGGATACTCTTGATTATGGTACTTAACAGGCTTTCCTAAAAGTCGTGTGATCTTTGAGAGACGAACTCAGCTCGAACGAAAAAAAGTTATTCATGGCACTAAGACAGCTTGCGTGCTGTGAATGCGAAAGCCTGAGATGAAACAGGGAGTGGATTAATTTGGAATGAGAGGTGGATTAAGGTGGATAAGTAGTGTTCACATGTATATACTGCAATGACTATCAACAGGCCCACTGCGACCACGTGACTCCCGATGACGTCGCGCAAACTTATCGGGAGCACTTTTCCCTGGACACCCCCGCCGCCGCCGACGGCTGCCTTTGCTAATGGAGCATATAAAACTTTCACGTCAAAATTGATTTTCGATATTTCATTGAAGGTAAAAGTTGCGTCACTCTTTTACTTTTATGCTTTGCGCGATAGAATTTTTCAAGTGTAGTGAGAGATGGCGAAGAGAAGCCTCTCTTTCGCCGTCAAACAAAATTAAGAAAGACAACAACGACAACTGTAATATTTCCTCATTGATATACAAATCAAACTAGGATACAAGCCCTCGCCAAAGTAAATATAGAACACCGTGGGAATAATGCATGATACTTTCATTAAATCAACATGAAAGGCATCAAGGAACGCACAAATTGTGCGTGAAAATAAAAGGTAACTATCTGTAAGTAAATACATAAGATTGGAAGCAAATCAATTGGAAGTGCAACACGTCTAGAAAGCAGAGAAGGAAATATAATACAAGATATTGACTTCGATAGCTGCATTTGCAAAATGACAGGAAATCAAAAAGGACAAAAACACGATAACCCAAAACTGAGAAAAAAAAGAGCGGTCGCCAGTCCTTAGTAGCGGGTCATGGCTCCTTGGACGGCGGGGACGTTCTGCATCCCCGACAGAAGTGACGCGTACAGATTTTCTATGAAACCTGCTTCATTTTGGAGGCGCATCCATACTTCTTCTAGCATGCTTCACAGCTCATAATCGGGTGAACTGTGCAATCCTCTTTTGCAAAGCCTGATTTTTATTCTTCCCCACACATTCTCAGTGATGTTGAGGTGCGCTCCATTGGGCACCCAGTGGAGGCACCCCACCCCTCGTTCGTTTAGGAGCTCCTCAACAACCTCTGCTGTCTGGACGGGTGACAGGCCGTATAGGAAAAGGAAATCTCCGTCAGAAAAAGGGCTGTCCAAAGCGTAAGGAATCATGACATAATCTAGAATGTCATAATACCTTACCGATGTCAGGTGTCCTCTAATACGGTGAAAGACACAAAGTCCATCTCGGGACACAGCTCCCCACACATTGACAGCAGTGCGGTCATTCGATGCCACTTCCTGCACGTAGAAGGGGTCGTGGCGGGTGTTGACAGAGCGCCACACTCGTTGCTTTTGATCTCAGCGTGTTGTGAAGGTGGACTCGTCGAAAATTATTACACTTTTACAGTCGTCCGTGGTCCAGTCATCGTGCTCATTGGCGAATTTAAGTTGGGCCGTCTAGTTTTCGTCTGACAGGAGCGGCTTCTACGCCTCCACGTGGATTTTGAGGTTTACTTCCGCCAGCCGTAGTTTTATTGTTGACACGTTCGCAGACACACCAGCGGCAGCACCCATTTCCTTGGCAGCGCTGAAGCGGCTCGACCGCGTGGCGTCAAATATCTTGTCCTGAGCTCCAGTCGTTGCTCGAGAGCGCCGTTTATGAGGAGCGTCACAGATGCGGCCTTCATCCCTATAAGTCTGGATGATGCGGTTGACAGTCTTATTTGACCTCCCATTCATATCAGCTATTTGGCGTTGGGTGTATTGCTTTCAAGACAGTTCAATTATCCGCATTCGCTCACTATTGGGCAACCGGGACATGCTGCAAACTGACGAACGTATTGCTCTTTATTCTGGTCACTAAAAGCAGTCACTTTCACGCATATCAATTTGCGGCGCTTCAGTCCAGCATTCCCCGTTCAGTAAAATGATAAAGCGCAAAGTAGCGTACTAAATATCACCGGTTGTGTGAATCGAGATGGGCCCGAGCACGAAGTTCGGGCGTCAATCGACGGTTACCGTTATCATTTGCGAAACGGATATCACAAGAAGACTGGCGAAAGCAAGCAAGTGGCGGTGATGCGCACATGCAAGAACAGCTACACTCTCTCCAGATAACTCGAAAACACGGCACGTTCGGCACCACTGTGTACAACCTTGCAGAGCACTCGGCCACGCTCTCGCGTGGTGTAGCTCATACTGAGCGCGGTATGCATACGAACTTCGGGCGCTGTACCAAACTACTGGCGCCTAGAGGAGATGTGCGGCGCAGTCTGAAATAAAAAAAAACACGGTTTGGACCCAAGAGCAAGATTTAAACTTCCCAGGTTCGTACTAAGTAGTTAACTTGGTTTTACGTTCCATAAAATTTGAGTGGACTCATTGTTTCTACTAAAATAAGGAATATCTTAGGCGAATAACGCTGAATTAGGCGAAACGCAGGTGATTTTTTGTTTGTACTTGTCTTTTCTGTGTGGAAAGTGCGGGCTTTTATGGTGCCTTCGTAGCATCATGCAGAGTACGCAGTTTGTTTAACTTTTTTTTATCTGCTTACATCTGGCTCGTTCTACTTCAGATCTTCAGGCAGCACGCTTGATATTTATATGCTGCTGTGTTCCGGCTATGGGACTGTACGCTGGACTGAAACACATCGAAAGGATACAGTCGTGGATTTAATATAAAGTAGGCAATGATACGAGACTGAACATGTATAGACAAGAATGCGATATTCTTACAGTGAGACCGGCTCAGGTGTGCTCTAAAACCCAAGACAGCAGGTGTCATCTTTACCCGGGCTGCCGAAACGCTGCGAAGTGCCTTTGCGCCGTGCATAACAAGCGAGATCTGTAACTTCTGTGAATGCCTAAACATGCCTGTGTCATCCTCCTGCAAGTACAAGAAGTCGTCTGGGCACCACTGCGTTCTCTACGGACGCATTAGCCACCACAGGAAAAGAAGCAGTTGCGCGCAACGTGCATGACGTGGGTCGAGAGCTCTGCTGCTGCGGAGTGTTCAGCCTGCATATTTTCCCCATCAGGCGTTAAAAATGCAGACATACGGCAAAAACGAATTGCTGCGATGCACAGAAAGCATTAGGCGCCAAGTACCAACAGTACCGTGTTTGAAACGGTCGGCCTAACTGCGCGGCCATCGCAATACGTTAAGCATTCGGTTTCCGTGTTATGGGATCATGCAGGTATGCTCACAGCATTCGGGACATGGTGCCTGAGAGTGCGTGTTGCTGGGAAACGGCGTGAGCTAATTTCGCCTTTGTTGTCTTGGAGGCCTTGCGGCGTGCCGCTCTCCTCTCTGCGCAGGTTGGGTGCGCCACAGTGGCGCCCCAGTGTGCGTATGGTGAAGGCTGGTCGAAGCCTCCGGCTCGCGCGAAGCTCGAACCCACGGTGGCTGGTGGCCTGTGCACACCGTAGCAACCGTAACACTTTCCTAGCGAAACCCTGCACCGATGCTGCTTCTCAGCTTTACTAGAAAGACAAGTGCCGCCGGCAGCAACAGAGCTGGTTTGCTGTATTTACTGTTTACACGTTAGAGGCATCGTTCTATGTGGTCGTGCTGAAAAGCGCGGTGGCTTGAAGTATGACCAATAGAAGCCAATGAATTTGATCGAATGGGGCGATCCGCCAAGGCTTCGTGGCTCGCAACAAGTGCCAGCCTCGGAACCTTTGAGATCGTAGCTTGAAGAAACCATATCAGAACAGCTATCAATGCCGGTATTCCCGCATTATCGCACAAAGAGCAGGCATGCAGATGAGCAGTTTCTAGCAATGCTCGCTGCATTGCTGAAGCTTACCTCATCGTCTCGCGCACTTCTAACAGCACGTTGTTTGAGAAAATTCGCATGCGAAGTTTTTGCACTCACCGGAGGCAACCGCCCCGATATTGAACGAAGGGCCTGCAAAATGCATCGCCGATGGACACAACGGCCTCGCTAAGAGTCGCAGAACAAGTAATCTTGATCACCGCAAATCATGTCCATAATTACGGTGGCCTGCAGCGTTTACGAAGTGCCGACTGACCTCTGCTACCGTATATGCGGTCTGTGTTGTGTCGCCTCGTGTGGAAGCCCGGAAGTTGTGCTTCTCTCCTCGTTCAGAAGATATGGCGCTCAAGAGCTCGCAAAAAATGTCGACGTTCATCGTTTTCTCGGTGCTGTGGTCTACAGCCGTAGTCACACTGGTCTTTTGGACCTGCACAGACCATATGCTAAAAAAAAACTCCCTCTATTATTACGTACTCACTATAGATGCGCCGTTTACTTCCTGCAAGCGGCCTTGCGAATGTCTTCCTGCAAGAAAACAGCCAATGGATTTAAGCTACTGTTGCATTTGCAGCTTTTGCGCTAGACATTGACTTGAATACTCGTTTTGGGCCTCACTTAACTCTTATATTAAAGCATAAAGCAGTGCCAGCAGTGTCCGAACAAAAAAGCAGTTGAATTCACGTCAGAAGACCATGTGAAAACTCAAAGGCGGGAGCACATGTTTGCTGAGATGGATAGTGCACAGCAGGCTCAGCGCACGTGGGATGTCTGCTCCGTGCTCATTTTGTCACTGGTTCTACACGGGGCGCATTAATTCCACTCGGTTTTCATAGCTGCGCTCGTTGCAATTCGTTAACAAATGTTTTGCGAAATAAAAGACGGATTATTAAATAATTTATGTCATACCAAATGCCACCAGCAGTATATATCGTAAGGCAGCGCTAGCTGGAGCCTGTATAGGAGCGAAAAAAAACAAACAGATATTGAATGATAGTGCCCTGTATGTATCAGGGCGCGTTTCGCCTTCCGAACGTCAGATAATCGATGAACAAGTCCGTGACATGTTGCATCGCGGCATCATTCAGGAATCTTCAAGCCCGTGGGCTGCTCCAGTGATCCTTGTCAAAAAGAAAGATGGCACTTGGCGATTTTGTGTCGACTACCGCCGGCTTAACACTGTCACAAAGAAGGATGTTTACCCGCTCCCGCGCGTTGATGATGCCATTGACTGCCTCCACTCAGCCTCCTACTTTTCCTCGGTGGATCTACGGTCCGGGTACTGGCAGATCCCGATGCACCCGCAAGACAAAGAGAAGACAGCATTCGTGACACCTGACGGGTTGTATGAATTTATTGTTATGCCTTTCGGCCTTTGCAACGCTCCTGCCACTTTTGAACGATTTATGGATACGCTTTTACGTGGCCTGAAGTGGCAAGTTTGCATGTGTTATCTGGACGATGTTGTTATTTTTGGTAGGACCTTCGCCGAACATAACAGCCGCTTAGCCATTGTCCTAGACTGCATAGAGAGAGCGGGCCTCGTGCTGAACTCGAAGAAGTGTCGCTTCGGTGAACGCCAAATTACTGTGCTTGGTCATCTCGTTGACAAGGATGGCCTCAGACCCGACCCGCAGAAGGTTGAAGCTGTAAGCAGTGTCAAAGAACCCAAATCAGTGAAAGAGCTCAGGAGTTTCCTAGGACTTTGCTCATATTTTCGGCGTTTCGTTCCCAAGTTTTCTGATTTAGCCTACCCGCTTACAAGTCTCCTGCAGAAAGACACCCCTTTCCACTGGACTCCCGAATGCGACTCCGCGTTTCGGCAGCTCAAGTTTCTCCTCACCTCGCGGCCAATATTGCGTCATTTCTGCCCGACAGCACCGACTGAACTCCCACTGACGCCAGCGGCATCGGCGTGGGTGCTGTGCTTATCCAACGCCATGAGGGCAATCAACACGTTGTCGCTTATGCAAGTCGCACCCTCAGCAAGTCGGAACGCAATTACACTGTAACAGAGCAAGAGTGTCTCGCCGTTGTTTTCGGCGTACAACGGTTTCGTTCGTACCTTTATGGACGTGCTTTTACAGTCGTCACAGACCATCACTCTCTGTGCTGGCTGGTCAATCTACGCGACCCCTGCGGTTGGTTGGCCCGCTGGGCGTTACGCCTCCAAGAGTTTAACTTCAAAGTGTCCTACAAAAGTGGCCGCCAACACGCCGACGCAGATTGCCTCTCGCGGCTGCCGCTCACGGTTACTACTTCCGATGATGAAAACTTCGATGACTATCTCGCTGCCGTTTCCCAAGAGTTTCCAGATCTTGGCACTTTCCAGGTGGAACAGCGCAAGGATCAGCACTTGGCGCCGCTTTTTGCCGAAGCCCGTGACCCGACATCCGCAAGCCCTTTCTGCGTTCGCGACGGTTTACTCTACAGAACGAATTACTCGCCTGGAGGTGCGCGCTTTCTCCTCGTCGTTCCGGCTACTCTGTACTCCTCTGTTCTGCAGGCAATGCACGATGACGTCACGGCTGGGCACTTGGGGTTTGCCAGGACCCTTAACCGCATCAAAGAACGTTTTTACTGGCCAAAAATGCGTCACATGGTTCAGCGCTATACGTGGCCACCTGCGTGCAGTGTCAGCGGTTCAAGCTTCCCACGACTTCTCGGCCTGGACGCCTGCATCCTTTGCCACCTCCAAGCACGCCATATGAACAAGTTGGACTCGATCTGCTCGGCCCGTTTCCCCGCTCGTCCAACGGTAACCGCTGGATTATAGTGTGCGTTGATCACCACACCCGTTACTGTGAGACCGCCGCCCTACCTTGCGCCACCGCTGCTGAGGTCTCGCTCTTCCTTCTTCGTGCTGTCATCCTCCGGCATGGACCTCCTCGAGTTGTTATCAGTGACCGCGGTCGCCAGTTTACGGCAGACGTTGTGGAAGAGCTTCTGCGTCTTAGTTCATGCCATTTTCGCCACTCGACGCCGTACCACCCCCAGACTAATGGAGTGGTTGAACGTACCAATCGGACACTCACGACCATGCTGGCCATGTATGTCGATTCCCGCCATAAGAACTGGGACGACGTGCTTCCCTTCATTACATACGCCTATAATACGTCGAGGCATGAAATAACTGGTTACAGCCCATTCTTCCTTCTTTATGCCCGTCCGCCTCGAAGCTCCCTCGACAGCATCTTACCTTTCTCTCTCGACACCGAGCCTTCTATTGCCAACACTCTATGTCGCGCTGAAGAAGCCCGTCGGATTGCCCGGATACGCACCTTGGCATCACAGCATCGTTCTAAGACGCGTTATGACCGCCGGCGCAAGGATGTCTCCTACCTGCCCGGTGACGTTGTATGGTTGTGGACGCCCCTACGCAAGCGTGGCTTATCAGAAAAGCTGCTATCCCACTACACAGGCCCGTTCATCGTTGTTGCTCGCCTCAATGACCTCAACTATGTCATCTCTCCCCAATCAACGCAAGGACGCCGCTCAAGGACAACCCAGGTCGTGCATGTCGCACGGCTGAAGCCATTCCACTCTCGGGACCCCGATTGATTGACTGGCCCAGAGGGCTTCGTCTGCGAACGGGGAAATGTCACGTGCTGCGCATGGGCTCTGAGGAATAAAGAAGACGTGCGGCGGCTGGAAGTAGAAGAGAAAGTCAAGTACCCTGCCGCCGGCGCACCAGGCTCCTCTCGACCTGCCTTGTAAATATTATTTGTAAATAGAACCTGTAACAATATATATATATATATATATATATATATATATATATATATATATATATATATATATATATATATATATATATATATATGTCACGAATCCCCAGAGAACACTCGGGGCGAAAGAATGAACTCGGCGACAGGTGTACCCACACAGACGCACATTTAATACACCCTACGTGACACAAACACTAGCACACAAAACTAACCAGCAAAACTAACACGAAACAAAGACTAGCAATACACACGACCCGCGAACACTACTACCAGCGTTTACTACTAACGTTCTACTACTAGCGTTCGGCGTTCGTGTTCACGGTTCGGTGCTGATGGAGCGTTGCATGAGTCCAGCAGCCGGCGTCGAGGTGGCGATCGAAGTGCTCAGGCTAGCGTCGCTGACGGCGTCGTACGAGCTCCCGGTTTCAGTGCCCGTGGAGGTGATGCTGGTGACGTTGGCGTCGGGGGCACCACCCGGATGGGTGCAACAGCGCTGGAGACACCCCTGGTCGTAGCAGGTGGTAGCGTCCTCAGTTAACTTCCCGGAACAGGCTCAGGAATGGCAGGAAGTCCACGGTGCGACGCCGTATACACCTGAGATCACCGGAGCAGTAGCCGGCGTTGCTCTCTTCCATCCGAGGGGTTCCTGAACCGCCGGAACCTCCGCTTCTCTGTTCTTCTTCCCCGTGCCATGCTCTCCCTCGCGCTTTTATAACCTTGGCGTCGGTACCCGTCATCCTTGTCGTCATCATCTTGTTCTCTTCTCCACCAATCAACTCCTCCCACCTCACCAAATACTTCTTCTCTATTCTTCGGTTAATACATGTCAATTCTTATCGCCATCCTCGTCGTCTTCTTCAAACCTCTTTCGTTCATACTTCTATTCCAAACTCCCTATTGAATGCGACAAGGGGCCCCCTCTCTCAAGAGTTTTAAAGGGAAAGCTTATTGACCGTAAACTCACGATTTCGCCGTGGCGGTACTCCATCGAGGCACGTGACGTCACAACGCGCGCCTCACCGCGGAAGGTTCCTGCGCTTCCCGCGCTCACCGAGCCATCTCGCATGACGTCACACCGCGCCGCCGCCGTATGATTGGACGGTGACACCGCGTTCCTCGTCGTTGCGCTCGCCTTCGCTCGCTTCGACAGCTGCGTCGCATGCGTGATAAGATGTCGCAGGATTGAAAAGGAGAGCTGACGTGCGCCGCAACCACAGTTGAGACGACAGTATGGACGCCAACAATCTTGATCAGCTGGAGGAGGCCTGGATTCGACAGCGAAACGAGATGAAGAGGAAACGAATCGCCCAAGAAACAGACGAACAGCGCGCCGAACGACTGGCTAAACGCCGCCGTGAATATGCAGCCGCGAGACAGGCACGTTTAAAGGGGCTCTGAAACGCCTTCCGAGGAGAGCACATTAACTGACTTAATCACTGCACTGTGTTGCCATGAAAACCAGAGCCAAGTAATACTCTTCGACACGCAGCAGACGGCCCACAATCACGCGTCAAAGTTGGCGAGCCCTTCCCGGCCACTTTTTCATGCTCGCACCCTCCTCCGTCCCCCGCATCTGCGTAGACAAGGTGGCCATTGGTTAGATTCTTTCAGACGTCAGGCAGCTACCGTGGCCGCGGCCAATAAGCGGCGTAGCTCCGGCGGGTCGGGAAGCTCCGCTCACTGAGGGGGGTCGGCGAAGGAGCGCCTACCTTCCAGCGTGCAAAAAGTGACGAGAGGAGAGAGAAAGGCGCAAAGACGCTGAAATTCAAATTTTACCTACAGATAACCCAGCTTCTACAAAGCGCATTTAAAAAATCCTTGCTGGACAATATTCGTGAAGCGGCGTTCTTCAATATCCCATGCATGCCGCAACTTTATTAAAGCCCCCTTCACAGCCCTTTTAACGTCCAGTGTCTCGACCGCTAGCAGCAGCCGGAGGAGCCACCTGAGTCCTGCTTCACTGAAGACGGCCCGTGATGAACGATGGAATGCAACCAAGAGACTTCAGCGGCGGGCTCAAGAAACCGAAGAACAACGTGCCGTTAGCCTAGAGAATAGGCGTAAGAGTGACACGACCCCTTCCATCCTTGGATAGCCTCGGTGTTGAAATCAAACATGGACCTACAGGTCATACTGGACGTTCATGCCTGTGCTTCATACGTTGTGGAATATGTGAACAAGGCCAACCGGGGAGTTTCACACTTGCTTTCGCTACATATATCCTGGCAAAGCCGAGCTAAGCCACTGCCATTTTTCACGGCGGCGTTTAGCCAGTCGTTCGGCGCGCTGTTCGTCTGTTTCCTGGGCGATTCGTTTCCTCTTCATCTCGTTCCGCTGTCGATTCCAGGCCTCCTCCACCTTAACAGAATTGTCGCCGTCCATACTGTCGTCTCAACTGTGGTTGCGGCGCACGCCATCTCTCCTTTTCAATCCTCTGACATCACGCATGCGACGCAGCTGTCGAAGCGAGCGGAGGCGAGCGCAATGACGAGGAACGCGGTGTCACGTCCTACCAAACGGCGACGGCGGCGAGCGGCGCGGTGTGACGTCATTCCAGATGGCGCGGCGAGCGCGTGAAGCACAGTAACCTTCCGCGGCAAGGCGCACGTTGTGACGTTACGTGCCTTGATGGAGTACCGCAACGGCGAAATCACGGGTTTGCGGCCAATAAAGCTTTCGCTTTAAAATGAACTAGGCGACAGATGTACCCACACACACGCACATTTATACACCCTACGTGACACAAACAATAGCACACAAATCTAACTAACAAAACTAACACGAAACACAAAGGCTACCAATACACACCACCCGGGAACACTAATACCAGTGTCTACTACTAGCGTTCGTGCTCATGGTTCGGTGCATGATGCAGCGTTGCATGGGTCCAGGAGCCGGCGGCGAGGTGGCGATCGAAGTGCTCAGGCTGGCGTCGCTGGCAGCGTCGTTTGCAACGTCGTACGAGCTCCCGGTCTAAGTGCCCGTGGAGGTGATGCTGGTGATCTTGGCGTCGGGGGCCCCACCCGGATGGGTGACAACAGCGCTGGAGGCACCCCTGGCCGTAGCAGGTGGTTGCGTCATCCGTTGACTCCCCGGAACAGGCTCAGGAACGGCAGGAAGTCCACGGTGCGACGCCGTAGAACCTCAGATCACCGGAGCAGTAGCCGGCGTTGCTCTCTTCCATCCGAGGTGTTCCTGAACCGCCGGAACCTCCGCTTCTCTGCCCCCCCCCCCCCCCGTGCCACGCTCTCCGTCGCGCTTTTAAACCTTGGCGTCGGTACACGTCATCCGTGTCGTCATCCTCTTCTTCTCTTCTCCACCACTCATCTCTTCCCCTCACCAAATACTTCTTCTCTCTTCTTCGGTTAATACACGTCAATTCTTATTGCCATCCTCGTCGTCTTCTTCAAACCTCTTTCGTTCATACTTCTATTCAAAACTCCCTATTAAATGTCACAATATATATATATATATATATATGCGTGCGTGCGTGCGTGCGCGTGTGTGTGTGTGTGTGTGTGTGTGTGTGTGTGTGTGTGTGTGTGTGTGTGTGTGTGTGTGTGTGTGTGTGTGTGTGTGTGTGTGTGTGTGTGTGTGTGTGTGTGTGTGTGTGTGTGTGTGTGTGTGTGTGTGTGTGTGTGTGTGTGTGTGTGTGTTGCAGACATCAGCGCAAGCCACAGGAGTCCTGAACCACCAAGTCGGTCCACCTGACTCGCCCAAGATTATAAAAGCCTATAAAGTTTTATGTATATCTCTCTCACTGTTTACAGCTTGGCTGAGCGCACGTGCGCTTTGGACTGTTCCGCGCTTGTGCCATAAGGTGCCTGTATGGAATGCGCCATTTAAACGCTACTGCCACAGCCCAGCAGAAATATGGCTGTGCCCCCAAGAATAAATTTGGAAAGGTCTTTAAGCCAGCGACCATGCAAGAAGTGTAAGTGCTTGCAAAGGCTTATCCGGGCATAAACTCGGCTTGTCGAAAACGCCCCTCTAGCCAATACACACTAAGGGATAGACAGGCGGTTGAGCCCCACGATTGTTTCGATTAGATACGATTGCATACGTGCACTATCTTGTTTGCTGATAAAGTTTGGGGGAGACTAATTTTTGTCGCAAAACTAAATGTTGGCCCGCATCTTAGTTTGGCGCGCGCGTGGATCATGTTAACGCGATAGCGTTAAGGAGCTCGTGTCGCAAAAAATCCGGCGTCATTGACCGTGAGCAAAAAATCCACTAAAGTCCCCAAAGAAGCAGCCTAGGAGACAGGTGTGCTCCTAGATCACGTGACCTAGTGGCGTCATCACAACTTGCCCACCGGATTGTGAGCAGACTGGCCACCGTGGCAGGTGGCACTTAAATTAACGATTGGTCGTGAGAGGTTGCTCGGGAAGAGCAACCTGGGTCGCACAAGGCCCTCCCGGTGGCAGCACCTGCCATAGCAGCGCAGTGGCGCATCGCTTAACCGCTGCACCACTGCTCCAGGAGGGGCATGAGGACTCCCAGCGTTAACAATGGGCGTTAACACAACGCAAGTTTTGGGGGTAGGTCGTCGAAGCAGCTTAGAACTTCATTTTCTAGCTACTACAATTTATACTGAAGAAAATTATCGTGAAAAGAAAGAAAACAAATAATTTATCGAAGTTTTCTTAGCTGTTTGACTCAAGGACGCTGCACACTTTCCAAAGCGCCTGCAGTAATGAAAGAACTTGAATTAATTACGCATAGACGGAAGCGTTTGGCACGTGACCTTACTGTAAAAAAAATGGTTTACGAAAGGCTGCAGAGTTTTCCCCGGGTATTTGCAAACAGCAGCGGAATCATCCCTGCTTCGTTCCGCCTGTTATCACTACATGTCGCCAGCGACGCCTGTATCAGTGTTTACATGAGCCCAAGTGACATATCTGTCCTTCTCTTCGTTCCCTTCAACGGCTTTGCTGCAAGAGGACGTTAAGCACGCCTTTCTTCAAATGAATGATGGCAGCAATGCGTGCCGCATAGCCACAGTGGCTAAACCATGATTTTTGGCTCATGTAAAGGAACCAGTTAATGGAACCTCGACACCCCATTCGGCCGATCGCTTGCTCTGCGGCAGTTTAGGAGGCCACCGAAGGACTGGATCGGACAGCGCGGAACACCCAGCACTGTAAGCGGGACAAGGTGCCGCACTCAACCGCTGTGCTGGACTGACTACTCGCATCCCGCAAAGTGAGAACCGCCTGAAGTGCGTCCGCGTCAAAGAAGAGAGAGAAAGAGATACAAGTAGCGCTTTGCATCGTGAAGACTTTTCGTCCGCTTGCGCAGCTGTCGCCGCCCGGGAGCATGGGAGCCGAGTGCAGCCGCCGGACCACCAGCAGAAAGAGCGCCGTGACCAGGACGCGCATAAGGCTGGCCCGGCAAGAAGCAGTGTCGTATCACGTCTCTACACAGGCCATTAGTGGCCCTTCCAGCAGTGCGACAGCCGAGGAGAGCAGGACCACGTCAGGGAATGGTCGAATCCAGCCGTCTCAGCGGATCGCTCCCGTATGCCGTGTCACGGAGGGGACAAGCCGCAACCCAACAACCGCAAGCCCTCCGTACGACCCGACTGGCTGCTGTGCGTGTGAGAGAGCGGTCTTTGTGCAGGACGACAAGAGGGACTTAAATTGCTGGTGCGCTCTTCTACCGAGCACAACTAACGCCCCGGAGGAGGACACGAGCGCGTCGGAAGAGGCCGTCGACGAGGTTCACCCGACAAGCCCGCCCATAGTAAGACTTTTTTTTTGGGGGGGGGGGGGGGCAGTGTCTAGTGTTCCGTGAAGACGGAACATTTGCTGCTGCTGCATTTCCGTCCAGACGGAAATATTTACTGCAGCTAGAGTTCCTTTATGTTACTCCTTTATGTTCCTTTATGCTATGTTCCTTTACGCTACGTTCAAGCCGGCGTCCCGATGTGCCGGTGTCCTTTATGTTACGTTCAAGCCGATGTCCCGATGTCGAAGTCGTTGTCAGCGAAGCCAGCAAACAATCCAGCGAAGCCGAATGAGAGGAATAATTAAGGCGCTGTTACGTAGTTGAAACTATTAAAAAAGTTCAAAAAGCAGCAATCAGCAAAGTGAGATGTAAAGTTGTAAACTATAGCTCAACCATTTAAGACTAGTGAAAGTTATTGCTTGTTTTTTTTTAACATGCTAACCATGCCAAACAAACTAATTCCTTGCGCAAATTGGAGTTTCGTCTGGACGGAACTCTAGCGCAAATTGGAGGACCTCTAGCCGCAGCCTTTTTTGTTTTGCTTTTCCTCGACACGCATTAAATGCGTTGAATTCAGCACTGGAAGTTCGGGGATGCAGCAATACCTACACAGGAAAACAGAATTGTTCCTTTTTCTGTCACCTTGCAAGGTTAGTCCGAAAAAGTTGGAATTCATTTCGTGATGAAAACTTCGTTCAGCGCGAAAAAGCACCAAGGTCCACATATAAAACTCGCACATATAGCAGCGCCAGTATAGATGTTCTTCAGTGTTTGTTTAGCGTTTTTCTTAGCCCTGAAAGAAGTTTTCATGAACTTCTTGGGACTATCCCAGCTTACATTGCTGCTGGAAGCCAAATCTAGTATATAGCGACTGCACTTCGTCGCAAAGTCGCACACGTTTTCAGTGATAGTGTTTTGAGTTTATTTTTAGCCGCAGATAGTGCAAAATATGGTTACATTGTGAATAATCACTAAACTCCTCAAGTGCAGTCTCTGTCGCTCATGTACAAGTCATAAACTTGCGCTCCTTTACCAATTTATTGCACCAACAACTGGCAGGTGGCTGCCAGTTTAGTAACGTGGCAGTGCGTGGATCACTGCAGATCAACGTGAGCTGACTGTGCAGTACGAACCTTTCCTCAGAACAGTGATGTGCAGAGACTAACATTAAACGTTATCAAGTAAATTCTCTGAACTTCTCTCGGGACTTGCTTGCCTGTCCTCATTCGAACTCGGTAATACGGCGTTGGGCAAGCACGTGACAATATGCGGAAGCACATTTTATGTCACGAGATTAAAACGCGCCATCGCTCTTCACACTCGTAACAAGAAACTGATCCTGCATGGTTCACAGCGATAGAAGTAGCGGTATTGTTCACCTGGCGAAAAGAAGTATTCATTTCAAAAGGATTTAGTTTACTCTCACCTCACAGCAGCATTTTACTTACGAGATGCCGAATTAACTTTCCTTCTTTAGCTCTTTAAGTGCCGAATCACCAGAGTGATAGCGTTCAAGGAAGAGAAAGGTGCGTATGAGAACATTACACGTGGAGCCTGCATGCACAGACCAGCGACATTGTATATAGATTCGCGGCCCCAGCGCCCGGTTTCTACTCGAATAACGGGATAATCCGTAAAATCGAAGAAAGTTCTGCCCAGTATAGCCGTCCTCTAACAGTTCTGCAACCCATATCGAAAAGGTCAGATCACAATTTCGCGAACGCATAAAAGTCGACGATTGCGCAAGTTGCTATAAACGGGGGACAATAAGAATAAGGGGTGACATGTTTCCTATCCAACCGTTTCCTGCGCTCACGCGCACTTTTGTTCACGCACGTTTGGTCAGGCGCAACGGGAAAACTGGCTTCTAAAGCGCTGATAACGCATCGTGGTTCCTACGACAAAGCTATAATACACGCTATCACGACGCATCTGAAGAGATACGGCGCAAGGCCGAGTTATCACTAACGGATGACTAGAAGCTGTTTCCATGGGTCTCGCGTTACGCGCACAATGTCGTCGTATCTATCACCAGTTTTAAAACTGCCATATAGCACGACGACAACACAATTGGAAACCGGTACAGGTCGCACATGTTCCGTTTATGAGGATTGATTTCTCACTCGGCCTGTGTCTTTAACCGCTGCTAAGTTGCTATTGTTCTTTTTGACAGCGCAGCTCTTAGGCGCCCTTTCCTGCGTTCCCCGTCGTAGTCGTTGTCGGCGTAACCGGTTGTCCAACGTCACTTGGGAGGCGGCTGCCACGGGAATATCCCGGAGGGTGGCCGGCCAAGTAACACGCCACCTGCCAGCGGTGGCAGGTGGCGTGTGAAGAGCTGCGCTCGAATTTCGCTTTACCGACTGTGGTAATCGGCTGCCAATTTTATTTCAGGTCTTTAGGTCTTCAAAAAACAGTTCCCTTTTCGACTCTGTCGTACTTTCAGCACCGCAAACTGCATAAACTAGAGCAATGCTGCGTCAGGACTCTCTGCTGACTTAAATAGCGCAGGTTGTCGGGTATGTATTGAGCGCTTCAAAATTCATTGGATGATTAATGCTTATTTCTCAAGACTGCTACTACGTGTGCATTAAAATTAGTATAAACATCGTGTAGCAGGCGGACAACGCACATGGATGTATTTGCCTGCTCCATCAAAAAATACATATATATAGCCGTATTCTCCGGGCGATGTATAGATGTTTAAAAGCTGTAATTTCGCGTTGTGCAGAATATCTATGGGTGCGAACTATACAAGGTTTACTTTTTAAGATTGTTTGGTAAAGCAGAATAACTCTAGCGTGGCAGTCAAAGTAAAAAAAAAATACGTGGCCCTACAGTGCCTGCGACGCGGGTTCGATCCTGGACGCGGCGGTCGAATTTTGACGGAGGCGAAATTCTAGACCCGTGTATTGTGCGATGTCAGTGCACGTTAAAGAACCCCAGGTTGTCGAAATTAATTGGGGTCCTCCACTACGGCGTCCTTCATAGCCTGCGTCGCTGTGGGACGCTATACCGCCATAAACCAATCCAAACCAGCAACTATGTGTATAATCTCGGGCTAATTTCGCGTATGTGCATGGCGCGTTTTGCCTTACACAAAGTTCAGCCAATAAACGCGATCAATACACCAATGAATTAGCTACAATTACGACGTGTCTTCTCCCTTTTCTTCTGCATTCACAGCCTGCGAACTCTCATGAATGGACTTGCGAGGACTTTGCACGACACCTGGCCACGAGTGCCCATTTCTACCCGTCTAACTCCGTGCTCGGCCGTCTGAGCCGGACCGAGCAAAAGCTGCGCCGAGTGGGCGTCGACATGTACCGCCCATGCACCAGCGACGGGTGAGCTCTTTCAGCCGTGAGTGCCAACGCTTAAAGAATATCGTGCATGCTTGTATGCACACCTGCACAGACTTCAACTGGATGTGTTCGTAATCATCATCATCATCAATTATTAGCCCTTAAGCACCCCTGCGAAGAGTATTACATAAGGGTGGAGGAACATCGGAATAACATGATATTGTAGGTCAAAAATAGGTCATTGCTTGGCAGGACACAAGCGAAAGAAGACAAAATATATGTATATAAATAAAGCAGACAGGTGCAGTGAAGCGTGCAATGACAATAAAAATAAAATGCAAAGACAACAATTGCCCACTTTAGGATTTCAAGTATGGAGGCAGCATTTGCTGGAATTCTAAAGTATCGCGTTCAATTACAAGGCATTTAGGTAATGATTTTTTCATTCTTCGATGGCTAGAGGCAGAAATGACTAGGTAATTGCGTTAGAGGAACCGCGGAGTAGTAAAATGCTCATGGAGTTGAAAAGACGGCGCGATGTTCGGAAGGTAAGAGGGGGGGGGGGGGGAGCAGAATAGAGCCTGAAAGTGAGTGAAAACAATAATACAATTTATGGAACAACGATAAACGGGCGATTTTCCGGCTATGCGCGAGAGGCTCGGTGTCGACAGATAATTTTATATTGGTAATGCTGGAGCAGGCGTGATAGTTGGAGGTAATAAAGCGGGCTGCACGGTTTTGCGCGGTTTCTAGACTGTGAATAAAATAGGCTTGATGTGGATTCCAAAAGTGTGGTTTGGACGAAAGTTGTGTAGGCTAGTCTGCGAATGGAAGGAGGGGAGAAACTGAGGTGCCGTCTGATAAAACCAAGTGATTTCGATACGTCAGCAGCAATATTCGTGATGTGCTCGGAGCAGGTGGGATTGTTAGGGATATGGATTCCAAGATACCGGTAAGATTTGACTTCGGTAAGAGCGCATGAGTTCAATGAATATGCGTAGTTGATGTTGGCGCTTGTCTGATAGCTGCATATATTTGCACTTGGATATGTTGAGAACCATTAGCCATGTGGAATACCAGCTTACAATTCTGTTCAGGTCGCTTTGAAGCAATAACTGATCATTGTTGGTAGTTATGCGACGGTACAAGCCTCGGCCGCCGCGGTGGCTCAGTGGTTACGGTGCGCGGCTGCTGACCCGAAAGATGCGTGCCGATCCCGGCCGCGGCGGTCTCATTTCGATGGAGGCGAAATGCTGGAGGCCAGTGTACTGTGTGATGTCAGTGCACGTTAAAGAACCCCAGGTGGTCTAAATTTCCTGAGTCCTTCATTACAGCGTCCCTCATAGCCTTAGTCGCTTTGGGACGTTAAACCCTCATTAACGATAAATCATACAAGACGCAGTCATCTGCGAAGAGATGAATTGTCGATGAAATGTCGGAACGAAGGTTGTTTACGAATATTAAAAACAGAAGTAGGCCGAGCACCGAGCCCTACGGGACACCAGCGAGAACTTTTCTTATGAGAGAATGGTCATTATCAATAGTGAATTTAGAGCGATCAGTTAGGAAACAGCGAGTCCATGTTAATATAAGGGGATCGAGGCGCAAGCATGAAAGCTTGGCTAAGGTGTCTTGGCGGGGTTCATGATCAAAGGCTTTTGAGAACTCCATATATACGAGTCAGCCTGAAATGAAAAATTTAAGTTTAGGCTGAGATCAGTAGTGAACTCGAAAAGTTTGTTCATGGCAAAAGGAGCGCGAAAACAAGGCACCGGACGAAGACAGAAAACACACCACGAGCGAACTTCTCACTGAAGGAATCACACATGACCGTGGCGACCGAGACCTGAGCCTATTGACGAGCGTGCGCGCCAAAGCTGAGCAGGCCGCAAAACTCCACATGAAAAGATAAAGCGTATTACGAGCCGAGGAATGCCAGTTCTCGTTTGGATAAGAATATGGAAGGATCGCTAACAGATAGATCATGCAAAGTAGCTATATCTGTAGCTTCAACGATTTCTGCTGCTGGCAACGACAGAGCATTTATCCGGAAAGGGCACGCACCCGCACTCCTTGCAACGCAAAGCCACATTACTGCCCGTTAACGACTTCATGTTGTTGTGTTCACGAAGCCTTTCGTTGAGGCACCTACCAGACTGTCCCACATACTGCTTCCCACAGGACAACGGGATGCTGTACACGATGCCCTCTGTGCATTTAACAAGTCTTTTTCCGGTGGCGTGTGCTACACTGCGGATTTTGAGGACGTTGCTCGGCAGGCAGGGTTCTTTTGCATATGGGACTTAGTTTATCTGGGGCTGAAAAAACGACATGAACATTTGTCTTCCTTCCTATTTTCTTCAGATTGTGCGACAGACCTTGAATATAAGGGATGACGGCCGTCTTGCCTTGCCTTGCTTTTTATCTGTAACTCTTCCTTCTTTCTGAAATTTCTTTTTGAACAAGCTTTCAGCCACAGAAACACTGATATCATTAGGATACCCTGCTTCGAGGAATCTTCTAAGTTGTTCCTGAAAGCTTAAGCTGCTAAAAGAGGAGGGGGGGGGGGGGGGGGCATGACTTTTAGAGGGCATTTTGCATGCATAGGTTAATGATGCCTCGTTTCACGAGTTTAGAATGGGCTGACTTGTATGGCAGAAGGGGTTTGTTAGCGCGAGGTGAATAGCACCAACAAACATGGTTGTCCATGAACTTAAGGTGGATATCGAGAAACCGGATATCTGGGTCACTGAGAATTACACTAGTCAACATTAGCGGGAGAAAGCACCCTTGTGCAATGGCAAAAAGGTCCGATGTAACTTGCTCAAGGAGCGAAGGTGTGCAGTCAATAAGGAAGAGAAAATCATCAACGTATCTAAAAATTTTTACCACGCAAGAAGTGGCAGCAAGACTTCATTTCAGCTAGTTGTTTGTAGCCTGACATGGTTCGCACAAAAGCGAATTGGCGCGAAAAGACAGACAACACACACAAGACAGGACTGGCGCCAACTTCCAACTAAGTTTATTCATGAAAAAACCACTTAATAACCACACGAGCAGGCAAAAAGATACAAGCAAGAACGATACAAAGGGTGACTTAAAAAAAAAAAACGCTCACGTGCTAAAAAGGAGCAAAGCAATGATTACAACGTTGACAATGACCCACTAAGAAAACTAATCTCCTCTTCTGACAGCGACACAGGGGACTTGCTTATGCAGATATGGCCCCTCTGCTTGTTGTAATGTCTCGATTATTTCACGTTCTAATCTGTCTTTAGACAGATTGCCTACTCCGTGTATGGCTGGGGGGGGAACTCTTGTGGCAGACCGAAAACTTCTACAGCGCTTGTGGTGTCCTTTCTTCGTTGTGTCCCGTTGTTTTATTGCGCTGTTCAAATATGAATCAATACCAACTCGCCCAGTTCGCAGCTTTAATGTCTTTAGACTTTCAATGAATTTTGTGTTTTGGAAAACAGGCACAGCATTTGCAACTTTTGCAGTGAGTGGCCATGTGGCTGCCATAACCATTTCTATAGCAATCTTGTGCTGCCTCACTAAGAAAAGTAATCTAAACTAATCTAACCGATCACATAGGCTCAAAACCAAGCGCCGTCCTTGACGACATTGTCACCATTTTCAGAAGTGCATCTATGGGGCTTCTTTTCAATCTTATGCTGCCTCACTGACCTGTCTGGCCGATATATTCGTGGCCGCAGCTTAGAGGCACAACGTACACAACATCAGCCGTGTATTCAGTGGCGCAGAGTCGGTTATTCTTTTTGCACTGCTTAACCAGTCCTCCTTTTTTTCAGGGTGCAAACTTGCGACAGCTCGCAAGGAGCAGAAAAAACTACATTTATCTTATACTGCTGGCCACTTTCTTCACGTTGTGCGAAAGCCGATGAATATAGGGTATTACAACCGTCGGTTGTTTTTTCCTTATCCTTGTTTTTTTACCCTGTTCACCCTTTGACGTCGCCTTGCGCTTCTTGACAAGGTTCTCACAAATACTCGTGATGAGGTGTTTTGGGTACGCGGCTTGATGAATGCGTTTAGTTTGCGCATCACAGCTCTGTGCCACCTCATGCTCACAAGATTTTCCCAAGACTGCAATCAGGCATGTCGCAAAGATTCCATGTTTGATTAGCTTGGAATGTGCACTACTGAAAGGCAGTAACCCTTTTCACTATCTCGGGTTTTAGGAGCAACAAACATGTCTGTCCTGCTTAAACACAAGTCTCAAGTCAAGAAACTGCAGGCTACTGTTATGGGGAACTTCTTGAGTGAAAAGAAGCCCCTTAGATTAACATGGTGACAATGTCTTCAAGGATGGCGCTTGGTTTTTAACGTACGAGATCGGTTAGATTAGTTTAGATTAGTTTTCTTAGTGATTAGTTTTCTTAGTGGGTCATTGCCAACTTTGTAATCATTGCTTTGGTCCTTTTTGGCACGTGTGCCTTTTTTAAAGTCACCCTTTGTGTCATTTTTGCTTGTATATTTTTTGCCAGTTTGTTTGGTTAAGTGGTTTTTCCATGAATAAACTTAGTTGGAAGTTGGCGCCAATCTTTTCGTGCGTGTGTTGTCTCTGTCTTTTCGCGCCAGTACGCTTTTGCGTAAACCATATCAAGAAGTGGCAAGTCGATCTTGAAGAATCCTGTCCAAGTGTGCAAGGTATAAGTCGCTAAGTACAGGGGACATGCAAGCAGGACCCAATACACACTCCCTGTTTTTTAATATCGGTAGCGCCTTGCCAATTTATGAAGGAAGAGCGGAGATGGAGATAAAACAGTAGAGATTTTATAAATCTATCGACAGACAAGCCAGATTCAATCTGAAAAGCAACCGCACCGTGAATATGGATAGAGTCTTCAATAATACTGAGTAGGTTATCATGGGGCAAGGAGTAGCATATGTCTCCGACATCAATAGAGAAACCGAGAAGGCTCTTGTCGTTAAGAAATTTCACAGCATTAATGGCTTCGTCTGAACTTCTTACAAGAAATGGGTCATTGGTGCAAAATACATTTAGCTTTTTCTATATGAAACACGGCGATTGACTTCTGCCAAGTGTCCTTTTCAGAAATGATGACTCTAAGGGGCACGTCAACCTTATGAGTCTGCGCTGAAAAACACTTCTAGGAAGAGGCGCTTACTACCATCAATGCCACTTTATCAAGATGGAGCTTGACATATAGCTTCTTAGCTTGAGCCTTGAGCTTTGGAATTGAAACATTTTTACGGCACTTAAAAAACCTGTGTGACAGCATGGTGGGCTTTCTCATTAAATGAATCATGACTAAAAACAGCAAAAGCTCGCTCTTTGTCGGAGGGGAGGACACAAAGCGACTGCTCGCCTAGCATGGACACTACGCGATTCACATTAACTTTTGAAGGACGAGGCCTACAGAAGGAAAGGACGTCGTCGCCGTCGGCAGTGCAACGGCTGGAGACCTCTTTGCAGGCGAGACGGGACACGCGTCGCACAAAGAAGCCGTCCATACGGAGACTTCGGAGACTGCTGCAAACTTTTGGCCGAAGGCCAACACCTGAATGACGTGAATTAATGACGTGAATCGATACCGACTCGCCCAACTTTCCACTCTTGTCGAATAGTTGGGTTTTGCATAAGTAACCGGATTGGAAGCTGTGCTGATTGGAAAAGTATGAATTGGAATCAAGGTGAGATGGGGTTTGGGAATTTAAAATATGGTCTAGTAGTTTGCATGCAATGCATGTTAATGAAATCGGACGATAGTTAGACGGATCATGACGGCTGCCTGCTTTAAAAACAGGAACTACTCGACTTAGCCACCAGACTTTCGGTACTGAGCTCGACTGTAAGTCCGACTTTGGTCAGACTTTCAAGGTGGGTTAATCAGTGGCTCCTCGTCAGAAGCCTAAATGACCCACTCCTTATTCTGTTCTTGCGTACATGATTTACCCTGTCACAATTTTCTCTGTGTGGTTCGCGCTCAATTTCGTTGCTCACTATATGTGAACAAACCAGGCCACGTCAACAGTTTGTGCTGCCATTTCTGAGTTTACAATGTAGACGCATCTCCTAGTCGCGGTCTCCTGTTGAGTACTTGACATAACGCAGTAGTGAGGATGACTGACCGTTACTTATCAGACAATGTTAATACTTGCATTCTGCACACCCGCAGACAAAAGTATCATCTATCAGCATCGCAAAAAAAAATCCATGGCTGTGTGTGCAGTCAGTGCTTGAGCATGCGACCACTGAAACAGAACTTAGGTTCAGTAAGCTAATTGTCCTTTCGCAGCTCCTCGCACCCCCCCCCCCTCTCAGTAATATAAGTTCTATCGCGTTTAAAACGAGAAAAAAAAAGCTCCTTAACGCTTTGAGCTTGGTTAACTTGATGAGTTATATGTGATGATAACGTTTTGAGCGTTTGAAACAATATACTGGCGTATCGCAATATTCATTATGTATACGATCTGTTATATTCAGTGTTTATGCTTTGAACCGGTTGCTATTCAAGTTGTTAATTATTCTATTCTTGATTTACCACACCGAATTGCGTATTAGGTGAGGTTAGCTTCAGAGGGTCAATAGCCATAGCATTTTCAGTCTTCAGCCGCAACGTTAACTATGACAGTTCAAAACGTCGCGGTTACGTTGGCCCTTGTAACCGCCACGCCTATGTTACGTCATTGGTACTCTTCGTCTCACTTTCCAAGCATGCCCTGGCTGGCTTGAAGTTAAATATCGTCAGCTGCCGACTGGACACTGGGACTCACTGGGCATATATTCCCTGCACGGCCTAGAGTTCGCTTTCATGACACACGGTCCAGTGCAGTGCTTCATCATGGAATGCGCTTGTCTTGTGCAGTCACACACCGTGCTGGATGCTCGAGTATCAGCCAGCTTGGAACTATGCCCTCAACCCGCACGGTCCAGAGCTAGTTCAGGAGAGACCGGGCGAGCTCTCCTTTCGGACGTTGCACTTGCCGAACCGGACTGAGGTGGACCCCGCGCAGACGCTCACTTCCGCCTGCCTTACGCTGTGGGTGCTCTCTCATCACCGCTGCATTACCAGCCTGCACCTCAACGGCGCTGCCATCACGCCCTGCTATATTCCTGTGCTGTACGGACTGCTGAGGCTACATGATGACTACGTCAAAATTGCTGTGGAAGGAGGAAACCCCGTGCCTCACGGACTGTCCAGAAATTGCGTCCTTGAAGCATTCCGGTCTATGCGTAAACTACGCGTCATCAAATTTTCAGGGCTACATCTCTTGGCGTCCGCTGGAGATGACATTTGCACCCTGGTTGCAAACAACGTCCACCTCAGAGTGCTCGATCTTCGGCTCATTAGGACAAGCATTGAGACCACGTCATGCCTCTTTGAGGAATTGGCAAAACTCGACTCCTTCGAAGAATTATACTTTGATGTTTCGACGGAAGAACCTCTCGAGAGGTACGAAGATCTGATCCCCATGATTCTGACGTCAGCGGTCAGGAAGCTTACACTTAATCTAGACTGCGGCATGAGTTCATTCTTCAAGAGCCTTGCGCGGAACGACAGGCTGCGAGAGCTGTGCATTGGCTACCCTGTTGTAACCTTAGATTCACTGGTCGCACTGCAGACGTCTTTGGTCCAGAACAACACCCTTAGATACCTCAAGGTCACCGTAATATTGGACAAAATGCCGGGAGGCAATATAGCGCCAATGGTGTTCGCCGATATTGTGGCAGAGAACAGAGGGCTTCAGGTCCTTGATTTGTCTCGTTCAACCTTCAAGAGAGCTTCACCCAACGCTGTTGAACTGTTCAGCAACGCTCTTAAGCTGAACGTGTCTTTGGAAAAACTCTACGTCTGTGAATGTGGTCTCAATAGCTCCGACGTCCGGCGTCTTATGGAAAGTTTGTCACCAGCCTCGCCCCTGAAAAACCTGTGCGTCGGATCAATTGAGGATTGCCCCCTTGAGCGGGCCCGTACACTCCAGGCGATGATCCAAGGGCAGCGATGCAGCAAGGTAATTGCCTTGGCATTAGCCATCTACTATGCCTTCAAACTTCTGTTGGGCCTTCCCTAAGTTATTGTTAAGGTTTACGCGCAAAACAATGGATTATTGCAGGAACTAGCTGTCACTGTGAGCTTGTTCTTCTTGTGTATATGTCTGTCAACACTTAATCATGCACGCCCTTGGCACATGCATATTTAATTATGCCTCCTTTCTCCTTTTCAAACGAAATGGGTGTTGTCTGTCTCCTAAGGGTGTAGTTTTGCAGCCACCACCGAAACAATCTCTCTTCATAAAGGTAAGTCAAATGCGAATAAACTCTTCAGGCACCTGCAACTCAACATTTCCTCTATTTTTTTTTGGCCGCAAAGTGTACGGTTGACTGTCCCTTACGTGTGATTGTGACAGAAGGGAATCATGAGAGAAGTGTATTGCAGAGTACCTTCAAAGGAACATTAGGCTTGCGGTGTTGTTTGTAACGCACTGTAATCATTAAAGACCAACCAATACGGAAGTAAAAAAGGAGAAAAAATTCGATACAGGTGATACAAATTGAAATTCAGAGAAACGCAATCAGTATACATTCCTGTAAGGCTGTTACGTTCTAGAAAACTGTATAAAGTGTGGTAAAATCAAGGTCTTGAATGTTTTACTGTTAGAAGTATGGCGTGAGGTTGTCCAGATGGGTGTGTCGAGTTGAAAAGAAAAAAAAAACTCGACAGACACGAGGACAATTGAACTGCGCTGAAATTAAGGGAGTTGGTGAGTGTACCGCAGAAAGGCAAGTGCTGTTCTTTCTAATGTCGGAAAGTTGTCAGCAGCCATCAGTGACAAAGGGGAATCTAGTCTCTGACAGGATCAGAGGATAAAACTAACTGCTTTTCTTAGAAGAACAAACAGGAAATGACGAAACAGTATTCAAGCTTAGGTCTAAAGAGGGAGTTGTAAGCGAACAAATGACCATGTGAATTGGTTGCTCTTCTGTTGTGTTTTATTATAAATTACAAATATAAAAACATTTTGCAATTAGGTTTAGTTTTGACGACATCTGATTCTTTTTCGTGAGAGTTTGATAATGCACTGTCTGTGCCATTCTTGTCTCTGTCATTTACACCGCGTTCCTTTCCTAGTTGAAGCGTGCTAAGCCAGACGAAGAGCAAACCTTTTGAGATGAAGATAGTCATTCCTCCACGACTTTGGCAGTTCAAGTGATTGTGTTGAGGGATCTCTTGAAGTATTATTCATGGACATGCACAGCCGAGGTGGCCTAGTGGTTTGAGCATTTGACTGGCATGCTGGAGGTGCAGGGTTCGATCCCCAGTGCCGCCGGATGCCCACCGGTAATAAAATGCTTGCAAGCTTTCCCCTGGTCTGATGCTCGGCTTATCTAAGGTGATACGTTTGAGAAATGGGTCCATGAGCCCACCTTAAGTAGATGAAAAAACTCGTGTCATGGCACTCTTTGGTGGTACCTGCCCTTGCGCCATAAAATGCACCATCATAATTTATCGATATGTAAAGAGACATTATCAGAAGAAGGGCAGTATAGTAAATGCTTCTGAGAATATAGGTTTCACGTTCTGTGTTTTGTCCTATTCTTTATGGTAAGGGACAATATCTTCCGAGAAAGCGCGCATCAATGATGTCCCTGTATAAGCCTCGTAGCTAACGTGAGCATATAAGTTCTCATATTCGAGTATGCACCTTCAAATAAACGACACCGAATTTTGTCTAGCTGGCATCAAGTGACTATAGGCGCTGTAGGCCTGTATAAAACGGTTCCAACGAGCTTTTAGTGGCTGCGGCCCGTATATACGCAACCCTCGGCGTGCCTTAGAAGTCGTCTGTTCATCCACTGAGGGGATAGTGAGAGGAAAGGCGGCTCGGCAGGCGTGGGGTACGCGGGCAATAGAATGTGGGAAGGTGTGCAGATGTTCTCAGGTCGCGGGACCCGTGGGCGGTTGCCGCGGGCACGCGAGAAAGAGCATTCGGGGAAACCAAGCTCTCCGAGGAAAGGACAGCGAACCGAACTGCTGTTGAATCGTCGACTGTCTCGAATTGCGAGTTCAGTCGAGGGAAAGTTGAATCGAATTGAGGCGAAAATAATCGGAGGAGCAGAGGGCCGGAAGCGAATTCCAGGCATTCTGAATGTTCTCAAGGGCGAGCGAAAGGAAGTCAGAGGAAAATTCCGCGGGTATTCAAAGTTATCAGCAGGCAGGTAGTGCTACAGCACGACGCACGAAGTTCAAAAATTTCAGCTGTCCCCTGTAGTGTTCTGCGACGATGGCTTTCTGCGCTCTAAACGGCGCCTCATGCAGTAGTAACCGAAACTCCCATGTGCGCTGCTCCGTCTCCTTTTCGCACCGGAAGAAAGAGCGAATAGCGTGCCAACGAATTGTTTCTCACAGGTAACCGTTGTGTGGCGCAACGACGACGTGCCTCTTCTCGAGCACACTCTCGCAGACCTCCGGCGGCCGGTCTTTCGGAAGCTGCACATCCGCGCCGGCACCGTCTCTCCAGACTCCATGGCACACTTCTTGAGAGCGCTGCGCAGAACTGAGGCCACGCTGCACACGCTCTTCCTCGACACACCGGAAGTGATAAAGCCGGAAGGGGCGGTGGCGCTGGCGTCTCTTTTCAAGAACAGTGTGGCGCTCCGTAAAGTGGCCATTCTTTACCGGACTACGGAGGAGACGTCCGTGTCACTTCTCAACGGGCTTGCTGAGTCACGGTCCATCACAGTTCTGGCGATCGCGCGTTGGCACCTGAGCGGCCTGGTTCCTCAAGCGTTCGAGGCCATGCTGGGAAAGAATAAGAGTCTACTTCAGGTGACAAGCATGGGTGTTGTGCATGAACAATAAGATGTACTGAGCCCTTTGCACGCGGAACAGTTACTGCCAGCTTTTCGCTTGCGTGTGAACGTATGTCGCCATTTCATCCAGCTGCAAACAAAGGTGGCAAAAATCATTCTGGTCGCATTATAACTCTGAGTACAAGCTAAGCGTAAATGCGGATCAGTGTCCTGACTTCAATGAACAGTGAGCTTTGAGAATTTAAAATACAAATTCGTAGTAACGTCCCTCAACTCGGCAAGAAACCGAAGGAAGGTAAAATTTATTAAACTGAGAAGCTCATTTTCACGCGTACAGCTGGCTATCGATCAGGTGTTTCAACAAGTGTGCATGCAGCTTATTGCGTGTGCTATGCTCTGTAATTCTTTCCACGTCATCATAGCGCAAAACGTCAGCGCCTCAAGGATGAACTGTCCTGCCACTAACAGCTCAAGGGACAGTCCTGAAAGCAGGTTTGCCTGCGGTGTCAGATTATGACATGAATTCATTCAAATTTCATCTAATTCTAATGGCACCCTATGGATCATTGTGTTTTCTATCGTTAGAGAGTACTATCCTGGACAAAAGTAATCGACCCCCCCCCCTCCTCCCCTTCAAGTTCCGAACTGTGCCGCACTGCATGCGGCGCGGTGCCCGACTTTGAAAGCAGGGCTCAGCGCCGCTCAACGCCGCTCTCCAAATACGTGACGCATCAGGTGTTTCCCCAGGAATTGAAATTAGGGGGTGTCTAAATTCCTAGGTTGGGTGATCAGAGTAGAGGTAGAAGCAGTATTCATTTTTTATTGTTATTTGCGTCGCTGATGTGTCGCGTAGGACAAGCAACGTTTACGACTTCAATCCTCATTACTAAGATTGGGAACAACTACTTCACATTACACAAAGATTGATGTCTTATTTATGAATAGATAAAACAAAATAACAAGGAATACATAAAATGTGTCGAGAAATTAGGCGTTAGTTCAGATTTGTAACAATAAACCCTATAAAAAAGCTACCTGCTCAACACCACTCGCGTAAAACCTACATGAAAAACACTGTGAAACACGCGCACCTGTACACCATAGGCGTAACAGATCAACTGAATTACTAAACACGCACATCAGGAGGTCGAATCCAGGCTCAACACTGTACACATAGGCGGAAGGTTCTATCGCAGATTTGATATCAGCCACGATTATTTGCATAGCATTGACACATCTAGACATGAATTTACGGCTCCTACACACAATTAGCTGGACATGCACAAGCACAGGCGCCTTACGCATCCCGACCATTTACTCAATAACTAAACTAGTGACAGAAATATAAACCAAAAAGTAAGCATTCATGTGCTTCCTACTAACAAAGAAATTAAACCGCAAGAAATATATATGCGCTTTCTCAACCTCACTCCGAACAGTTACATCCGTCTGGGTTTCCTGCTATTCCATCTCACCACTTTAGCGTTAAAATCGGCAAAAATCCCTCGATCAATGTCAGGGGCATCTCGGGCGTCTGGCAGTTCCGGGCCTTCAGTGGTGATGCTCGACAACTCATTCACGGAGTTAGGGAGGAGGGGGCTCCTTTCCGACGACAGATGCCCACTGCGAGCCGAGAAGCTACCGTCGAGCACTATAGTGCTCGACGGTAGTTGCGGGGATCGCTAGCAACAAAAGACGACCCACAACATCTTTCAACTTGGGAAACACAGCGACAAAGTGGCGAACATAGCGAGGATAGCAGTGCTGTGGATGTCCAACCCTCTTTCATTCGTCGCAGCATGTCCCACTCCTCATCTAAATTCCTATCGTGTTCTTCGTCGTACGGCAAACCGACTGCTGGAAGGACTTGCCTCTAGTTTACTATCTTTTGCTTTTGCGACAGGCACACGTAGAAAATATCGCAGAGTTCTGGTGGAGCCGAAGGTTAATTAGGTCTTGGAACTTGCTTAACTGACGCGTCAGGTTTCTCTTGTTCTCCTCTGTTAATACCGGAAAGAACGTGTCATTTTAAGGAAGCTTCTGTGCTGTGGTTCGTACTTGACTGAGCACGACTTCTGCAGAAAGCTCTGCAATTGCTTCCGTGGTTGTTGCCTCAATCACAGGAAAAACATTCTCATTACGACGAGGCCTACAGGTCGATCCCAATCTGTGCTTGAATCAAACCACACTGCCAGTCAAACAGGAACATAAATTTCTAGGCGTCACTTTTGACAAGAAACTTACATTTCTGTCACACATTAACAACCTGAAAAAGAAAGCATCCCAAGCCCTCAATGTATTAAAGGTACTCTCGCGAAAACGGTGGGGGTCCGATAGATCATGCCTATTGCAAATATATCGCTCTTTGGTGCGCTTCAAGCTGGACTACGGGTGTGTGGTATATGGTTCGGCAAGAGCATCCTACTTGAAACGACTGGACCCTGTTCATAATCTTGGTTTGCGCCTATCAACTGGAGCTTATAGAACATCCCCGGTAAAGAGTCTTTACGTTGAAGCTAATGAGCCCACACTAGAGGATAGAAGAGTCACACTAACATGCACGTACATCCTAAAAACCCGTTCTCTCCCTAAACATCTCTGCTATCCCATTGTTACCAAGTGCCCATCTAGGAGATTATTCAATAATAAACCACATTTTATCAGGCCACTAATAATGCGCTTTGAAGATAAATGTGAAGACTTAGCAGTGCTGGACGCCCTACCTAATATTGCACAAAGACATGAATATCTACCACCATGGTACAGCCTTCCTTCAGTGTGTGACTTCACATTGACACACGTAAACAAAGAGAAAATACCACACGAGCACATACTGCAAGAGTTCTTTGCATTACAAGAAAAATATGACACTTACACCGAATTTTACAATGATGGCTCAAAAACAGAAAGTCATGTCGGAAGTGCAGTAATTCAAGGAACAAAAGAAAAAATGATACGATTGCCACAGTATGCATCGGTATTTACTGCGGAATGTTATGCCATCTTTATAGCTGTAGAACAAATAGTAAAACAAAACATAAAAAATAGCATCATTTACACCGATTCACTGAGTATGCTAAAAGCGCTGCATTCTACAAACGCTGCTGAACCCATAATAGGAAAAATCATACATAACATAGTTAAAATTACAAAGCAAAAACATAACATCATATTCTGCTGGGTCCCTAGCCATGTTGGAATTTTAGGTAATGAGAGAGCAGATGCTTGCGCAGCACAAGCTAGAATTGGCCATATAAAACAAGTTAACATACCACAGAGGGATTTTTCTAAATTACTGCACAGTAAACTCAGGAATAAGTGGCAGATTGCATGGGACGAACAAACAAACAACAAACTACATTCTATAAAGCCTGTTTTGGGAGAATGGAGATCATGTACACATCAGGAGCGTTTCATAGAAGTTATTTTGTGTCGACTACGCATTGGACACACACACCTTACTCACAACTTCTTACTGACAAAAAAAGGCAAACCTCTCTGCGAAATGTGTGGCGATGAACTCACGGTAAACCACATTTTAATTGTATGCAAAGAACTGGAACAACTGAGGAAAAAATATTTCACAACATTGTACAATGAATACATCCCACTACACCCCATGTTACTTTTAGGAGATCAAGCACTGGTTGATTTTTCCAGCATTTTTAAATTTCTCAGAGAAGCCAATGTTTTATACAAACTTTAGATATAAAAAGCGTAACCTTTAACAAAAGCTCTAACCGTGTGTTTGGCGCATCATAGCCTCAGTTGCTTTTGCGCCATTAAAATCAATATAACTAACTAACTAACAGGAAAAACATCCGCTGCGGCCGTTCTAGTTGCCTGGATGGCATTGTTTAGAGACGCCAATGGCCTCAGGAAACGATCCGCAAGCGTAGTAGCAGCAATCGCTTTTTCTGAACTTGGCTGTAGCATAGCCCACCAGCTTCACTGCTCCTGTCAGCACCGTCTTGTAACCGTTTCCCAAAGCAAGTAACAGTACTATCTCGATGGAAAGAAACGCGAACAACCCGGCGCCAACACGGTCCACTGTTTCAATTTCTATTCACCGTCCTTTTACTTCGGTGATAGCAAAAAGACCCTAGACTCGTCTATGATACATTCTAGGACGACTCTAACGTCTTTTTCGTACGTCTCTGGTAAAAGCGCGATGAAAATAAATTCCGACCGCGGGGCGTGTTGGCGCCGGGTTCGCGTTTCTTTCCAGCGAGGTACCTGCAGTACTTTTACGATCACAGTCAACAATCTCTCATGAAAAATCCGAAGAGTTTTGCATGGCTGGACTAGTTCCAGCTTCAATTCGAGAGCATCTTCAGTTTGTTTTTTTGCAGACACTCAGGCGTCAGGACCCTTACTAAAGAAAAAGTAGTGACGAGACTAGAATTAGCCCTTTTTATTTCCTTCGTCGACTCTGCAGCAGGCATTATAGGGCAATCTGGACTAAGTAACCTCTGCCGTGGGTGTAACAGAAATGACGGTTGCATCTCTGCTTAAGTAAAACCTGTACCATGTGAACGTATTCAACGTACTTTTTTCATGTAGAAATTGTGCTTCCTTGCACAACAAGCCAGCTATGGACGAGGTGTCCCTTTCATGTACGTGCCGTTCTTCTGGCGCTATTTTAAAAATAAATCGTTACGAATTAGAGGGTGCCTTCAGAAAAACAAGAGTGTGTGGGGGGAAATCGCTGCGACGCATGCACTGCGACACTGTTCGGAACTTGGAGGGGAGGCCAGTTACTTTCGTCCCCGATAGTGCATTGACTGTACTTGTGGCCATATGAATTAGACTCAATCGTTTGCGTCGCAAAATGTGACCAACGAGCCCAAAGTTTCGTTGTTCGGCCTTTTTTATGACGGAAAAAGGCGCACTGAACTTCCTGTCACTCAAAATTAACTGGTTTTCATTGACAACAAACCGGGAAAGAGCCATCAGCTCTTCAACGAAATTTAGCATAAACAAATATATCGTGCTACTACGTCAGATCACAGTACGACGAAAGGAGCGCCTGTTAGCCTCGTTCTAATAACGCAGCTTCGTTTTGCATGGACTATGTTAACGGAATAGCGTTAAAGGCCCCGGTACCCAGAAAATCCGGCGTCTCTGGCAGGTGGTGCCGAGAGTGCAACCTAGAAGGCGACTGGGCCACCTAGATGACGTGACTTTGTGGCGTCATCACAACCTGCCCACCGGATTGTGAGCAAACTGACCACCGTGGTAGGTGGAAGTTAAATTACTGACTGGCCGCTAGAAGTTGCCCAGTAGGAGCAACCTGGGTCGCACAAGCCCCACCGATGGCAGCACCAGCCATCGCAGGACCATCGCTTAACCGCTGAACCTCTGCGCCGGGAGGGGTATGAGGACTCCCAGAAATCTATGAATGTAAAGTACAGAATGACCAATTCCGCATATATGGGCGTTAACATATTAGAGCAACCGCGTCATACCCGTAAGGCGGAGCTTAAGTGTCCCGTCCAATTTTTCTATGTATTGTTGTGGCCCAGGTTTGTAGACGGGTTCAGGACAGTAACGACGCGGGTGGACACGGAGTTGCGAGAGCTGGAGGGTTTTGACGAAGACTGTACAAATTTAATCACATTTTTACAGTAGTACAGCTCCGCACGTCACAGCACGTTAGAAAAGCCAAGGAGTAAGCACTAAGTGCAGAGTAATAGTACGCCTCTATACGTTTCGGCTGCCCGGCTGTTTAAATACAGCTCGCGATTCCGGAATCCCTAGCTAGAAAATCTCTTCGCTTGTTCAGTGTCCAAACAAGGGCAACTCAAGATGGCTTGGAAAGCCGCCTACCACAGGAGGCAGCACCGTTTCCCTCTCGCAGCGGTTCCGGTGATGAAGTCGATCTTGTCGTCTCCCAGCTTTGCCGGCGGTGAAGGAAAGAAATTCAGTACCATGGATAACGGGCAATTGATACATTTTTCGTTGACCATGGTTTACTGGAAGTACCACATCCAGCAAAGCTCCTAACTTCGAACCACAGCGTTTTGTGGAGAAGGGGGGGGGGGGGGGATTTCCGTTGTCGTTTGTCACCTCAGGAAAGAAGGAGGCTCGGATTACACCACCTTGCCAGTGGGATATTTCCGCCGCCATTGAGATATTTCCACACGGCGAGAAGGCTTCTTCCCCCCAATGACGCAATTAGCCGCGAGTGGTCACGCAACGCAGCGTCCGTCTCAATTAGCCGCCTCATAGCCTGAGTCGCTTTGGGTCGTTCAACCCCATAAAACCAAAACCAAATCGATGTACCAGCGGTGTTGGACAATGAATGTTTGGCGTGCATAGTTCTCGGCGCGCTTGTTACAGTTGAGAGGAAGGCAAGCTTACCAGCGCTTGAGGTATTTCGGCGAAGCAAATTCGGATGAGCTGAGGGTGCCGCCCGGTACAAATGAAATGTCAGCGAGATTTTAGTGCAAAGAGATTACAAACTAGCACAGTTTATTTCGAGTCCGAAGTCGCGATTACCGCTCTCCCCTTTATCCGGCGTGTTTCCCGGCTGTATATGTACGGGTAATTCCCTCCGCGGTGAACGGCAGTGGCGTAGTAGTACGTCGTAGCAGCGTTCACCTGTTTAATACGTCTTCATATGGTCCAGGTGAGCCTGCGAGAACAAGTGGAACTGATTCAGGGAGTGGTATTGCTATCGCTATAACTTCTTCCCACCAAAAGAGCTAGGGCTAAAAGACGAATTCTTTTTATTCCTTGAACTGCATAAATGAAAAGTTGACGTCGAGATTAATGCAGGTATTTTTTTTTCCGCAGGTTCAACGCGAGCTTGGTGTGAAACACGTTAAAGAACTATAGGCATGGAATGCAGCGCCTGGTCCAAACTGTCTTTACATTAGCAGTTTGTGCCACTACACTGAATTGCAATTAAAACTCGATCTAACGAAACACAATTTTGCGAAAATCCCGATCTAACGAACAAATTCAGATTCCCAGGCCAATAACCATAGTGTTCAATGTTCTCATCAACCCGAAATAACGAAACAAACTTGATCACCAAACCCGATCCAACGAAGTTTATCCGGGAAGAAATGAGTAAAAAAAGATGTAATTTCTGATTTATTTTATCCACAATTTCTCGCAGTTTGTTGGCAGCGTGCCAGCAGTAACATCTAGGCGCCCAAGTTTCGTTTGATGGGAATGTACGCTATGCCACTGCGCGGAACAACGGACTCGGCAGTCAGCGGTGCTTCCAACCTTGGCTTCGAATCTGTTTTACCCGATGGCGCTTCCACGCACATTCGGGACGCCTTCGCGGACTTTTCATACGAGCAGGAGCTTGTTATGGGAAAATACGATGCCGCGGTAGCATCTGGGTGCCGGTACGTTACGATTTTAGATTTCTAAGAGCCGAAAAATGGCTTCCTCGATTTTACGAATTTCCAGCTTTTACGAAATAATTCGCAGCCGCTCTTCACTTCGTTAAATCGAGTTTTAACTGTAGTGTCCTTGTATTTTGCATCCAGATCACTGTCTAGCGTAGCGGTGGCCAAGTGGTTGAGCATGCCTCGCATGCGGGAGGTGCGGAGTTCGGTCCCCAGTTCCGCCGGGTATCCTACAAGCTTTCCCCTGGCGTGGTGGTCGGCTCATCTGGGTGAAATGCTTGGAAAATGGGTCTTCGACCCCACCTTGAGTAATCGAAAAACGCCTTGCGTCGTGGCGCTCTTTGGCCATTGATGCCCTTGCGCCATAAAAATCCACAATCATCATCAGATCCCTGCCTGGCAATGTGTGAACTCGTCAGCTGTGCTGGTAGCCCAGTTTTTCCTTTGGGACTCAGTTCCCTGCTAGGGAGAGCGCGTTTGCTAAGTGTGAGCGTTCGCATTTACCGCGATTGCCTTCCGTCGCGTCAGATGTGTGATTGTCGGTTGTTTTGTGCCCGCAGCTGGACATTCTGCGTGAAGAGCCCTACGCGCACCTTGTCTTCTACGAGCGGCTCGCGCATATCGTCGCCACAAGCAAAACCCTGGTCGTCCTGCGCATGTTCGACGGTATGCGCCGCGTCCGGGCCTTCGACATGAGGGTCCTCGCACCGCTCCGCTGGCACGAGATGGCGCTACGAAGGGCGCTGCAAGCGATCGTCGTGGAGCGCAAGTACGCGGCCGCCTGGTTTCTCTTCCAAAAGGTCGAGCCTTTCCAGATCGTCGGGCGCTTTCTCCAGAACGACAACAACTGGTGGCCGGGATCTTCTATGAACCGACTGGAAATGGCCTTCGAATCGGTGAGAAGTAAGCTGCTGCCTTTAGCACAAATCTACGAGTGCATTCCCAAATGTCCAAGCCGGCCTGACCCCCAGCAGGAATTTGAAGAAGTACTCGGCAGCTGCCTTCGTTACGTGGCGGATTACTTCAAGACCAGCCTTCGGGAGTGGAAGTGAATTCGGCGACTTTGTCTGAGACTTCAAAACTAGTGACCAGCATATTTGTCTGTTTGCTCGTTCACTGCAGTGCTTTCACTTTTTATCTTTCGTACGAACCACGTCACTTCGCGTGTGCGAACTGCTTCATTGTGACCATGAAGATTAAATATTGTAATGTGATATTGATGCCGCAGGTTAGATATTTTCGTCCCTTTTATCTCTGACTTCTCAAAGTGAAAAACTAGTTTGCGAAAACATGAATTTTTGCTACGTAGAAGACGACAAAGAGCGGGCAGTGCCGCGGGACGGAGCGCTCGCGCTAGGCAAACAGACAATACGAACAGACCACGCGAGCAGACAACGAGCGGTTTTGCTCGGGGTTGGTACCCATCGGATTATTGCTTACGCTTAAAAAAATTTCGCATGCAGTGCGCACCTACAATTTTTGTTCAACAGGTCGGAGTCGCACCGAAAGTTCAACGACCAATTCTAACACAAAGATACAGCAGGAAGAAATCAATTTATTTTTGATTTACGTATTTATTTATTCAAATACCCTAAAGGCCCTCTGGGAGAGGGTAATTACAATATATAATGTAACTCCAGCCAATGTATGGGAAACTCAAGAATTTTCATGAAGGGGAATTTTTGTTACGCCAGAAACTATGAGCAGTCAATTTTGGCTGCAACCGCCGCCTTATACTCGAGGTCGAGCTGTTAGTTATTGTGATATTTAAAAATGGCTGCCTTACCTACTGGACCTTACAAGCGGCAGCAACATACAAAACTCTCTACTGTAACAGGCTATGGTGGGGGGGAGGAGGCTTTGAATTACTTGAAAGCTGTTCCAGAAAACATCGCTGAGAACATTACAAATTTCCGACAGTCTGATTGTAGATGCTCATGTCAGATATTTATTTCGCAGCTCTTATACGAGCGCGAAAATGCTTCGAGAATCTCCAGTGCAGATATATTGGAGTCTTTCACCAGCAACGACTCTTCGATTCATGCCAACGGTGATCACAGTAGGACATTTTTGCATCACTGCAAAGTTGCAAGCCTTTTTCTTTATTGTAATAATTAAGTCTGCGTTCTATAGCACACCCAATTTCGTGAAGCACTTTGTTCCAGAAAAAATGGGGTCTCAAAATTTTCATTTGGAACAACATAAAAAAGGACAAAAGTGATTTAGCAGGACTTAGTGTCACCAGCACGTTGCTTGAAACGCGTTTATCGAAACCTACCTCGGTAAATTAACTCCTAGCGATGAGCATTATTGGCTAAAATGCGCAAACATGCCACTGCTTTTAGCGTTCAACAATATGTGGTTATGCTGCATGGCAATAATCATGCAGCTATCATAACTTGATGTGGCGCGTTCGCTTCATTCGCGTCTAACGGAATTGCTCGTACACCGGCAGCGAGATTATTGTAATGGCTCGCACCGTGCTTTAAAAGTGCATATTTTTTTAATCAAGGTTTGCATTTAGCCCCTTTAAGTCAGTGTCGCGATCTCAATCGCACGATTTGGCGTGATGTGTGTCGTGTGCTAGACATGTCTGTCATGCTTTTGTTGAAGATTTTCCCAATAAATGTTTTCACTCCTCCGAATCCTACCGTTTTCTTCAGTAAAGCATACTCACCAGTGCCGGCTCAAAAACGCTAGGTGAAGAGCAAACTGCGCTACTTTCCGTGCAGGAAAGCAAGTGCCCACTAATCGAAAGCCAAGAAATCTTGTAGTGTTGCCTCTTAGACAACTTAAGTTTTCTTAAATTTTGTTAGCAATTTGTACAATGTAATGAGCAACCATTGCTTGCTAAGGAAACCGCCAGTTTATAAGCTGTTGCACTTTGGTTTGCAGGCACACTTTAATGTTTATTGCTACGACGTCGTTCCGGCAACTACTGAGTGTGGAGTCGTTCTCGGGGCACTAATTTTCATATTTCTGTAGTTGCTTTCGCACAGACCAGCCATGCAAAGTTGGCTTTGACAACGGGCTAGAGGTTAAGTTATGGCACAGTTAAAGCTTACAAGGACTGGAAAAAATCGGTCTAATGCGTGCTACCCCCCATCAGGAATGCATACGTGTTGTTCAATGTTTTGATCTGAAGCATACACAAGGCACAACACAAAGAAGGTTGTCACTAAAGAAACGTTTATGCACTGTATTTGTTACGTCACTTGTAAGTGCCCAGCGATGAGGTAGCGCGTACGACATGTCTGCTTAGAACCATCGCCTGTTATGGGCGTCTCCGGAGCAAGCATTTCATTTACTTTCCAATTTTGTCACGCGCTCTAGGTGAGGTCAGTCGGGCGGATGCAAGAAACGAGGACGCTAGCCTTGGCCAAGCATATTCATAGACATTTTATGCACGCGACAAACACAGAAAAAAATGTCGGGACACTTCAGCTCCGCTTTTAAGGATATGACGCGACAGTGGTTTCCCTTGCCCACACAGACACGGGTACTGTTCCTTCTTTCACGATCATTGTGTGAAAGACTACACGACATTCATATAGATCCCGCTTTAACCAAGCCGTACGAACGTGCCTACGTGGCGTAGCGGTGGCGTGTCTGACTCGCAACCCGATGGTCAGGGGTTCGGTTCCTGTGTAGGCCACTGCTAGATGTGAGCCCTTGCTTCGCCTAGGTCGTCTCGGCCACGTCGAGATCCAGGGGTTCTGTCTCGCAAGGCTGCTGCTGTGATGTGACGAGGAGGGACAGGCTTCGAGTAGAGGAGTTTGCAAGGGGTTTATTTTACATATTTACAGGAGTACATAAAGTGCGTTACAGCTAGACAAACAGAAATCAGTAGGTCCACATGCCGTCCGGCTGCTTAAGTGGGGTTGGTCATCCTCAGATCCCTAACTGGGGGAGTCTTGCAACATTATCAACATCCAATCAAGTGGTCACTTTATGTTGTCTTGGGGAGCTGCCGACCGCAGGAGGCGGCACCACTGCTCTCTCTCTCTCTCTCTCTCTCTCAGTGGTTCCGGTGGCGAGGGCCCGCACTTTCGACGGCGATGTCGAACCTGTCGCCACTTCGAAGCTTTGCCGGTAGGGTGTTAACGAAGTTAACGAATGTGATAACGAAGTTGCCGGTGGTGACGAAGAGAAATGCAGTACCATGGATAACCGGCCCTGGACGTATCGGTTGTTGACCAGGCTTAAAGGGGCTCTGAAACAGTCCGAGGAGAGCACAACTCGCTCAGTCACTGTATTGTGTTGTCATGAACACCTGAGCTAAATAATACACTTCTGCACGCAGCAGTGAACCCACAATCACGCGCGTGGCGGGCCCTTTCCGGCGTCGTTTTCATGGTCGCATCCTCCTCCGTCGCACGCACCTACGTATACCAGTTCAGAGATGGCTATTGGTTACATTCCTTCAGACGTCAGGCAGCTACCATGGTCGCGGCCAGTAAGCCGCGTAACTGCGGCCAGTCAAGAAACTCAGCCCCCGGGAATGGGGTCGGCGGAGGAGCGCCGATCTTCCAGCGTGCAAAAAGTGACGAGGGGAGAGAAAGGCGCGAAGAACGCTGAAATTCAAATTTCTGCTACAGATAATTAAGATTCTACAAAGCTGATTCAAAAATTCTTGCTCGACAATATTCGTGAAGCGGCGTCCTTTAACACCCCAGCCATACCGCAACTTTACTAAAGCTCTGTCAGAGCCCCTTTAACTGCCGCACCGCGCCCAGCAAGGCCACCAGCTTCGAACCCCGGACTTCGTGGAAGTGGAGGGAGACGGCCGCCGTTGTTAGACTCATCAGGGAAAAGAAGGGTTGCATTCGACCACCTTCCGAGGTAAAGTTATTTTCGCCGTCACCGTTCCACAAGGGAAGAAGGCTTCTTCCCCCAACGACGCAATCAGCTCCGAGTGGTCAACGCAGGTGCGCCTCGCCAAGGCTGCTGGTCGGCGAACCCTTTCTCCCGCGGATAACGGAAGACTTCCGCTGTTGATGCAGCCGCCGTAGCGATGCGCCACGCCGGCGCCTCTCAAAAGCGCGTCTGCTGACAGGTCACGGAAAATTCCTCCCAGGTTGGATACAGGCCTCCGTTCTTAACACTACACAGGTGCGGTTACTAGGAATGCATGGCTTACACGTGACGTCACTTCCGCCCCATAAGCTTTGGCGGCCATGCTGGTCAACCATTTGTCCGGCCCCGCCCTTACGTCCTGCGACGCCTGACCGCTCATGGGACGCTTTGGATTACTTACTTATCCTTTAGGGCGCGATGCCTCCTGCAGTGCAGGCTGTAACTCTGAACTTGTTGGATCGGCGTGCGTACGCTGCGTAGAAAAGGTTCAAATGTGCGACGATATGGATCCGTACACGCCATAGAGAAACATACGTAAAGAGCGGACACTCCCGCAGGGCCCTGCAGCCGAGCTACTCTACTGCCGCCAGCGCCCTGAGCGGGTGGTCACACCGCTAATTTTGTCCTCCGAGGTTTTAGGGAACAGGGTGGCGCGCCGCCACGCTGAAGGCTCGAAATGCTACCGTAATGTAGCTATCGCTACGAAAAGAAGTTATGGTAAAGCCGGTGGCACCATGTCACGAACAAAAAAAAAATATTGCACATACGCTCTGCGGGTTTGTCATCCGAAGCATCCCCCGTTCGAGCAGCACAAGAGGAGTTGTCAACAGCTAGACACAAGTAAGGGAATAAAAAGGCACGTATAGAGCGCTCGATTCCTGCACATCAGCAGCTTTGAGCGATAGGTTCATAGGGTGTTCAGAAATACAAGCACAACATATTCAATACATCATAGTAACACAATAGTAAGCTTGCACTCTTCATTATTTTTTGTTATTTTTTCGGCTCCGGATAAGCTTGGGAAGATGTGCAAAATGGTTAACACCGATTTCGTTCCTAGAGAGTGCGACATCAATAATGAAAATCAATTCGTCTCCTGTGAAGAAGGTGTAGTTTATGCCATTCCCTTGTCATGTGGCAAGCTTTATGTGGGTCAGACGGGGAGATGCCGCAATGAACGCCTGAAGGAGCACAACAACAATGTGCATAACACTGAAAAGGGGCATCTCGGCATCCACTGTATAGACTGTGACAGCAAAACTTGCCAACCTGACTTCACTCGCACACAAGTTTTAGGCAAGCACAGTAACCAACTAACACGTAAAATAATTGAAGCAGCGCACATCGCCTGGTCAAAAGACGCCTGCGTTAGCAGCCTCTCTTTATCGATTGGTTCCAAAGAACTGGCATTTTTAGCGATGGGGAAATGATGATTTTAGTTATCGTCCTTGTTCAGTGCAGCATGTTTAGATGACTAGAAACTATGAATGGCTGTGTGTTTTCTTCTTTTCGTTGGAACTGTATATATGCCTCGTTCCAAGCAATAAACATGAGTTGCAAGTCAGCGCTCGTCTGTGTCGTGTCTTACTCGTAGTCCCTGTCAAAGTGCGCGCTGTTGTGTTTTAAAATGACTTACTAACTCGCGCAAGCATCCCTTTTAACGTAAAAGGTGATTATTGCGATTTTTTGGTCAAGTTGTAGACAGCACGCAAAAAATCCACATTTGTGCTGCATGTTATTGTTCTAGAACAAGAAAAATATGCACAAATGGCAAACAACAGCAACGTAAATCGTCTCTTCGAAAAAGGCTGCAGTTGCCTTCCAGAACAATAAAAAATACAACTTTCTACAAGCATTTTCCTACATGTACAGAAATAAGTCCATATCTTTACTTATTATCGAACCTAGCAAAGGGAAGGAAAGATGTAATGAATGATCAGCGAAATAATGAACTTAGTGACGGATATATGTAAGCGAACCCTGTGTTCTATTGGCAGCGATGAGAAACAAGGAGACATCCAGCTTTAAATTTGTCCAGCTGTCTGCCAGACACTTATTGCTTGAAGCGAATGCTGTCTAAGTTTCTAAGTTTCGTACATGCCAGAAAAGGCGAATTCTCTATATCTTATTTAGAAATGTACGCTTAAATCGCTGGGGTTACACCGAGTGGGCCCTGTGGTAATCATAAATCGTAGCTAGAAAAAGACAATTCCAAGCTTCATTGGCCGGGAGATTTTGTCAAACGTTTAAATACGCGACCAGCGCACACTGAAAATTACCTTCACCAGGCTGACAATCCGAGTATCCTGCAGGCTGAACAGTAGGAATAGCCGTCTTCTTCAGCGAAGTCATCCCAGTGTCCATGTCGTCATCTGCGGTGAAATGGTCCCCGCAGATGCGGTACGTGGCGTATACAGCTGGGTCGGCGACTTTTCTACCAGGTCGCCCCTCTTGGCATACTCGATCCAAGCCTTTGACCTGAAATAATTACGGCGCAGTATAACCTGTAGTTATTCGCTTCACGGGCTGACTAGAAAAAAACATGCGCATAGTAGCCGGTTCTAACAATAGATTGGCAGCACTGTTTTATATTTTCTTTAAAGTACAGAGAACAGGCGTCTATCCCCTGCTGTCACGAGGAATGCACAAGAGCTTCGTCCCCGGCTTCCTTTGTCTTCGCCCGTTGTTCCCACACCATGAAACGCAGCAGTAGCTCCCGTATCCGCTCCGTGGCATGTTAGTGTGGGCTTGTGTACAGACTCGAAAGATTGTTGCAGTCATCAAACGGCAAAGAGAAATATATCGCAGCAAAAAAAGATACAAAAGAAAAATAAACTCGCTGATGACAGTTATTTATAATATGTTTGCAATCATATCGTTCATGAAAAATTCTGTCTAACTAGCTTCAATCCCTTGGTGAAGCGAGCTGACGTAAACTGATTTTTTGTCCATAAAGAAATGACTGTTGTCAATGGTTGGCTCTACTGTTTTCTTCCAAACCGTACCTATATAGGGTACGGACCAGTGATAAATTTTCATTTTACAGTGATCACACACTGTGGTAATGATTGCGTAGATCGTAGTATCCTCAACGATTTTCTTATACCCCTTCACGCGGGCACTTTCGATCGAGCCCTCGACGGGGTCCGACTTTCAATCGCGATGGAAAATCATCGCTGATATAGCGGTCCAAGGATCGGGAGTAAGAACAGCCCTAGCGCAACAGATATCACTAAGTAAGTCCGAAACAACCAACAAAATCTGCCAAGTTGGTAGAAAAAAGTCCTTGTATATTACTTTTCTCAATAAAAAAATATTTCAATTTGGTATTATGGCTAAAAACGTACCTATCAATGCCGATCACCTGGAATTATCTGAAACACACCATGTCGGCACTATTGACACAGATATGGGACGATACGGGTGATTCATTGATAAATTTTGTGTTTTAAACCGAACGTGTTGCCAGTGACTTTTAGAAAATTACGCTTTCGAAGTAGTGCACATGCTCTTCTGGAAAAGACAACAAACGGATGGCTCACGGCTCATTACATATGCTACACGTGCAAAATACGTACGCGCAGCATAAAAAGCGCCTTGCTACAATGTTCTTAGCTCAATAAACACCAAAATTAATCCTGCAGGCAAAAGGAAACAACTTACCGAAAAAACGAGGCAACGCGTTGAAAGGCGCTGTGAGGCGGGCGTAACCAGCGGCGCATGACCAGCGCTGCACCTTCTATATGGAAATGGAACGCTTGGATGCAACCCGGTGGACGTGTGATAAGCCAAGTCAGGGTTCTTGTTGACCAATAAATCGCATGGCGTCCTAGCAAATACAAAACATTTTCTTCAAGGCGTAGTCCTTGCTTACATCTAATTCATGGCACAAGCCTCTTACCTGTCTCGAAGTGTGCTCGCAAATCTTCTAGCTTGATGCGAGCCAGCCGCAATCCACGCCGATTCGTACTGAGCGCTCAGTCTCGGAGCGCTCGTACTGATCTACGATGATCTCAAGAATGCGCAAGAAGTTCGTGTTAGTCGGCTTCTACTTTCGTCTGAAGCTGTCGCTACGGTCGAAGCAGGCAACGAAAGCACAGAAAACCGTATTGAAGCTGCGTATGAACACGAACACCATGCGAGCTGACAGAGGTTCGGCAGCATGGCCGACTGGCGTTCTACGGTCACCGGATGTGACGTCGGTACCAGCTTTGTATACAACGCTGGCTTCGCTGCCTAGCAGCTTGACAGGCGACGCTTGTAACCACGACCTACTGTCGTGCTTATAACGTGAGTCGTCGTCTGCTCTGTGTTGTTTATATGAGGGTGAGGGTGAAGACGCCGAGCGCAAGATCCGATGCGCCGCTGGTGTGGCTGACGCCATCTATGGGAGCCACTTGTAACTGCTAGCTTTTCAAGAAATCCAAAATTTTCCGTAACGCCGACGGCAACGCCGACCCCGGGTTTTCTGCGACACGGGGCCCTTACGCTTTCGTGCAAAATTCGCCGACGATTACCATACTCCCTAATGCGAAATTTGAGCGTAACTGTTGAGGTATATTTAACGAGAACAGAAAACTGGGCGAGTTGGAATGTATTCATCTTTAAGCAGCGCGAAACACAGGATAAGAGGAAGAAACATGAGACGACACGAGCGCTTTTGTCGTCTCATGTTTCTTCCTGTTGTCCTGTGTTTCGCGCTGCTTAAAGATGAGGTATATTTCAACCCTAGGAGGCTTAGCCCCGCCGCCGCTGAGCCTGCTCGGCAGCCCAGCGCTTTTTTTCTCGTTAAAGCGAGGTAAAAATGCATCTCCCGCCTACGAGCGTCCAACCGCCACTCCCATACCAAACTGCACTCTCCAAAGGCCTTCCACCCACCTCCATACAACCTGCAAAAGGCTCCACCCACCACCCGTCCAGACACTTTGAGACGCCTTCCGATACCACAAACCCAAGGTGGAAGCAAATTCGGACATAAATGGGTCATCTAGCAGCTGAAGCTGAATACATGATACGGCAGGCGGACTCTAATCCTAAAGCATACACCACCGCATGAATCGCATGGATCGTCTTTTTTTCGCAGACTAATAGGTAAAATCAACGAAAGCTTTATGTACAGATAAAAAAAGCGCTAGCTAGCAATAATTTACGGACAAGAATGAGCTTAAAAGTTTTCGTTGCGAAAACAAAAGCATAATCGCTGATCAAACGGTAAAAATTTCTTAAGAGAATTTACTGGGATCCTGCTTGCTTCGCAGAAAGGCAGCGGCAGCGATAACGGATTTCTTCTGTCCCATCGCACTGATTCGACATTTTTTTAACTCGACGCAACGGGCGCTTCCGTCAGCGTGCCAATGACCCTGCTGAGATTAACATCGGAAGCTGAAGAAGCATCTTTTCCCCCTCAAGTTTTGCACAGAGGTTGTGCGCGAAGATAAGAGCCAGCCACCTGACTGCGCCAAAGCACGTTCTTCGCTCTACGACAGCGACCGAGGTCAAGATCACTGCCCAGCCTGTCTGTTTGCGTGGGAGAAGAAGCCATGAAAGCGCTGGTGCTGTTCAGCGCTCTGCTGAGCGCCGTGCTCGCGGTGCAGTCTACCAACGCAACTAAGCAGCTCAAGTGAGGCCCACGCTTTATTTGACTTATAAAAGCTCTGGCTCTTTTTTCTGCGATATTGAAGCGGTTGAGGAATATCGCAGTAAGCAAGTTCTCGAAGATAATGGCTCTGCTATTTGCCTTCAATTGATAAGTTAAAAAAAACAACTTCAGTTGGGTGTAATACACTGTGACCCAAGGGTGACTTAGACTCTGCAGGCAAAGATTCCTTTCATGCACCGTTCGGCACAGTGACATTAAAGCTGCAGCATAAGTATTAGCGATGAGAATGTTTGCGTATAGAAGTATGTCTCGCAGTCTAAAAGGGCACAAGGTACTGCTATCTGTAGAGCAGCAAGCCCAACACCGTTCTGACACGAAGAGCTCTTATTATATACAGCCGACAGACCATAACCGCGCCGTTCCAATGGTCAGTGTCATTTTCGAGCTCAAAGTGACTTAGAGAGATTATCGCTGTGCGGCCTCCATATGAGTTCGCGAGTGTATTGTTTCGAGATATACAATGTTTCGATTCGCTTCGTATTCGTCACTGTTCGTCTTTCTCACTGTCAGTACTCGTCTATGTGCGCTGTTCTAACCTACAACATACTGCATGCCTCGGTGATCGAATTTGCTCCGTTGGCCCTTTTCTGCGTAACCATTACAGGATTCCTCTGATGTACGTCGGCCAGAACCGCTCGATGAACCTGGGACGATCGCCGTTGACGGAACGCCTCAGCTCTGACGAGGGCGTATGAACCGAATGTTTCCACATGAATGTCGACTGGGTTATACGAATGCTGTGCGACTGACGAAAGACGAGGCCATATTTAAAGGGCGCCTGACTCGCACGTGTTTTCGTGGTTTCATTTTGTTGCTTCTACCGAAGCTTTAATTCCCTGTGATATAAGCCAGCCTTGGTAGCGTGCGGGAGAGTACCAAGAACGACTCGATGCATCCCCCCCTCCCTTTGACTCAGCGTTGGGAATGCGTGGCGCATTCCCAACGCTGAGTCAATTGCATTACGCAACAGTATACCTTTTCCGCCGGGCCTTATTCAGGATGCATAACAGAGCGCTCGCAAACGTGAAGTCCGTTCCTTCTGGCTAAGGCCACTGGTCAGTGATGGCGCATTGTTTCGGGTAAAGCATAGAAGAGATAACTGATGGTCTCTGGAGGTAACGGAGGGGATTCCAAGAGAAGGTAAACATATTTATTGGGGGGTGGGCGAAGATTAGTCAAGTGGGAGAAGGAGATTACGAAGTTTTCCGGAAAGTGTGACCGCCGCTGTTGTAGGACAAGGTTAATTGGAAGCTAACGGCAGAGAGAGTTCTCCTGCAGTGGATGGAGTTAGAAAATGACGATTATTACGACTTCGGTAGCTCCTGTGAGACAACACGCCCGCATGCTTATGACAAGAAGGCTGGCGAGGCTTTATGTAAACACAAAGATCTCCCTTTAAAAGCTACGCCGCAGTACCATAGGTATTTTACAACAGTCGTTGTCCTGCCAGTCATTTCTAAGTTTTAACAGAGTGAAACGAAAAGCAGTGCCAATCTCGCAAAGAGCTGAAGCTGTTTTTCTTTGAACAGATGCGTTATGTGGGCGTCGTCTCACTGGGCACACCGCCGCAGTCGTTCAAGGTTCTCTTTGACACGGGTTCTGCGAACCTCTGGGTGCCCTCAAGCAAGTGCGTGGATTCGAACATGGGATGCCGTAAGATTTTCAGCCTCTGATATTTCTATTGGCCACGCCCACTGACGACGCGCGGCGGCCTGCGGAGAAGCGAGCCGGTTCCAAAGCGAGCCGTCTCGTGGATTCGGTCCCAGGTTGATACACCTTCGCGGCGGCTTTGGAAAAAGAAGCGGCTGCCTGGCAGTTCCGGCCACATCAAGGACGGGGTTTGTCGCAAGTGATGCGTGTCTGATAAGCTAACAAATCTGTTTAGGAGGCAAGCTTGAACGAAGAGATCTTCCATCACGTCTTCGTTACCAGTGCTACGAATGTGATAGCCACGCGTATATAAATAGAGTAATCGATATAAATAGACTAAATTGCCTTCAAAGCTGAACCGTAAGCAGATGTCATAACGCCTGTCATTAAAGACAAAAAAATCCATGAACAAACTGCATCTGGTGACACGAAAATTACCTCCACGCCGACTTTCCGCCTCTTAGGTTTAGTGCAGCGTCCTCAATGACGAATTCCTGTTGCAGCCTGATGGCCGCTTTTTCACCAACAATCTGTACTGTGCGGAAGATGCCGTACACTGCTGCGCATAAATCGTTGGGCTGGTGACAATTATTAGTTTAGGGCTGCCCTACAAAAACTAAAATAAAGATCCCCAGCCTGCAACTCTCAAAGCACAACAGGCTTAGTTCAATAAAAATATAGAATAATCCGTCCAACGAAGGGCAATTGGTACTTTTGCACCCGCGGGCGAAAAATAAATGTATGTGGGAAAACGCTACGAGTATCAGCATAACCCCACGCCAGGGTACGGGCCCGGGCAGACTGCCCTGATCTGCCTTGTAAACGGGATATGGGATACAAGGGTTGGGTTATGCATGGGACTTTGGGCGGGAATGGGGACAGCGTGGTTTTTCCAAATGATCCTGATATAGTCTAGCTTCTTTTCAGGCCTCCGTAGAGGGCAAGCACCCGCTATAAGCCGGATGTGCGGCCCTCGGCCTCCAAGCGCACTTCTACACTACGGAATGTTTTCCGGGGTCTCCCAATCTCCGAGACAGGTTACCCTACCAGTGGCGATGACCAGCGTGGTCTATTTTATTGTCAGCATTCGTGTCATCCTTTCCTTGTCTAAGTCCTGTTATTCCGCGATATGTGATCTGTATGCTGCGCCTCAGTAACTGAGTGGGAAGGTCACGTCACGCAGCAACTTTTTAACAACCACCTAATTTAGGCAGCAGAGGTTGCATATGTAACACGTTCGTCTTGGGTGAGAGATAGCTTCGCTCTGGTTCTTCGGTCAGCTGTACTACCAAGACATAAGTTTGTCGTGAGAAGCTATCTCCATTACTTGCAAACACGGTAGTTTTGCAAGTATAAAAGTAAGAATTGCCGTTTTGTTTTTACCTATGTCGGTGACAACTTTGTGCTTGCATTTTAGAGCGATAGCTCTATTCAGTGCAGAAAGTCGTGTTTCAGACGGTACATAGATTTGACATTAAGGTCACTTTCGGACTTCGTGATTTCACAGCAACAGCCTTAAGTCAGATGCCGAAGCATATTTTTACTATGGTCAATGCGATGGTGTCCCCAAGTTTGGTCCTGGTCATTACCAACATTGGCCCACCCCCACCCCAGAAATTTGACCTTCTCGGATTTGGGCCAAAATCTCTATCCAACCTAATTTTAATGTGCCCAATACGAAGGTGACTTACAAATTTGGACTAGGCTATTTCCAAATTTGGTCCACCCCCACCCCCGAAATTTGAACCAAAATCGATATCCAATCTAATTTCAATATTCCCAATACAATGGTTACCTCCAGATTTGACCCGGAACACTCCAAAAATATGTCCCATCCCACCCCTGAAATTTGAGCTCGAATTTGGAGCAAAATCGACGTTCAGGCTAATCAGAATGTGCTCGATACAAGGGTGACCTCGCGAGTTATCCCTAAAAAGATAACCACAGTCGAACTGCAAACCATAGCCAACTACTTCACAGACCACGAGACGGTGTGAATCAATAAGCACAACTTATTAAATGGTTAAAACGTTCAGACTGACTACTTAATACGAGTGCACATAGCAGCCATAAGCAACAAGTTAAGCGAAGAGTAAACAGTAAAATCGTAGTAGAAGCAAGAACAGCTATCTGAAGGAGAAGGCAAGACAACGACAAAAAAAAAGGGGGGGGGGGGGAATGTGCCGAAGTTTGGAGCCTTGTTCAAAAAGAAGATACAGATGGGAAAGGCTGGTTATTTACGATTGAAAATATGATCAAGGCAGCGGGCGTGCGCGCTGGGAAGGGCACCGTCAGAGCGATTAAGTGTGTTATCGGTAGCTTGAATGATTAGGGATTCTATATACAGATGGCGACGAAGATTATATTCTGGTTTTAAAAGGTGCGCGCTACTCCAATCCATTTAGGAATGTTCGGCCAGTACATTAGACAAAACTTGTTTGTGTTAACATCATTCCGGTGTTGTTTCAGCCTCTGCATAAAGTTCCAACTTTCGCCCACATACGTATAATAACAGTCCCCGCATGGAATGCTGTAGATTACGCCAGAGAATTTTATTTTGGAAAACAGTCTTCCGCGTTGACAAGGGCTTGCCGTAAATTTTTCGCCGCCACGTGTGACACCTCAACGTCATAGGACCGCAAGAAGCTGGCCAAGGATTCGATGATCCTGGGCACATGATCCTGGGCTTCAACCCTCCCCCCCCCCCCCCCCCCGAAATTTTTTCGAACTGTCACGCACCGCTGACCAAAACAACCACCGGCGCCGGAAGTCATTCTGTATTTTGCCACTAAAGTGTCTTTTTCAGACTATAAAAGACATTTTGGCGCGAACATTGCTAACTTAGGTTGTACTTCGTGGCAACTCCCATGCACCTGGAGTCATGTAACGCAAGGGGCCCCATCCTAGCATAAACTTTCAACGGCCTATCAATGGCTCGACGTTGCGGCTAAAATTTCGGTGCAATTACTCGCAATACGTGACCGGTGACAGCTGCTGCTGCGCAGTACACTGGAACGAAGGACAGCGTCATTGAGATTTTTACCTGGCCGTAGCATATGTACAAAAATGTAAAGTTTATTGAACGACAAACATTCGTTAAAATATTTGTCCTCTACTTGCTAATTGCATGGCCTTTACTTTTTTCATATCTGCGGCATGCACTGCTTTGCTGGTTCCGGACCGATATAATTCTAGACTTCGTGTGATATTTTCTTTACTTAATGCGCAAAAACATGGAAGCATTGGTATCAGCTATGTCTCCCACGAGTGAAAGATAAGGGGCTAGTTTGTGTGACATGATTACAAGACACAAAACTGAGCAGGGGACAAGACACAGAAGAGAAGCAAACAGAACGAGCTCGTTCTGTTTGCTTCTCTTCTGTATCTTGTCTCCTGCTCAGTTTCGGGTTTTTTAATCGTGTCTGCCACGATTTTTAAGACATGCGAATAAATTATTTTATTTTTAAAAATACGCATTTCACTTGTCTAGACAGTTCGTAATGTTCTCTAATACTCAGTGGCATTGTCAATGGGAATGGCAGTGCAGTTATTACTGTTGCGTTTGATACTTCCCCAAATTCAATGAGGAGACCGCGCTGCAACATGAGCCCCCTCACGAACAAAATTTCTGGCTACGCCACTAGTGATCATGCGTATGTGGGCGAAAGTTGATACTTTGTGCAGAGGCTGAAACAACACCGGAATGATGTTGGAACAGGAAAGTTTTGTCTGATGCACTGGCCGAACATTTCGAAATCATGAAGCGTAACAGACTGTAGTCGCGCGCACATTTTAAAAACAAAAGAATCATCGTAGCCGTCAGTATATAGAATCCCCTATCATTCAAGCTACCGATAACACAATCGCACTGACGGTGCTGTTCCTAGCGCATATTTTCAAGCGTATATAATCAGCATTTGCCATCTGTATCTCCTTGTGAACAAGGCTCCCGCGCGGGAGCTGAAACGTCAGTACACCACCCCCCCCCCTTTTTTTTTGGTCGGTGCCTTGCCTTCTCCTTCATCTACAGACTTTGTCCAAAGCATAAACAAGGGGTCTGCTTCTGAGCCTTGCAGCGCCGCTCCTCTTGCATGCTCAGAGACCGTAATCTCAGCAAGGCGGGAGGAACTCTAGTCCTCAGCGTTCCCAAGTTTAGGACTGTCAGTCGTGCTTAAGAGCCCCGCTACACGGCGTGGAAACAAAACCCCTGGGCTGTATATCTTTGACAAATACTGTTCATCCTCAACCTTACGGGTTTCAGTAAAACCCTCGACTGCAAGAATAGCTATCACTCGACCATTCTGAGTAAGTTAAACCACTGCCATATTTTTTTTATTGACTTGCTTGTCTGCGCACATCCGCGAGGTTTCCCTAGAATAAGGTCGTAAATACAGCAGCGAGTTAACGCCTGTCCTTTTAATCACAGGGGCGTGGTTTACTGCTGCGCTGTATGTGTAATTGTTGCTGTCAGACTCGCCAGATAACGTTAGGAGTCTCACAAAATGCTAAGCACACACACTATGCTCCGTATTACTGTTGCGTGGCAACGCCGAGGACGAGCCCACAGACATGGATTTCAAACTATTGGGCTGACTTGCGCCTGCAAAGAACTGAACTGCGCAGGCGACAGCAACTAGCGTGCTCGGCTGTCGTCGAAGAAAGAATGCCATCCGCCGAAATCGGGAGTCAATGTAAAGCAGACAAAATTTTCGACATACGACGCCGAAATCTACTACAATATCAAATACCGTAAAAGCAATTGCGCGTGGCTGCAAACATTCCATATCAACCTGGTTGCATAATCCGCCACGGAAATAGTTATAGAACCCCTTTACAGCGGCATTAAGCATAAACAACCACTTCGTAGCTTCGCACCACTAGCCATGCATAGACTGTCGCATTGTTAAAAAAAAAAGGAACAAATTTGTCAGTGCTATCGTCACTGGAACGAGCTCTGACCGCAGGCGTGCAGTGACGGTCAAACGAGGAGGAAGAAATGACCACGAAGTTACCAGAAAGGCGCACCGAGAAGGCGTTGCTTACTCTGAATAGGTGCGGCGGCAAAGGAATGCAGCAAAGCCGAATGACAAGGATAAAATCAAGGGTTTATTACAAAGGAGTGGATGAAACGCGGAAGCTGAAAACAGGCGCGCGCCTAAAAATTGGTCGCGAAGTCGTCACCTTCCGCGGAGTCGGACAAATCACTGCGGCAGGCAGGCGAGGAATAAGATCTGGAAGAAAAAAAAATCGGCGCACAACGTTAGCGCAGGTCGACGCAATAGAGAGGTTAGACTGGACTAAGACACAGCGCACTGGAAGCCTCCGAATTGAGTTCGATCACCTGCGGACCCAAGAGCCAGCGAAAGCTCAGTGCATATCCGAGCGAGTCCTGCATTGCGCCGTCACTAAAACGCAGCCACTGCAGTTTATAAGAGCCTGCGAACTCCTCTCATAGAATGTCCGCTCAGCCAATGCGGCTTGAACAGCGGTGCTATTAAGGGCCGTGGTAACTGAATGGCCCTGCAAAGATGGAGAATTCAGGGCTGCGGCGGGTACGGGTGGAACATGTCACGCATGCGGAAAAGGAAAAGCTTACGCTCCCTTTTCCATCGTACTTGCTGTACCGGTGAAAGCGGTCTGGGATAATTTGGCGGCAGCAAACATTGGCGCTCCAGTTGACGATCTACAGTAACTAAGGGACCCACCAGAGCTGTTCTGCGCCATAGCCTGTGCATGTTTGGCAGGGTGCATTGCATCCGTCGTAAAGTAAACAGAGGAGGCAGCTCACCCGATTCATGCTTCCAAAGTACTCTTGGCGGATTGGCTGTCTTCAGTATTGGACACCGAGCTGCTCGAGCAGCTCTCCGACGACGAACTACTGTCGTTAGCGTTGAAGGTGTCGGCCTCGGACGCGGAACGTGGTCTGACAACGTTCGGTTCTGAGCCGGCACTGACGACCTCGCTGAAGGTCACCGACCGCGCCCTTGTCGCTATTGCGGCTGCCCTTCGCTCGGGGTGCTGCAAGGCCGGTGCCTGTGCTTCCTGCGGGGGTGGCGCGCTGACTTCGCTAATGTTGGCAGCGACGGATCGGTATTCGGGATCGGAATGCGCCTGAGGTGCCAGCACACTCCGCTCGTCGCCCTCCAGTTGTTGGCGCACGCAGCATGAAAACAGGCTGCCCATTTGCTCCTTTGGTGAGACAAACTGGGAAATGCTCGAGCAAAGCCGTCGGGTTGATCGGGTAGGAGTCGTAGTCCAGTAAACAGACTCTGGCGACGCAAAGTGCGAGCGCCCGCTTTAAGGCTGGAACACTCTGAAGCTGCGACGGTGCTTTTGTGCCGGAGGTGCGGAAATGCTGATGCTTTTATAGCACTGACCCCGACCGCATTGGTCGGACGAAATCAAATAAGAGTATCACCGCAGCTTCAGTTCTTGCTAAACGCATGCTCAGGCGGGTGCGTGTAGCCAGGCATATGTTACAGGTTCTAAAAGTAATAATGATGAATGCAGTTGCATCTCACCTTATCGCGCAAGATACGCTTACGCTGAGAAGATAAGTATAATACGCTTACGCTGAGAAGATAAGTATAAACTCCGTCGAAAATCACGCATGTCAAAGGGAAGACATATCTGCACACGCTACTTGAGACACTTATTTGTGCAAGCCATGCTAGCGCGGCGCTGTCTCATCTTAGAAGGCACGACGTTGTGCCAGCGTACGCGTAAGAGACCGGGATTGAGCAAAACCTTTCACGATTGACATTCAACAATGCTCATGCGGCACAATTCGAAATGCGTGCAGCGCTCGGAAGTATCAAGAGTATTCGTAACGCTCGAGCTCATGACCAGCGACGCCTACAGCACCGCCTAGTGACGCCACCAGTGTTATCTGTAAGGCTTGCGCACATGCGCTTCTTGAACCTGCAGGTAGCGGTGATCAGCCGAGCGCGCCCATATTTTCAAAGACCAACCTGCGCTATTTGCACTTGTCGGACCCAGCAATAACCGACATTCGGGGAGAATGCGCCGCGTCTAATCGCAGAATATTGCACCATCGCAACGCACCGCTTTGCATGCTCGTGCGCGGTGGTATACAGCCACTGTTCCCTCAATAAAATCGCGCGTCACCACTGTGCAGAGGCTGTTTTCAACCTTGGTATTCATGCCCGCTCTGAAAAGATGAACTCACTTGCGGCTCATAACCGCTGCATAAGCGTGACCTCATCGGTGCACAGCTGACTGTAGCGAAAATGCGCAACAGGCATCGCTGAGCAAACGCTGGCTAATTACTGTCGATAAATCTAACCGCTGCAGCTTCATCTGTAAGGGGAGCACGCAAGAAAACATTTTAGCAGCACACTGAAAGTTGCACGTGCTCTTTTACCTCTTGTCTCTTGCGTTCGCGCATCCGTTCGAACTTTACGTTTTCAAACAAAGTACAAGGCTACACTACATGAGCAGTGAGCGTGTACAGAACCTGAGTAACGCAATATCTTCTCACTGAGTACAGCGCCGATATATAAAGAGCGCTTGGTTTAGCTGCGGCAATCGAGAGATTAAACTCGCTCCTTAGGCGACTGAGAGCGGAAAAATAAAAGAGAAATAAAGAGGGCCAATGCCGGGTCTCTTGAATTCCGACCCATAAACGGGGATGGGGGGGGGGGGGGGGGGGTAAAAAACTGATATCGGGCGCTGTTTAAACATGGTTTGTGAAACATGAATGACTCTCACTGACGTCATTCACGGCTGTTGAAACCTGTTTTAAAGCTACTAGAGTTATTCCTGTCGGACTCAGTGAGGAGTATATGCTGTGCGTCGTGCGCGATAGTTCTGTTAGAAATAAACAGCGAACCAGACGCTGTTCGGCTGATCCGCCCCTGTGAAGTGCCCAAAGTTCCTTGAAGACTCAGTGTAATACCCCTGTCACACGGGCACTCTAAAGTCACTTTGAACTAATGCTCCTTTACGCTCCCAAAGGAGCACTACTTCAAGGGAGTTCGTCCGTGCTACACGGTCGCGGAACGACCTTCGCAAGAACTTTTTAGCGCCCTCATCGGCGAAAAGCGTTATTTAAATTGCAAACCTCACTGCACATATAAATACATAAATGTCACATTTTTTTAGTAAATTAGTTTTATAACCGTATTATGTTAAAGCTAGAGTCACTAAATAAAGACTTAGAGTACCGTCACTGCAGCACGGCGGTAAGCAGGAGCGGCCATTTTGTTGTTTATCATTGTTGCCAGATTGCCGCTTCGGCGACCTCGCCGCTAACTTTGGCCCGGCCATTTTGTAAACAACGCTGTTAGCCACCCTGCGCTGCGGCGGGGATCGTAGCCGTACGGCATGGAAAGCGGAAAGCGCATGAAGCGTTTTCCATCATTCTGCGAGTTGAAACAGCCAACAACGCAGCAAAACGGCATCCTCGTATGCTCTTGTGCAGCTGAAATGCTGCGAGGCGCGGAATCCCTGGTCACTGAGTCGGTCACCGGCAGCACTCGCAGCACTAGGACTACCACAGTTGCCCGTCTGAAAACGCATAAGCCACAAAATGGCAGCCCCATGAACCGTCGCAGTGTAAACAATTATCACGTGATGCAAACTGACCAATGATCGTGGCGGCGGCACAGAACAATAGGAGAAAAGAGTGCCGGTACTCTAAGTCTTTATTTAGTGACTCTAGTTAATGCAATGCAATTTTAACTGCAATAATGACATGATTTTCCAAGTACAGAGCATAACATCACAGTGCTGGCCACACTGAGCCCAACTCGCTTGTATATCTGGAACGAGAGTATGGCGTGGTGAGACTGCCACAAAACAAATAATTTTATATTTTAAAACACCACTAATCTTATGAAGTGAATTTATAAAATTAAAATTGAACGTTTCTTTTCCCAATTTATTTATGCTGTTAACTCGCTGGGAGAGAGAGTACTCCCTTGAAGCCTCAAAGGACGAACTCGAGCTGCCTTGTTTCGAAGCTCCTTTGAGCTAGGTGTCCTTTGGCGCGTCCGTGTGGCAGCGCGCGTTCGTCCTTAGAGTAATGGAGCATTAGTTCAAAGTACCTTTACAGTGTCCGTGTGACAGGGGTATAAGTTTGCACGACTGAGCATCGCATAAAGCTGCCTTCTTTCTTGACCGCGCGAAAGGGCGTGCTTCGTAGTGTACTACTATACGCCGTTGCGTTGTTTTCTCTGTGCACAACTTTCTGGAACGCAAATCATAAGCCACAGCTCAAGCGCATACCGAGCAGCAAGTCCTTTCGAACCCCGGGTTAATATAGAGCAAATGAAGCTGGAGCAATTGCCACTCGGGTACCGTTGAAAAGTTCCGTGTGCTGGACAGGCACGTGCCATGTGTACTTTCTGTTTTCTATTATTTACTCAGGCGCCCGCAGTAAATACGACAGCAGCAAGTCGTCAACCTACAAGAAAAATGGGCAAATCTTCAAGGTGAAGTACGAGTCCGGCCAAGTGCGGGGAACGCTGAGCAGGGATGACCTGGGCATAGCCGGTGTGAGCGTGAGGGGGCAGCTGTTCGGCGAAATTACCCACACTACCGGAGACGTCTTCAAAGTGGTCACCTTCGACGGCATTTTGGGCCTCGGCTACCCGGAGATCTCAGTGAAAAACCTGGTGCCGCCGTTCGACAACATGCTCAAGCAGGAGCTGGTCACGGATCCGCTCTTTTCAGTGTACCTCAGCAGCACGCCCAGCCAGGAGGACGGAGGCGAGATCCTCTTCGGGGGTGTGAACGCCGAGCGCTACACCGAAGAAATCACCTACGCGCCCGTCTCCAAAAAGGGCTACTGGCAGTTCTCCATGGACGGGTATGTGTCGAGACACCGTCCATGGGGTAGCCCAGGTCTCGTGAGGCGCCGTTCAGCCTTGAGGATCGACCCCTACTAATGGCATCTTCGGCTGCTCGCTTCAGTCCTTTTGTTCAGAGCTGACAGATTCGCAACCGTTCTTCACTTAAACAGAAGGAACCCAGCCGCACTTTTTACAGTTTCCGAGAATGGCAAAAGCGTCGGGAGCGAATACTGATGGATATTACCCGAATATTTTAGCAAACTATAGCTGGCGCAAGCTTGACGGAGAGTAACCGCATACGTAAATACAGAAGGTACAAGCGAAAGAAACGTGTGGACAAAGCAAAGCGCTACGCATCGTCCACATTGTGTTTGTTTACCTGCGCTGCACGTGCGCATGCGCGGACTGAGCGATTGCAAGCGGGGCGGAAGGGGCTGGCATCGTGTCGCTACTGGAGCATTGCACGGGGCTCTATCTGGGCCCCCAGCCTGGCACGAGCCCGAGGCTCAAAGCCCGGCCCTGGCCCGCTACGTTATCACTCTACTGAGCCCGGACCCGGCAAGGCCCACTCCCACAGTAGCTCAATAGGTTCATTGCTCACTGTGGACATGTGGAGTCCTATAGTGCACAAGTAAAGAACTGACCGGGAGTAGCATCGAAATCACATTAACACCTGAAAAAAATGGTTTGGTAAGCTCAAGAAACTATAACGATGAGATCAGACATATTCTCGTGCTCGACTTTTTGAATATTTATCTCGCCTGCGACTGTTTGCGCTGCTTCTAGATTTTTAATCAGTCATTTTTTTACGGCACAAAATATCTAAATATCGAAATGTACTCGCAGCCGTGGGTAGAACATCTTTTTTTTCAAGAGCACAATTTCGCGGATTGAATTCATGGCATCACTGGCCGCATTTAAATGGAGACAAAAAGAAAAAGCGTCTCTCGAAAAAGCACCCAGTCAAAGGTGGTCTTGAAACACGCGGACGCCATTCGAGAGACCGAATGTCGGTCCTTCTCAAGGGGCTGTTGTGTAGCTTCAAATGTCCGGTCGCGAGCGTAACACAAAACGGAGCCGATGCCGAGCGCCTTTCGATATAGATCAGACGGCATGTGCGTGCTGAAAGCTGAAACCCAAGCCAGCGGTGTTCTGCACTCAAGAACGCGAACGCACTCGAGCAAATGAGCCGCATGCCAGGCGCTACAACACTCCACTAAGAACGCCGCTGTGCAGCCCGCTACCGGAGTTTTCGCTTTAGAACCTGCGATAGCGGTCTTTCGCTGCTGGTATTAGATACGGAAAATTGTCATTTAACTCATCGTGCATAGTTCAGCGTGGCGGGGCGTGCGTGTCCGAAGCTACTTGAACATTGCAGTCTGAGTGACGCTGATTAAATTCGGGCAATAGATGACGCATTTAAGGTGATTCCGCTTCAACGAAACCTGGAAAGATTTTAGCGCCAGAATTCTTTCATTTAAAAGACACGCCGGGCAGCAGGCAAAAAAAAAACATTGTTTTTAATTTTTCTCGCGTGTCAAAAAAGCAGCTTCGCAGACACACACAAAAAAGACGAATAAACAAACGCTGAGCAACTTTTTTTCTCAACCCACACCATAGGCTTGTTCCATGTATGTCGCTGCTAAAACATCCTAAGTATACTTCAACCTTCAATATTTAATCAAAAGTCAGACAACAGGCTTTTTATGTAAGTGCCCACACCCGGTCCTGGTCTGCAACTTCAAGCCCATGCAGGCGGCCCGGCCAATGCCCCACGAAGCAATGTAGTTTTCGGCACGGCCTGCAGGCCGGGCCGGATCCGGGCTTTCGGGCCGACCCGAGCCCGTGCAGTGCTCTAGTGGCGGCCACTTTTCCGCAGGTCTCGGGATTGGTCCCATTTCGAAGTGAGAGCGCTTCGGAGCATGACGACATAGAGCCATGCACTCGGAAACCACAAGCCGAACATAAGTAACAGTGCCGCTGCCGACCAACCGAATGTACAATACAATACAATACAATATTAATACAATTTTTTATTCCAAACAGCGTACACAGTGTACATGCTTGAGGTGAAGGGAGAAAAAGCCGTGTAACGACGGCTTGAGATTGCTAACAATCACCTATGGTGCGTTCAGCAGCGCGGTGCTAAGCAATGTCATGAAATATTAGGAATCATAATGATAATAAGAAAAGAACATGTACAAAAAGAATAAAGTGCATTGAACATGGATGGAAGAAAAAACATGGATTCAGGAAACACGAGGGCAGTTTAACAAGTTTCAACAATCAAAAAACTGTTGTGACTTGGATTTTTTTGTTCATTTCTGAAAGACTGACAATACAGAAAACATACAAAACGACTTAAAACAGAGGTTAACAACACAGAAATGAGGAAGACACTACAGAAGCATATCAGGGAATCTCTTTGAGGATATGGCCGAAGTGTTATCTTTGGTGAATTCAAACTCGCTCAAAGCAAAGGGTAATGCGCACCTTAGGACTTGAAAGCCATAATTCGTGCGTGGTCGTGGTATACGGACCGGTATTCATGATGGCTTGTTTCGTAGGAGGTACGGAGGAGGTATTCGGAGGAGTGGAAGATGCCTTTAGGCTGCGATGAAGGAATGAATGCGACAGCCACGACACTCCTCGCGCCGCTATGCATGAAGTGCACGTATGTGCAGAGGGCCAACTCTCAATGCCACAGGCAGTGCATTAGGCATGCGCCACTGAAAGCCCACTAAAGTCTGTGCAGGACACTAGTCCTATCGGCCAGCCTTCGGACCTTTTGTCCTTTTTTTTTTATAAAATGCAGGAGAACAGAAACCTACTGCGACCATCGAATCTCATCCAGAATGACCAGTATCAATGAAAATTTTCTGGGCGCATATTTAGCCTACATTTAATTAATCCTGACAATAAGAGGACGCGTTTCCTGAAGGATTGGTGAAGGATTTTCTGAAGCGATGCTTTTGTACGTTCTTATCCTGACAAACTGTCGCGTGTCAGCAGATCTGGTCTTGGGGCAAATAAAAAAATCTACGCGCTCTTCAATTCAAGCCCCAAAGCTGAAAGTCCGCGGGATATAAGAAAAAAAATAATATCTGCGAACTAGCGCTGCAAGCTCCTATCTGCTAGCTGTAATTAAAGGCATGAAGGTACTCATGGCTGTGCAGGTTGCATATCGGTTGACTGTCCTTATGCATTGCGTAGCAGCCTGTATTACTACTTCGCTGATGCAGTAGGCTGTCATTGCCAGTCAGATATATGAAAGGGGAGGGTGTTCCAACTGAATTTGTAACTCAATGTCTGGAACCTCCTGAGATTTTGATCCAAAGGCTTGACAGCGGGAAACTCATGCGCATAGACAAAGCGACCAGTACACAGAAAGCTGGTGCCAATGTCTACGTGTTCCTTTGGATGTCCCCGTTTATTCACGCACTAAGAATATTTCTCATCAGCATGAATAGACTATAGCTCTGTCCAGCTCTGTAGCCTGGACAGTCAGCAGCGGCTGATCTTGTGGGCCCGCAGGATAGCAGAAGCTATCAGAGTCCTGGAGTGAGGACCCCGCCCACGAGGACCAGTCTTCCAGTCTAAAAAAAACTTTTTCGCCACCACCACCTGAGGGCAAACTTCTGCTCAGACCGAGTTCTAGCATCAAAAAAATCGCGCTTCATGGAAAGGCGACTCGTTGGAAGCGATGGGACCTCGCCAAATAAGCAGTATCTCGCCCACTTTCGTGATGGGCTGGTAACTGCTTGCATTGTCTTCAGGACGGGCTTTGTAGCGTTTGTATACACTGGATAGCTTGAAAGGTACAGCACCCCACGGAATGTAGATTCGGTTACAGCCGGTCGCTTGCGGACTCTGCACTTTCCTCAGTTATATTTACGAGTATAGCCTAAAACTTCATTTCTATTACAAGTGTTTTGTGTGGTTTTGTCCGTGGCAGTCAGTTTCTTCCTGTGGCCGTGCTAAGGTTTCTTTTTCTTTATTCCTCTCTCCTCAAGACTTGTGCGTATACAGTACATTAAGACACCTTGTTTGGTCCCGGTGTTCGAAAATACGTTTAGACACCTTGTTTGGTCCCGGTGTTCAAAAAAAAACTAAAAATAACATGTTATATACAAGGTGATCTAAATTAAGCTTTAAAGATATCATAAAATCACACGCTGACAGGTACGTCAAATCCACCTCTGCACGCAAGTAATTTGGCCAGGGGGACACACTGTGTGATAATAATTGTCTCCGTCAGGGATCTCATTAACTAAGATTGATTAATTAACTTTTTAGTGAATGCAGTAAGTGGACATGTTTATACTGGAAACAGAGTCAGTCATACTGGTATACATTTACACTTTGTAGAATACTCCTAGCACGCGTGTGTTCCGAAATATTAGCATCCAAATTTTCAGCTCGATCCGCGCAACTGCACAAGCAAGGCGGTGGCAAATCGGCGCGAAACTCCTCCCAGCGTGATGCGACGTTTCTCCTGCCAGCAGCTTAGAGCGACCGGTGAAGATAACTTTTCTTCTTCACTTTCGGCTATCGAAATGGAAGAAATGCCTGACGCATCAGCTGCGTCCTACTGTCACCGCCTTGGATGCGTAATTACGCTATATCTCAAAACACAATATCTCGAAAAACGCGTTCTCTAGAATTCTGCCAAATGGCGAGTATAAAAATATGGCTGTCTCCATGTTTCCAGTATAAACGTTCCCACTAACCGCAGTGGATAAAAAGTTCACTAATATATTTCAGTTAATCAGGTGCCTGACGGTGACAATTTTCGTCACGCTTTGTGTTCCCCTGGCCGCAAAACTTATGTGCAGAGGTTGATTTCACGCGCCACTCAATTCCTAATTTTAAGAAATATGTAAAGCTTAACTTAGATCATCCTATATGTGTAGGGCCCTTCGTTTTCGGGTTTTATTTTTTCCTGTATTCGGAGAGTAAAAATCGGGCGAAATTTTTCAAGCCCAAATTCGTTAGCAAAATCGGGTTTTCAGAAAAAAATCCCGTAGTTAGAGTTTTTTGGGTCACTTTTTTTTAACACAAGACAGTTTACTAGAATAGTTCGTTTTTCTGCAAGACATAAAATGCCATACTTTTTGCTCCTTATATGACAAACAACATGGAAATCGCGTATTTTGCAAAGAAATGTTTACTAATTAAGATTTTCTTCTTAATCTATTACAAATATGTCGTCACGTACGTTATCAAATACCTATGGAGCACTCCTGCGTCTGAACAAGACCGTCATGACTTTATTTGAACAGTGCGAAAACGTTCAATATAACATAGAGCATTTTAAACGTGCAAGGTCCTTGGATCAGGGTGTCGATAGCGTAGGTAGAACTTAATACAGGGTCTCTTATAAGACGCCTGGTTGGTAGCCTTGTTTTGACCTCTGGCTTCTAAGTGGACCTTTCCGAACTTATCCTCATTTATCCGCCTCGTGAAAACGACGGTAAAAAGAGGGTAAAAATCGTAAGTTGACGGAAGGCACCCCTCTGAAATAATCACTAGATACCCATACATAACTTGTGGTGTTCTCAGCTTTGTGAACTGGAAAACCAAAATCGTCTAAGAGGCTTATTTTCGAGTAGAAATCGAGCTTAACCCGATTATTAAGAAATATGTTCGGGGTGCAAGAATCGGGTGGAATAGGGTTTTACCGAAAACGAAGGGCCCGATGCGCTGCTCATTTGTCCAAATTAAAACACCGCCCCAAATAAGTGTAAAGCTTGCGACCCATTCTTCATAACAACTTTCAGCAGCACCCAAGAGTTAGCATGAGTGATCGGTTTTTTGCCCTTTGCATGTTTAGGCTAGAGATTGGAAGCAAGACATTCATCAGCAGCCCAACACAGGCCGTCGTCGACAGCGGCACCACGATCATGGCGGGACCCAAGGAAGTGATCGAACTCATCAACAAATACCTTAAAGCGACGCCTGGCCCCAGAGGCACGGTGAGTACTTTAGTTCAGACGTTGATATACAGGCTATCCACACCCGGCACCAGTCGTAATGCGTGAAGATTGTGCCGCACTGTCGCCGGGACTCAGAACTGAAGTCGTGAAAATAATAACACTACTAAGATGGTACACAAAATGTTTTCGTCGATGTCTCTCTGTTCACCAGCTTCTCTCGGAACTGAGTTCTAGCCGCGAATTTTGTGCCTCGTGCTCTCTTACCTGTCTTGCCTCCTTGTCTGTGAAAACGCTATGTTGTTCATTCGCCTCATAGCATATACCGGGTGTCTCAGCTAACTTGAGCCAAGGGTTCAAATATAAATTATTAGAGACAGGCGAGTGAAACCGGTTGCATATTGGTGACAGCCTTCTTGCGCACAACAGGCAATTTTTGTTTCGCAATTAATTATCAATTTAATGAAGTTTAATGCTCTAAATAAATATTGACTTTAGGCAACAAATTGCGTTTGAAGAGTTGTCGAGCACCTCCAGAAACCGCCATTTCATCATTTACGATAAGGAAACCCTCACGTGCGTCTTTTTTTTTTCCCCGGCTCCAAAGAAAGTCCGCGAAATACAAAAGAAACCACGTGACTAACGCACTTGAGCACCAAGATCGTGCTGTTCTCAAGCGTGGTTTGAGCAAACGAAATCAGCTGCAGCCTTCACTCAACGGCCCCGCACCAGCGGCAGGCCGATATGTTGGCGGTGGTTTCTCCTCTGCGTCAGCCAGTGGCACACATGATGGTGCGAGCTGCCGTCTTTCATTAGTTCTTCCATTAGTAAAAGTCTGTAATACATTTACACTGTCGCCGCATGCAAATATACGACTACCTGAATTCGTTTTTTTTAATCGTTGTTATAATCTTATAATTACTGCGTGCGGGTTTCTAGTTTGAGCCTTATGCTCGAGCCTTATGCTCACTCTTCACCGCCGTAATTCTTTACGTATTCATTTTTTTTTTCAAAACACATCAGCGGGGGGAAGGGGGGGGGGGGCTAAGTGAATGCGTAGGGACGCCTGACAGGGCCTTGGCCACCTGCATACTTATGTAGCACCAAAGATCAATGAATACAGTTCGGCAAGTGGCCCTACACTTGAGAAGCCAACTATATGCACATATGAAAAAAGAAATAAGCAAGCGCAATAACATGTTGTGTACTTACAGAGCACATACTTGTTATTGCAACATAGATATTTCATCAGGCATGATACAACTACATCAGTAAAATAAACCTTTGGGACGGATTGACAGACGAAAAACTAAGAATAAAACATATACCATTTTTCTCGTTCGCCTTTTTTAGCACAAACAAATCACGCGCACAAAAACAAAAGTGACATTGCGCCGTATTCCATGAAACTACGAAAAATGAAAGATAGTGAACAACACAATGAAAACAAAATACTGCAAGAAACGAAGAAATTTTTACAGTCTTTTTTAAAGGCAGAAAAGCCTTTTTTTTTTAAATCGTTGTTTACGTCTGTTCTGTTGAATATCTTGACTGTTTGAAAATGTAAGGTTTGTCGTCCGTAGTTAGATCTTATAGATGGTAGTTTAAGTGTAGGAATTGTGATTGCATACTGAAATGAAATATGTAAAGGTGTGCTGTGAAACCTATTTTTCTGAATCCATAGTAGCAACTTGAAGTAGTACACCTGGCCAGCCCTGAGCATGCCATACTTTATGAACAGCGGTTGCGTGCGTAAGTTTCTGATGTCCTTTTTTGAAGAACTAATAACCTATTGTAAATTGAGTTTGTCGTTGTTCCCCATATTAGGATGTCATAGCACAACCTACAGTAGAATAAAGAATAGCATAAATTCATTTTAAGTCACATAGGCAATAACTGCTGTATTTTACATATGGTACCAGCCACTCGGTAAAGACCTATGCACAGCTTATTAACATGGCATGTCCATGAAATATACTCAGTGAACAAAATTCCCAGAAATTTCTGTTCTGTAACTTGGCTGAGGAAGGTGTTTTCGAACTGTATGTTTATGACCTAGGAATCATTCTTATTAATTCGCTTAAAAATTACATGTTTAGTTTTGCCAGAGTTTAGTCAAACGACTTTTTTTGCAGCCATGCAGCTAGATTCGATAGGTAGGCCTTAACTGCTTTTTCCAGGTATCTATTTGTCTGTGCTTTAAAGAAAATCTTGGTATCATCGGCATACAGATTAATTCGCGCGAACCAGCAATTCTCGTTACGTTAATAATGTAGACCAGGAAGGGCAGTGGCCCTAAGATAGATCCTGCGGAACATCAAGTAGAACTGTCATTCTCTAGATAATATATGATTAACAGATACGTTTTAATTCACCTCAACGCAACTCCCCTTATTCCATATGTCTCTAGTTTATTGAGCAATATATCATGCTGTACAGTGTCAAACGCTTTTCTAATATCTAGAAACAGACCAAGTCTGAGGAACTTATTTTTTGTATTTAAAATTATTTTACCTTTTATATTACGCGATAGTGTATACAGATCGTTCGGTCGAAAAGTGGTCAGCGCAGTCGGCACCGGGTGTCGAAAATAATCCGGGGCTGCATAAAAAAAAATCTTATCATACCAACCGTCTGCCGCAGAATGTTCCGGATGGTGTCACACGATTCAGTGTTTCATGCAGCATAAACTTAATAGTTAAGTTAGAGCCTAGTTTGCGGCAGGGATTCGAACCGGCGACCTATAATCAGGGGCTGTGTTAAAAAGATGTATCACGGTAATTTTTGGTTCTAGAGAATGATTATTGATTGCTGTGGAAATTACACTAATGAAATAATTGTAATTATTCGGATAATTTAATTATTGAAGAAATTAAAATGAAAAATTGACAAATGGGTTCAAAGGTCTCAAATTTCTCAGAATGAAAAGTCAATGCTTGATGATTCTAATTAGAAAAACTTAAATGTGCATTTAATCAATTACTTAATTGAAGCAATTGAAGAAATGAAAAATGCGTTCAAAGGTGTCAAACTGCTAAGAATGGAAAGCCTAACAAACTACGCTTAAGGCGGAGCTTAAGTGCCCTCTCGAATTTTTTATGAGTGCCTGTTCGGCTGACTTATTCTTCCAAAACCCATATTGAGCGCTACTAATTATTTGATGCTTGTCAAAGAAGATTGAAAGCCTGACATGCATGACAAGTTCGAATATCTTTGAAAATGCCTGTAAGACCGAAATGGGCCGGTAGTTATTAATATCAGTTTCTCCACAGCCCGTGTACACAATTCTTATACATATTTGTGTGTGCGCGTGTGCGTGCGTGCGTGCGTGCGTGCGTGTGTGTGTGTGTGTGTGTGTGTGTGTGTGTGTGTGTGTGTGTGTGTGTGTGTGTGTGCGTGCGTGCGTGCGTGCGTGCGTGCGTGCGTGTGTGTGTGTGTGTGCGTGCGTGCGTGCGTGCGTGCGTGCGTGCGTGCGTGCGTGTGTGCGTGCGTGCGTGCGTGTGTGTGTGTGTGTGTGTGTGTGTGTGTGTGTGTGTGTGTGTGTGTGTGTGTGTGTGTGTGTGTGTGTGTGTGTGTGTGTGTGTGTGTGTGTGTGTGTGTGTGTGTGTGTGTGTGTGTGTGTGTGTGTGTGTGTGTGTGTGTGTGTGTGTGTGTGTGTGTGTGTGTGTGTAAATATGTAGACTTATACATATACATATTTCTTTCCTCCCAGCGGCCACTGCGACCGCTTATTCATTCATTCATTCATTCATTCATTCATTCATTCATTCATTCATTTTTTTTCAGTATCGTGTGAAGTGCTCGAGCGTTCCCAAGTTTCCCAAGGCTGTCTTTACAATCGGTGGACGGCAGTTCGTGTTTGAAGGCAAAGACTATACCCTGCAGGTGCGTAACTGTTCCTTTTTTTTTGTATGAGCAAGCTTTATTTAAATGTAAACACGTACTGCACGCCGTATTGAGCATTCCAGCGAAAGCCAAATCTTCACAGTGCCCTTGCGTTGTGAGTGCATAGCAGAGCAAGCATACGTGTTGCTCACCCGGTCAGCATGAACATAGAAGAAAAATTCATGACCACTGCGATGAAGCTAGCCACTGCCGTTGGACTCTGTCAGTAGCTCAAGTGGCAGACGGTTTTCTCATAAAATCATTTAGGTACCACACATACAATAATACTTTCTTTATTTACGGCTAAAAAACCTTGCGATTAATCGAGCCCTAAAGAAGACACCTAAAGAGCCTATTTCTCGAAGGATGCATTACCAACTTTTTTTTTTCGTTTGGCTGCTAATGAAAAGGTCGCTGCTTAAAATGTAAGCGCATTCTTTATACGTGGCCCAGACGCTTGGTGACTCTAGCTAATAGATATTTGCCGTCGCGCGTAGCACGGGGCGGTATATTTTTTTTTCAAACATTATTGTGGAACTCCCAATAAAGGCAGACTTTCTTCGCATATCGTTTACATTGTCAGGTTTTAAAGTTGCAAGCACGATTTTAATAGCAGTTGATAATCTGAAAATAATTAACTCCTAGCTTTCATAAGTTATTTGGAGATAAACTTGCATTTGCGGATGCTTGTCGTTCTTTAGAATATGAAAAAGTTTTTGCAACAAGAATTTCGCCAAACATATCCGACGTGAAGTTTCGCCCACCGCACCGCATGCTCCGGCAGCAGACACAAGCCCTCATGAGGGTATCGCAGTTGATATAAGTTCGGAAAATAGTCTGGTCTGATGGCTCACTACGCTTAGCAGCATATTTAGTCGGTGCAACTTTCTAAGTGCGTATTGTTATAAAGGTTCATTACGGGAACCTGCTTGTAGTAAGCATTCTAAACGAAGTCCTTTTATTTTCTGAATGCATTCTAAGCGGTTTATTTCTGTATTAGTGTCCAAGACCCAAACTGCATCTGCATACTAAAATAACGGACGCATGAGGGACGTATCGGCAACTAGTTTTGTTTTGCTGGCATAATGGTTTGGGCAGTGCTTAAGCAACACGGCGCTGTTGCAGTGTTAATTCTGACCAACTCGCTCAGCTTTCTATCCACCGTAAGTGTCTCTCCCCACCTCGGATCTTCTGTTTCCAGGTCCAGACTGGAGATAAGCTGCGGTGTTACAGTGCTTTCGAAGATCACGGCGAAAGCTTCTGGGTCTTGGGCCAAGCGTTTATGCGCCGCATCTACACGATATTCGACCGGGGAAATGACCGTATCGGGTTCGCGTTGGCTGTCCAACAGCCTCTGCATTCGGACTGCGCGGAATTGCGCAGCCAAAACTAATAAAGTCCACGCATTTCTCACGGTTGTTGTGTATCCTGCTCGCGTTGCGAGGGATTTTTTAAGCGAAAAGCTGAAAGGTTAGGTAAAGCGGTCGTCGCGTAGGCCGGAGAATGACCTTGAACGACGTTCAGCCCAACCACGTTAGCAGTGTATGACCATATGTGGTAAGGTTGTCGTGTCGAACCCTTGACACCTGACCTTGAACCGTGACCTTGAGTTGACCTCTGACCTTTGACATTGGGTGATCTTTGGGTAGACATTTGACCTTAAGAACATCCGATGAGGTGATGTTAAGTCACGTGATGACATCCAATTGGGGAGGGGGGGGGGGTGTCCTAAGACCAGGTGATAGCACGTCATAGCCACGTGGTCGTGTAGGTATACCGGCTGTCCCAGCTAACTTGAGCCAAGGGTTAAAAAATAAATTATTAGAGACAGGCGAAACCGGTTGCATATTGGTGACAGCATGTTGCGCACCGCAGGCAATCTGCGTCAGCCAGGGGCAGACATGACGGTGCGAATTGCCGCCGCCAGCTTATCGGCCTGCCGCTGCTGCAGGGCCGTCGAGTCAAGGCTGCAGGTGATTTCGTTTGCTCAAAGTACGCTTGAGAGCAGCACGATCGTGGTGCGCGAATACTTTAGTCACGTGGTTTATTTTGTATTTCGCGGGCTTTCTTTGGACCTCGGAAAAAAAGACACGTGAGGGTTTCCTTATCATATATGATGGAATGGGGGTCTCTGGAGGTGCTCGACAACTCTTCAAATGCAATTTGTTGTCTAAAGTTAATATTTATTCATTTAGAGAATTAAACTCAAGTAACCTATTAATTAATGGCGAAACAAAAAATTGCCTGTGGTGCGCAAGATGGCTGTCATCAATATGCAACTGGTTTCACTCGCGTTTCTCTAATAATATATTTTTAACCCTTGGCTCAAGTTAGCTGGGTCCCAACCCGGTATATAGAACGGCTGTCGCGAGCGTGTAGCAGAGCTACCATGAACGAGCCTCAGTCGCTGATCAAGCGTTCTTGCTTTTCGCTGAATTCCCAGGTTATATAAGTTAATCCACTGCCATTTTTTTTTCTTATTTCGCTAACCATGGCGCTATACGAAATATTGAAGAACAGCGATACGACGTAAACTGTGGGCGATCGTGTGCGTAATTTTATGAGCAACTCTAGACGTAGTAAACAGGCTGATAAATCACACTCTAATCGTATTGCACATGTCTTTTCGCGGTATTAGGAGCATGTTGCTTTCGGTAAATTCTGCACTGCGGTGAAACGTACAAGATGCTTCGAGAAGAGCTTAAATATATGCCATTGGCACATATATGCAACTTACGCACATTCAAAACAAAATTTCTGTTTAAGTGAAAACTTTCCCAGCGTGCCGTCACACGACATCGAATACATATCTAAATAATCTCGTTTCATTCTTTCAACACTGTACCTACATCGTCATTTTTGAAGCCATGAATGTACCCGAAAAGGCTTATTTAAAAGGTAATAGGCGTGTAGGAGAATGTAATAAGGCGAAAGATTTCAAGTGGGTTAATTTGTATAGTTTCATGAGGTTACAAATTTGAAAAAACTTCATAACTCCAATGTGTTGACATCACCGTTTCACTTCTAGACATGCTTGCGCTTCGTTCATTAACTTTAACAACAAGTCAGCAATTACCACCGAAAACAGCACAACACGTGCCTGTCCCAAAGCTTTTCTGGCTGAACCTATATGTTTTCTAACTTGTTTTCAAGGACTGCACACGATAAATGCATAGCGCTAATGCTAACGATTAGATATGCTGTTGCTTTTTCACGCCTTGCCTAGCACTCTGTGTTTTTTTATTATCTGAATTTTTCTTGGTGCTTGTTGCCTCTCGCCGTTGTTGATACCGAAATGTTTCCATCATCTAGGAATGTTTCCATCATCTGGGAATTTTTCATAATCTGGGAATGTTTCATAATCTGGAAAGTTCCATAATCTGAAAAATACATCTGGAAATGTTTCCAGGTGTATTTTTTTATTTCTTTACAACTATTACTAATTTTCTTCTCGTCATGCTCGAAACCTCGATAAAGACATGCAACTTTCGCACTTCGTACTTTTTGTCAGTGATGTTCTTCGCCGTAACCGAAAATTCCCTCAATTAAAATAAAAATTCTCTCAGGCTCATTTTTCCTGCAGCAGACTGAAAACTCCGTCAATTTGGAAAAACGAAAATGATGCTGTTCTTGAAACTCCCTGAAACGCTGCGAAAGTTCCCATTGCACCAAATTTCACCCCTTGAATTCCCTGAAAAGGGGAGATTCTGCAACTGGAACATTACTGCCTTTTGTGGCTATTTCTCATAGCATCTTGACTGCTGTCTTAACGACTATACTTATGAGTAATGCGGTATGGTGCTATAGCTTATGGAGTTAAAGCTATGACTGTTAAAAGCCGCTACACAAACCTCCACTAAAAGGTCGTAACGATAAGTCAGTATATTAGCTCTATGACCGTCAAGTTATACGTGTATAGGAAAAGTATGTTTTGCTAGGGATGACGAAAGACAAGAAACGAGAGCCATGCCTGAGGATATGAGGTGGGCGACAGCTATAGTATGAGCCATGGCCTCCGAGATCGGGCATCAAGGCCACGCTGAACACTTCATCCCGCCCATACTTACCGCTACAGGACGGTACGCGGTGGCGGTGTGAGCCCTGTTTTTGCAACATTCGCCGAAGAAATATACGGCACGGCTTATTCGGACTTCGTGCCAATTATTGGAGAAGTATTCGAGAAGTTTAAACATGTACGATTCGTTTCGAATAATTTTGAACGTACTCTATTCGATTTGTCTGAATAATTGAACAGAAGGATATTTGATTCGCTATTCGAAATTTTTGAGTATCCCCACATCCCTATCAAGAAGAAATTCAGGTCAAGCCCTTGAAATACAGTGCTGTCGGCGTGGTTTTTGGCACAATCTTGAAAAAAAACACGTTTTCCAGTCAGACTTGTGGACAAGACGGAGAGCGAAATGATACAAGCCTTTGTGATCATTTAAAACACTCATTTTAAATACTCATTCGCCATTTTACGCACTATCATCAGCAAAAGTTTACGGGATGCGTGTTCTCTAAAATTAAAATCACTGCAGCATTTCCTTGCGACCCAGTCGTCAGGTGTTGTTTCCAGGGTCTGGAAAGTACACGTGCTCTCATACCTAAAGACATATTTCAGGCGACTGGCTCATGTGACTGTGCCGAAGCAATTTTTTTTTTACCCCACAATTTCATCCCGTAAAACCCCGTGCCCAATAGTACTTTTTGATCTGCCATCTTACATGCGGTTTTTATCCACTTACATACGTTTTTATTTCCGCGTATGTTGCTTAATGTTTTGATCTGTTACCTCGTACATGTTTAATTCCGGTGTTACTTTTTATTTACCCTTGGTATTGGTTGACCGTAGACGGACATTCAATGGGGTTTGTTTGTAGTGGGTGTCTTCCTTTCTCATGCTTCTGTTTTTACTGTAATGGTTGTTACTTTGTACTCGACTCGTCTTGCCCAAGCCCGGCTTCCTGTTTTTTTTTTCTAGGTTTTTCCAGAGGCGCCCTATTACTTTCTGCCTCTTGGGTTTGGTCGTATACGCACTCCGTCGGTTCACTGCATGGAATCTCGTAGTTGTGTCCACGAGTGGACAGTGGGCCCACTGTGGAGGATTGGTCATGCCCAGGACGGTGACATCCAGATGCTCAAAAAAATGTTTTGCAATAAAATATTTGAAATCAGAGCACTAGTTGATAAAATAACTAATCGGTTCCTCTGAGATATATGACTGAAGGTGGGAAGTGAGATTTACTTGCAGGAGATTGGAAGGTTTGAGTAAGAATGAATCATGGATTCGATAAAGAAATTGGAATAGAGGAAACCCTTATAGGAGGGCAGCCATATTTAAAGTAGAGTTCCGAATGGCGGAGTACACATTTCTGTAGCTGTTTGGAAGCAGAGAAGTTCCAAGTGAAGGGATTCAACCTCTACAGAGACACGCAGACTGAGTTGTTGAAATGGAACTCCTGGAAGGCACATCGTCAGCGAGGAGAATCGCCGTGAGGAGAGCAGAAGATTATCAGTATAGCCTCCGGTTCTGCACAGTACGGGCACAAAGGGGAGACCGCCAGACCAGAGCTGTGGTGGTAGTAGAGAGTTTTAGAATATGGGGAGCCTATCAATTCGGGGGATGGGGGAATAACGGGGCCCTAGCGCGCATGCGTAGGACAATAACCCGACAGGCATTATTGTTCTGCGCATGAGCACTGGCACCCTACGATTCCCCTATCCCCCTAATTGATAGGATCTTCATATTCCAAAACTCCCTAGTAATTTAATTACGGCATGCGGCGGCAGCGTAGCCACGTGAAAAAAAAAAGCCTAAAGCTTGCGAGATCCCCTTTCTTCACTACTCCAGGTGAACAGAAGGTGCTCATAACAGAGGAAGTAAGCGCGAGTGCAGCAAATTTTTGTATTAATATTCGCCTCCGATTGTAATATAATTGAACAGTACATAATAAAATTATCATATGTGTTTGGTACAAATAATCATGAATGATTCATTATAAAAAGTTATATATGTTTCTAATTTATTAATATAAAAAAGTTTATAATTAAGCCTGACTCGCTTGAACGCTTTTTTTGTAACCTTTACGGCCCTTATGTCCTAAGATAAGGACAAACAAATAATATTTTTCAAGCCCTTTATACATACAGTCACTGAAAACAAAAACTGATATAGCTAAATAAAGGCATCCTATTTGTCATAGGCTCCACTTTTCAGACTTTCGTGCTTTTGTGGTGGGTTGGAAGCGACGAGAAAGATGCACATTATACAAAACAAAGGCACGACCGTGTGTGAACTGACGCTTTTTATTCCCTAGCTGCTGGTTTGGGTGCGCTGATATTTTTGCGCATTTTTTTTTTCAATTTTCCTAGAGACTATAACCGCGATATAGTGTATTCACCCTCAAAGCGATAATAAATATAACGCACCATTGCATATATATCCTCAGTTGAAGACGGCAGGCCTTAGTGGTTAACGTGTCGCGCAAGTGAAGATAGAAACGTTTCCTTTTTAGCAGGGTTATAGCTTTTAATGCGTTACTATAGTATTACCATTGAAGGACCCTGGAGATAATCACCAAAAATTGCATGTGTTGCGTAGCCTTTATTATGCATCCAGTACAGCTATCGGACACCATAATCTCGTTTCCTTGCGAGGCCCTCAGGCGCTCTCGCTTACGCAGACATTCTGGTAGAAAAGCCTGCCGGTGAACAGGTGTTCACATGTGACCAACCCCTTTGCTCACCTGTTGAATTTGTATGCACTTTTAATTTTTTGACTATGAAAGAAGACAGCTTAGGCTCCTTTATTCTTTGCTGAAGCTTTCTTCACCCAAATTTTATTTTTACGCAAGTTCCGAGAACCATGGTGCTCTTTCAATTAAGCGGACAATTTCCACTGTTCTGGTCGTGTTTTTCTCAACGATGCAACTGAACATGCCTGCCATCCATGCCCGACTACTCATAGACGCCAAGCTAAAGAGCTCGTGCAGAAGGTTGGGAGACGTCCTGGGGCATGTGAGTGAAATATATGGCAAACAGAGAGTGGCGGGAAAGAAATCGAGTCAGTGACACGCAACATTCTCTAGTGGCTCAGATATCCAAAGGGCCCCCTCACTGCAAGTATTGCTTAGTCTGTGAAAATACTCTTCGTGCAAAATTCACATCACGCATTTATCCATCCCTTACTAAAATGCTGGGAGGCAAACCTTTATGGTCCAAGTTCAAATGGTTTATTGGCCCATTTCCTGTAGCTGCTGGGACCAGTAGCTGCTGGACCAGTAGCCGCGGGAACTAGTAACTGCGGATAGCAGGAACATTTATTTGAACAAACCATCAGTGTAATATACATGGCCTTAGATTTCTAACCTTTCTGACAACTTACAAAATATTTTAAAGAGTTGCTTAATGATAATAAGCACACTCAAAAAATTCAGGAAACAGAAGCAACGTGCACTAAAATGTGTCGCCCTGCCGGACCACGCAGGTCTGCCTATAGTGAGAACGCACAGCTTTAATCGTAGCAAGCGCCAACAAGACCAACAACATTTAAAGCACTGCAATGCACATAACTTATATGAGAAAATTACATACACTCACGTTAATACTGACTGTTACTATGAGCTCATGCTTATATACTCCCTCATTAAAGTACTATAGACATTTAATTTTATTGCGCGTTTTCTTCTGTCAAACGATATGCGTTAGACCTCAGAATACATGAATTACCTCGGAGTATTTGCATACAACTGCTAAATAATTTATAATTGAATTTTTTCTCCCATGCTGTTTCGGTTTCGGTTTCATCGACCAAACAATGACAGTGACGTCAAGTTGATGTTTTGGTCACGTGATACACCAGAAAAAAATGTAAATAGTCGCTGATATGTAGTTTTAACTCACTACGACATTTAATTCAGTGTTTTCCAAGACCTGGAATGAGAAAGAAATGATTTGTCAGCAATTATATTAGTTTTTCTAGTGGGTCACGTGACTAAAACATTAACTTGACGTCACAGTTGTCGTTCGTCAATGAAACCGAAACCCAAACAGCGTCAAGAAGAAATTCAATTATAAATTATTTAGCGGTTGTATACGAATACCAGAAGGTGCTCCACGTATACGAATGCATCGTTTGAAAGAAGAAAACACGCAAGCAAAAATTTGGTGTCTATATAGTCCTTTAAGGGCATCCCACAGGTGTTAGTAGGGAACAGTTAATAAACAATAATAATAATTGGTTTTGGGGGGAAAGGAAATGGCGCAGTATCTGTCTCATATATCGTTGGACACCTGAACCGCGCCGTAAGGGAAGGGATAAAGGAGGGAGTGAAAGAAGAAATGAAGAGAGAGGTGCCGTAGTGGAGGGCTCCGGAATAATTTCGACCACCTGGGGATCTTTAACGTGCAGTGACATCGCACAGCACACGGGTGCCTTAGCGTTTTTCCTCCATAAAAACGCAGCCGCCGCGGTCGGGTTCGAACCCGGGAACTCCGGATCAGTAGTCGAGCGCCCTAACCACTGAGCCACCGCGGCGGGGCGAGTTAATAAACACAGTTTTCTCATTTAATTCGAGCATCGTTTTTGCAATTTATGGCAGAAAAACTCGAATAGATTTAGGACGAATTTTGTTAATTGAGGAACACCATTACAACAAAAAAAAGTTGTCAATCCGACAACAAAAAGTTCTCGGTAGGAGCCAGTAGATTCCACTTCATAACCAGAAGCTCTCGGCAGGGACCAGCAGAGGCTCCTTACATGGATCATTTCAACCAGCAGCAAACCAGACAGCTTCTTTCTGGGACCATATGAAACCATTAGAAACCAGCAGAATCCCATTAACAAATTTTCACCTGGGAGATTCGATCTCTACCCCTTGAATGTGCCTTAACTACACGCGCAGTCTGGTCCTACTAAAGCGCTGTTGCCACTGGCCACTATCCGAGCTTCGATCACAGAATTTAGGAGATCCCGCGACAAACTTTCGTCGCTGCGCCTGTTTTCGAGCTCGACCGGCTCGAGCAGCGCTAACAACGCAACTGCCCAATCTAGGTGACGTTCATTTACTGCGTAGTTACGTGCGGCTATCGTCCCGGCGACTACCGGCCGACGTGCACTTCAAGCATGGAGACCGGCGGCGGTAGGGTGCCTCGATGGCCAGCGTCGCTTTCAGGGTGAAGACACCGCTATCGACGGCGTCCTGTTGGGTCCCACTCTCCCGCTCAGCTGTGTTGAGCGCAATGCGGCGTCCCGTTTCTACTAGAAAACTGCCGCTTACGCATGCAATTCCACAAATTTTGTGCCCCGCCAAGACAGTATGGTGGCAGAGATTGTTTAAACAGTGAATCTGAGTTAGTTACGCTGAAGTATATAATCTTTTGCAGCTAATATGCCGAGGTACTTGCCGCCGTAAACAGTCGTCACATTCATAAGTACAATGGGCGTGGGATACTCCAGTGCCAGCTCGGGATTCCCGGATCCATCAATCAAAATTACTTAATTATTCCGAGCTGCATTTGCATATTTGCCACAGACTGCCACTGAAATTTAATCTTTTCGTTGGCCACAAAATCCAGTGCGAGAAGTCGCCTTTGACGGCTGCTAAAATTTCAGTAATTATGAGGATGCGAAGTTAAAATAGTGCATACCTCCGCTCCCAGTAAGAACTGTTCCAGAATGAAAGTGTTTCGCATCCTTAGATCCCATACTTTGGATCTATGTGTTGGTTTCCAGCTGGCTTGACCTGCTATTCCCGCTTTTTTCTGCGTGCGCTATCCTGAGCAAAACTTAATCGCCATGCACTGTCATTTTCTAATGTGGGCAAAACAGCCTGGAGCAGCCCCTATATATTGCTATTGATCTCCGACAGCTGCATTACACACATCACAGAAGCTCACGTCAAGCAATGGAGCGTTGCCCAGTGAGCGAAATTGCCCACTTTAATTCGCCACAGTTTTGCTTGTTTCGACCATTCCCCACCACCTTTCTTCTCCCGATTAGAGCATAGGATATGATAGGATAAACTTTATTGCTCCAGTTTCTATACACTCCAGAGTTCAGAGGTCGTCTTCATCTTGCGATGTCTTCGCCCTCTTCAACGGGTTGAGCCCCTATTCCAGGGCCCCTTTGGATTAATTTGGCAGCTTTCACAGCATGTTGTACCAGCCTTCGTTGGAGGGCTGGACAGTGGCTGGAAAGCGCTTCCTCCCACTGCTCCCGACATTGTTCTTTCTGATTATGAAAAATATAATTGTCCTTGCACTCCCAAGTTGTGTGATACTCCGTGGGTCTGCCTCCGCATTTGGGGCACGTGTCCCTGTACTGCGTTGGATACATCTTGTTTAATATGAAAATATTAGCTAGGGTTTCTGTTTGGAGCCTCCTCCATATGACTTCCTCTTCCCGAGTCAGACTAGAGCGCGGTTCCGGATATCTTTTCCTTGCCCCCCTGTAGTAGTTGATTTCTGAGGAGGTGGGCATTACGTTTTCTGAGGCCCCCTCCGGGCTGAGTGGATGCGAGGCTCGGTTCCTGTAAGCTCGAGCAGTCTCATCGGCCCTGAGGTTGCCCCTTACTTCCGCATATCCGGGTACCCAGAAAATAACATGCCTCGCCTGGTCCTTTTTTGGAGACACTTGTGCTAGGACCTGTATTGCACATTTACCAATCCTTCCTTTCATATAGTTCCTGCACGGCTCTTCCAAGTCCGTTAGGATGGTTAAAGGTTTCCGATCAGGTTGCCTTCGGCGATCGCTAGAGCAACTGCGAGTTCCTCGCCCTTATCAACCGTACCGTTTTTAATGGATGCGCTAGCAAATTCTGCGCCCTCCAAGTTGAGTGCTACCGCTGCCATTCTCACGTCTCTTCCTCTATATCTGGACGCGTCCACATTTACTGTATTTTCTTTGACCGCCAGTTTCTCTTCTATGTATTTTGCTCTCGCCTTTCTCCTAGCCGGGTGTAGGTTTGGGTCCATGTTTTTGGGGAGCGAGCAGACTTTGATAGTGGCTCTCATGTTGGCGGGGATGTCTGCTTCCTTTTCTAGCATTTTTTCTAAGTTGTATCCCAACTTTGCTAGGATTCTTCTGCCGCTTCTTGTTTGCACTAGACTTTCCTTTTGCCCCTCTAGCTGTGCCTCTTCCAGCTCTTCGAATGTATTGTGAATGCCGAGTGCAAGTAACTTCTCGTTTGCTGTATGCATCGGCAGATGAAGGGCCGTTTTATACGCCTTCCGAATGATTGCGTTGATCTGGTTTCTTTCCCCTTGGGTTGTTTGGAAGTAAGGGAGGGAGTAGGTCACCCTACTTATGATCAAGCTTTTTACGAGTTTCAGAGTGTCGCTTTCGTTTATGCCACGTCTTCTCTGCGATAATCTGGTTATCATGCTTGCCACTTGCGTCGCAGCCAGCTTAAGCCGGTTGATTGCGAATCCGCATTTCCTGTTTGTTTGGATCCACATTCCGAGGATTCTGACCTATTTCCTCTCCGGAATGTGGCTTCCTTCGAGCAGGATTTCTACCTTCTCCTGGTTTTTCTTCCCTCTCTGGATTCTGAGGATCTCCGACATTTCAGTGGAGCACGCCAGTCCTCTTTCTTTCACATACTCTTCCACATATGTCGCCGCTTCTTGTAAACTTCTCTCTTTTTGTCCTAGCGTTCCCTGGTTGGCCCATATCGTGATGTCGTCCGCATAGATTGCGAAGTCGATGTCCTCGATCTTTTCGAGTCTTCTTGCTAGTTCTATCATCGCTACGTTGAAGAGTACCGGTGATATGACCGAGCCTTGCGGCGTGCCCTTGTTTGGCGTGTTGATTTTTTCTCCTCTGAGTTCCCCGATTCCCAACCGTGGCTGACCTGTTGCTTATGAATGCCCTGGTGTAGTCGTGGATCTTCTTTCTGCAGTTGGCATTGTTGGGTCCATCCATGATGGCGGCGTGGCCTACATTATCAAAAGCGCCTTTGACGTCTAGGGTCATGATAACGTTTTCGCCATTGTACGGGACTTGCGTTAGGCCTTCTTTGATCTGAAGGAGGACGTCCTGCGTGGACAGCTTTGCCCGGAAACCGAACATGCTGTCCGGGTAGAGCCCCTTCTCTTGTAGGTGTTGCTGTAGTCGACGGGTGAATATTCGCTCAAAAAAGTTTTCCCATGCACGACGTTAGCGATATCGGCCTGAGGTTTTCTATTTGGAGCTTCTTTCCGGGTTTGGGAAACATCACCACCGTTTCGTGTTTCCACTCCTCTGGTACCGCTCCTTTCTCTCAGTGCTCGTTGATGAATTGGGTCAGTTGGTCGACCGCTTCATCGCTGAGGTTTCTTATCATGGAGTTTCTGATTCTGTCTGCACCGGCTGCGGTGTTGCGCGTCGCCGCCTTGGCCGCTGCATAGACCTCTTCTCTTGTTATGTGTCTGTCGAGGTGCGGGTTGTCTTCGCCTCGGTATTCCTTGTCGTAGGCGTCTGGTTTTTCGGTGCCGTATACCTTTTCCTCTATCATTTTAAGAATCTCGTTGTCATCAGCCTCGAAGTGTGGACGATCCTCTGGATTGCCTTGTTGCCCTCCGACCTGGTTTTGGTCGGGTCGAGCAGGGCCTTATTCTCCGCGTTTTGGCGGTACAGAGTGTGCCGTTCAGTTGGTCGCTGAAGTCGTCACAGCTTAGCCTCGCGAGGAGGTTGGCACAACTCTCGGCTTCCTTCAGTAGTTCGCAGCTAGATACTCTTCCTTAGCTTCTTATTGTGTCTCTGAGTCTTCCATTTCCTTGTTAGCCCTCTCCTGGCCTCCCACATGTGGAGTAGGGGGGAGTCGACTTCCGGTGCTTTTCTTTGGACCTCTTGGATTTATCTGGCCTGGATCTCCTGTAGCTGCTCGCTCCACTCCTTGATCGAGCCGATGTCCCCCTTTAAGCCTTTGCATGCTTCCCTAAATTCGTGCCAGTCCACGATCTTTGCGATTCCAAATTCCCTTCTCATCTCCTGCGCCTCTATCGTGGTTCTTAGTATATAGTGGTCGCTTCCTAGGCTTTCCAGGAGGTTGTCCCATTCTGCGCCACGCGTGTTTTTGACGAAAGTTAGATCTGGACAGGTGTCCGGGCTCACGCTGTTGCCGGTCTTCGTGGGCTGGCTCTCGTCCGTCAACAGTGTACATCCCGTGCTTTCTGCTGCATCGTCGATCTACTTTCCATTCTTGCTGTTTTTCTTGTATCCCCATCTCTGGCCATAGGCTTTCAAGTCGCCTAGGATTACTATGGCGTTGTTCTTTGCCAGTCTGCTCGCTCCCACTAAAAGCTTGGAGAAGTCTCCATCCCTTTGTTTCGGCGGGCTATAAACGTTAACGACAATGATGTTCTTCCCGCTCTTGGGAATTATTTCAGTTATTACGTGCTCTAGCTTGGTGTCTGGGATTTCATCGTGCTCTATGGTGGTAATTCTCCTACTAATTAGGGTAGCTGTGCGTCCTTTCTCCTGGCAATCATAGCCCCTCAAGGTTGGGGTTATGTTAGTCTTTTGTAGAGCTATTATGTCGGGTTGCTTCCCTTGTCTTTCTATGAATTCTTGCAAGAGCCCCTGCTTTCGCCTGTAGCCCCCGCAGTTCCACTGCCAAAACTCTATTTCTTTGTGTCCCCCCCATGATTAATCGTTGTTTTGACCGTTGTGCTGACTTTCAATTCCGAACCTTCTTTCGTTGAAGAGTCGATCCCTGGCTTCGCTCGTTATTCTTTGGGTATTTTGGTTCTTGACATAGCTTTTGCAGTTTTTCTCTACTATGTCCTCTCTCTGTGGTATGGTTGATACCCTGTTTACCATTACATCGTTTGCTTGCTCGATCCTCTCGAGCTTCTCGTGCATTTTTGCATTTTGCTCCATTATGTATTGCATGAAGTCCTCTAATTTACCTTGGGATGGCCCTTGCCCCATTGATGGGGCCTGGGCCGTTCCCTTCCTTTGCTCCTCCAACATTTTCACGACCCGATCTAGCTTCTCTTGGAGCAGCCTGTTTTGCTCATTGGCTTGCTTAATTTGTTCCCTGAGCCGCCTATTCTCTTTCTCGAATTTCTCCTCTATCTCTTTCATTTTAGCCGTGTCGGGCTGCAATGTTTTTGGAGGTCCCGCTTCCCAGCTCACCTTTTCGTTGCTGTTCTTCGTTTTTGCCTGGCCTGCCTGCGCCTCCGGTGCCTTGGCCTCCAGTGCAGGGAAGGACTCGTCCCTGCCCCTGCTCTGGCCCCTGATCCTGGACTTGCTTCTACCGCGCTCACCCCCAGGCCGCCTGCCTTGATCTCCTCCGGAACCGCCTCGCCCTTGCCCCGGTCGTCCTCGGCTTTGACTTCGGCATCTGTTCCACGCTCCTTTCTTTTCTTCGCTGCGGCCTCGCAGCTCTTCTAACTTCTTGAGTTTTATGGTGCACTCTCTCGTTCCTGTGACGTGGTCACCTCCGCAAGTCAGGCACTTGGCTGTGCATTCGTGCTGCTTCTCCGGGTTCTTCTGTCCGCAAGTTCTGCAGGCCTCGGCCTCGGGCGTGGGACATACGTCCGAGCGGTGCCCAAGTTCCGCGCAGTTGTAGCAGACCTGCCTGGTTGGTCTGTGTGGGTGCGTCCTGAGCTCGACGCCTTCATAAATCACCCATTTTGGCACGATGGGTCCAAGACTAAGAGCGCCGTCTTTGACTTCCCCAGGGCTCGTGCCGACATGATGGTTACCCCTTGTGTTCTTACTCGTAGGTTCGGTTGTAACTCTTCTATCGTTATTCGGGCCGGAATTCTGTGGATCACGGCTATTTTGTAGTCTCCTCCTGTGGCTGCGTACGGGAGTACTTCGTAGCCCTTTTCTCTAAATTGCAGCTTCTGAATTTTCGCGATTGTCTTAGCCTTCTCTTCGTCCGGAACGCTTGCAATTACGATGTTGGATCCTGGTCTGATCCATGTTATGAAGTCCTCCGCCTTGATTTTTTTCTTTGCATTCTTGTACGATTATTCTCGTGACTTGAAACGGTTCTAGTTCACTGATCCTTAGTCCTCCCCTGGGCCGCAGGATTATCTTGTAGTTGTCCTTGGGCAGCGGCGGCATCTTCGGCCTCTTCCACTCATCCGTCCGCCCGTACGTCTTCTTGTCGGTCGCTGTTATTTTTCCCTCGATTTCTTGGGATTCCTTGAGTTCGTTCCTTCCCGCGGCTTTCTTGCCTTTCTTTCGTCTCGGTCCCGCCGTCTGCCATCCGTCCGGGTATCTGCGGTTCTCCTTCTTTTCGGCCGTGCCCTGGCGTTCCCGCTCCTCGGAGGCTCGACACGTGGTGGCCGGCTCTGCCTCCATCTCCCGATTTTCCGCCCAACTTCGGACAAAACCGGTGTTCCGTGTGCTTGGAGTAAGGTCTTGAGTGCCTCGGATCTCCATCGCGACTGTGCCGTGGACCAGTCGTGCCGCGGAGCGCCCGCCGAGGCCTTGTTGGCGCTAGGCCTAGATTAGGCCTAGTCGCGCCGGACCGCGTGGAAACTTCGGATCCCGATAATAGTCCAAAAAAAAATGGCCTACCGGTCCGGTGTTGATGTCCACTTGATCCTCCCAACTTCCGACGTCGATTCAACCGAAAATTTCGGTGGTCCGATGTCTTTGTCCATTGAAGATCTTCGAAAATCGCGGAGCCCATGCGACGCATGCGGAAGCTTCTGTTTCAAGTTTATTTTATGTACATCATAGATGTGGGTAGGTCCGGGTAAAAAGTGATTGCAGATCACTTGAGGGACCCCCGGACCCCCCTCAAGCTCCTAATGCATATCCCCGATTAGAGACGCCTCGTTACGCGTCGCAGCCTTTTCTCCCGATTACAGCCGCCTCGGTACACGTCGTACCTTTCGCACCACGCTGTCAAAAGTCGGATGTTTTGTCCACCAGACCAGAAGCACGTAAACCGACGACGTACGCCGGGAATCGTCCCGCAGCTGATCGCGCCAAGGGGAGGCTAAGGTTAAAGCCCAGCTGCCAGGCCGCATCATAATTTGCCGAGTGCTTTCTTCAGAACCTGCAGTCGACATAATTCCTAGTAAGGCAGCCATATTATTTAGGCGCTCTTGCTGGCAAGCTCTCGTCACTGCAATTTGTTCAGTTTATTTTTTTTACGTGTAGGCACACCATTAATTCAGAAGGAAACTCAACAGTCAGCTTGGTTTTGTTATGGAACAACCCAAGAAAAGCCGTTGAGGAAACATGACCATTTTGTTTCAGACGTGTTCAGCTGTCCACCCGACAAATGTGGTGACCGACCGTTTGGAAGAGAAATTTGCCATTATACAGCGCAGAATTTCCTCCCTATGTACGGTGCAGTAATAGGACAAAGAGATCCCAAAGAATGTTGGAAAAGCGAGTGTGAACGAAGCAAAAAGTTATATTTTGCAGGTCATCCTCTACGCTGCTGGCATATACCCGAGAAACTTGGTTTGGTTTCGGTTTATGGGGGTTTAACGTCCCAAAGCGACTCAGGTTATGTCCCTGGGACGCCGCAGTGGAAGGCTCCGGAAATTTCGACCACCTGGGGTTCTTTAACGTGCACTGACATCGCACAGCACACGGGCCTCTACAATTTCGTCTCCATTGAAATTCGACCGTCAGCGGCCGGGATCGAACCCTCGTCTTACGGGCCAGCAGCCGAGCGCCATAACCGCACTCAGCCACCGCGGCGGCCCGAGAAATTTGGGGCCTTGTGAACAGTCCTTACGTTCAAATAAGAAATGCAGCTTAATTCTACGGAATTCGGCGACCCTGGTAATCTAAATTACGACTACGAAGGAAGACCAATTAAATAACCGCGGTCCTTTTTCACTGCGGCCAGCGACTGGGAATTACACGTCAGTCCGTCATAACTTCTCGATTTCCGAGTAGTCTGAGCAATTGCATCGTGCATAATATACACTCAAAAGGGCCAGAATATTATTGCCACGAGAAAAACAACTATGCACTGCCTATTTCCGGTTCAGCCGCACAGAAACCGTGCCACACGCATAGCGCGCAGTGCAAGACTGGCGCGTGGGACCCAACATGCCGCTGCGAGGGGGAAAGGGTGGCGGGGTGGTACAAAGGGTATCAACCGTGTCGACCCACACTGAAACCGGAGGCGAGCAGACATCAAGGCACCCTAAGCGGCGGTAAAGGCGGCGGCGCACCGCAGCTCCGCGGTGGTCCTGCAAGGTGACAGACATTTTAGCGTAGGTTTCAGCAGTTACTCTTAGTTACTCCCAATTCCCAGTTCGAAATTTTCACCTGGCGAGCAAGCTGGGGCTTGGGCTAGTTTCACGCAGATTCACTGCGGCACCTGTGCATGGTTGTTAAATGACACTGCACGCACAATATACACTGCACATGCAAGAGCAAGCCAGAAAAGCCATTTAATGTCTATGGCTTATTTTGTAGAAGGTGAGAGGAAAACAGGAATAACAATACTGCAATAGTGTGGTTATAAGGAACTCATTTGTATGCGACTGCTCTGGGCTAATTTATCAGTTTGTTCATTTACATGCCTATAGTTCCTTAAGCTTACGTGAACATTTTAATTGTATACTGCCTGAGGTCTGCTGCTATTGCCAAGGGGATAAATAAAGTAGCTGAACGAATTGTGCGCCAATACAGCTGCATTACTGCATGGGCCATTTGTCTAGCTTCTGATTCATTAGTATTGATAGTTCCAGTGACAAAGTGATCTGATTCATGGTCAGCTTTCTTCTCCTGGCCTCAGCGGTGCAGCTTTGTGTATTTGCAGGCTGTTAGAAGTTTTCGAAATGTCGCCCGACTGGCTGGACGGGCTGTTATGGGTGCCTGAAAAGGATGTTTGAGGTTGTTTATAAAATGCTCGCATTATGTAGAGTACAGGCTAACGAACGTTCATGCCGCGTACAAGACCTCAAAATCGAGCCCATAATTTACAATAAAATTTTTAAAACTGCCCGCTTCCGCGCCTAGCGGCGACCTGGGGTGCTGCGCTTTCCTTTGTCGGCTGACATTCCATATTCGATATTCAGGGTCACTCTGGCCTGTTTGGTACAGCTGACAGATGCCCTGCAACTCACTCTCAAGCTCTGACCTGTCCCCTCTTGATAAAAACCTAACTTCCAATATGCGACTTGCTTGGCAGACTGATAACAGTGGTATACAGGTGTTTTCAAATGAGTTCTAAGTGTATCCGATATATTCCTATTTTCTGCCGTTTAGTAAAGTCTGTTGCTTGGCGATTAAAAATCTCAGTGCATTAGGGCTAGGACAAAGAATGAAAATAGACAGCTTACAGGTGCTGTGAATACTGTTCCTTATCTTTGCACTAAGTTTTATTTTTTCGCTAAACATGTAATTGCACTACTCATTGGACAAGCTTGTTTCCCTATTCATATATTGCATAAATTTGGCTTTCCTCTGCATCTAGTTGCCTGTGTGGAAGTCTGGCATAAACTTCAACCTTTTAAATGTCAGCAATGCCAAGAAGGCCATGCTGCACATCATATTAGGCAGCTGTCTTGTCTAGCCTGTGCAACAAATTGTGAACATACAGTAGAAGACTTCTCTGCCTCTTCTTCTGTCCTACCGGCATTTTGCCTACTCTTGACTTCTTACTACAGTTGATCTGCGATTCTGCCTGTTAATTTTTCCCATAATTACTCGCCAAGTTTCACTGCCTCCCTATAGTCATGCTGTTAACCACTTCATAGGGGCACGACTCCTTTGTGGTTTGTATGCGATACCGAAATCACTATTTTAGATTTTTCAATACCGTGAGTTGTAACTTATCACTGCTTTCTAACCCCTGGCTTGGTACATCCAGTATGCATGCTTAACATTGATTAAAATAATGGTGCAGAGAAACTGTAAGCCTGAGTTATCGGGGAAGCTCAAGATATGCAAAATTTTGTTGCAATAGAAACTGCTGTGTTATGCACCAATCACCTAGTACATAGACCTCTGCTCAGAGAAAATATGTCTTTAATCTGTAGACAACAGGCCAAATGTCAGACAAGAGAGGCAAGAGACAGCACTGCAACAAGTTTTCTCACATGCTCGTAATAGACACATTTTGTCTCCCAAATATGCAAGACATTTGTATTTTCTTCACAGATCTTACTGCTTCCGAGACACCAAGCATGGGCTCTTCGTAACATGCCTTTCATTTAATAGCATTACAGATACAAAAGGGCTGAAACGCATCTATACAGCTAAGTAAGAGCTCCCTAAGCCAACTACTAGCATTATATATCACAACTACAAAACAGCGAAAATACTTCTTTGCAGCTAATCGAGGTATCACCTAGAAGTCTTACAAGACATCAAGGTAAACCTCCTACAGCCGACAGATAGCGCTGCATTAGCCTAGGCTACAAGAGGCCTTCAAAACTTTGGATGGCTATACAGAACCTTAGCTATACTACTTTAAGACGTAAAAACGCATTGGTGTAGATGACTTTGATTTCTTCTAGCACTTTTTGTGTTTCGTGGGATAACTGCAAGATGCTAAAGTCTACATCAGCGCCATCACTGAGATCCTCACGTTACCTACACAGACACTTGTTTGGATTCGATGTAAAATGAATAGCTCCATGTAATCACTGGAGATTGGCATGTATCTCGAAACAAATACTGCATGAAAGTTTTCATACTGCGTACGCAAGCAAGTACTAACACTGAAGTACTAAAGGTGAGAAACAAAAGCATTCCGAGTGCTGAAGTGATAGGGATTTAGTTCGTCGTATGTACAGCAAGAAACTCCTTCCCGGTGAATTGTTTTTAAGAGTGTACAGCTTCCTTGTGTCTCTCAACCATCCTTAAGGAGTGACTGTGGAAGCCTCACAGTGGTATAAAGCGGTAAAAATTGTCGACAGATGCCGGGTGGTGCATTAAGTCGCTTGGCATTGCCGACAAAATACATGCTCCTTCGGGCGTCAGCCACTGGCTTGCAGAGTTTGTGGTCTGGTCTGCACAGTGAGTGATCATGTTACCTTACATGCGCAATGCCAGGCAAAGCCACATTGCGGTCAGCAAATTAAAGTTTGGACGACAAAGCAACAAACAAATGAGCCGCATGCTGATTTGCCTTACTTGTCCAATTGCCGAAATTCATCTCTGCAGCCACTTTTATTCGCGTGGCCACGATGGAACCAAGTAGAAAACATTCTTATCAAAGCCCTTTTCAATGTGGTACTTGCAAACACTGGGGTACGCCGATGGCTTTGGAGTTTTTTAGCATGCCCTTCCACACTTCTAGCCGTGGTAGCTGCCTTCGTCCTACCACACAGTGCAGTGATGGCCGCTAGTGGTAGGCAGGGAAACTCCAGTGCAGGTTCCCTATATCGGTTTCTGCTTGACTCACATGACTCGTCTGTGACGTGATAGCTGATGTTGGACTGTTGAAACCGAAATGGCCCAAAAAAAAAATTATTATTTAGCCAGAATAGGTGAATTCTGTGTCGCGACTCATTACACTATTGTCCTGCGCATTATTCCCATTCCTAAGAAAAAACATCGAAATATTTGGCGTTTAATTTAGAGGAAGGACATCCCTGCAGCATCATTTTCTTTGTCGCCTACGGCACGGTCCCTGCAGGACCATAGCCAGCGGCCCAAATAACCACATGGCATCTAAACCTTCGCAATGAAGGCAACGGGAATGAGTTTCAACAAACTTGTCATGTTACGTACCGCGTTCGAGTAATGGCCCTTTGTAGACTCACTTTTATTGCAACAAGTTGCTGGCCAGCATCTCATTCTTCAGAGAAACTCCAGGCCTATGCTCCAAGTGTCTGCAAGGCAATGCTGTTTAAATCAAGGTCTGTTGACACCAAGCAGCCGCTGCATCTACATCATATATGTTGATGCATGATTAAATGCCACAGTACTGCTGTGGCATTTGTCTGAAAGCACACCTGGGGTGAGCAGCAGGTAATACAACTGTAGTGCGCACTGACAGTAGATTGCACTGCAACGAATGACAACAGCAGTGCTGTACAGTTCTTCACACGCAGCAACTCTCATATGTGAACAAGGTGAAATGTGCAAAAGCATGTTTGCACAAACACAGGTTCACATGAGATCTATAGACTCATAGTTTACTCAACTTTTATTTGCTGTCATCTGACATGCCCTTGAATGCATCTCCTTAGAAGCAGTATATTGGACCTGTATGTTTTTAAAAGCCTAGTTTTCTCTGGATAACATTGGGTAGCATATGAGTCAGTTTATAGCCAAGTAGAAATTAGGCAATTCAGCTATAAAAGCCATACAGTCCGTTAGTTTTTATGGAGGCATGAAAGAAGAAAAAGGTGTGCAACTAACTGCACCATGCGAGAACAAATAACACATGACAACAAAAGCCATTTTCAAATATGCTGTTTTCTATCGTTAGTTGAGAATCATTCAGTACAACATTGTTCTATACAAGTGCTTTTGAAACATGTACACAGCGCAGATCAGATGCTTCTGCAACATTTACGTGCTACAAGTGTGACCACAGCTACGATGACAAAAACAAAGTGGATGTGACACAAATGAAAAACTCTGACAACAACATTGAAGCGATAAACAGTTTATATGTCATAACCACATATATGTATATATGTGTACGCATGTATGGATGGATAGGCCCGATCGATAGATAGACATCCTGGAAAAAAGCAAAGCACAAGGGACGACAGACTGCAGCGCAGTCGACTATACCTGGAGTTTTCTTTTCCAGGATTACAGCACTATCCAGTGAGCTTAAAAGGTACACAACCGTCGCACCTGTTACACCTGCATTTCTTCATATCAGACCAAGGCTCATTTGAAGACAAAGCAAAGAAAAAAAATGCAAAGCAGTCTTACCTTTCAAACTATAAAAAGGCAATACAGCAAGAGTTGAAGTTTTTCTTTTTCTAAACTGAACATTATATTAGCTTGCATTACTTCTAAAACCAACTTCGATACTACTAAAATAAAATTGTCAGGAATGCCAGTGACGTAGCCAACATTTTTCTCTTTTCTTTCTGGTGGAGGGGAGGGAGGTAATATGTGTACATGGGGGAAGGGGCAAGGTGGACGACATGAGGAAAAGTGCTTTTTGTAAGTGGGATCCACTACATTTTGAAAGGAGCACGAGGGTTATAACCTAAAGAGCTCATGCCTTCCCTCTGGCTACGCCCCTAGGGACACAATGTATAAAATCAAGCAAGGGTCCTTTTAACAGCTCAAACAAATATAATTGTTTCCCTAGTAGCACGAACTGTTGCCAGAACAATGCTGCAGTGTGAGGTCATTAGACACTGCAGACTGTTTAGTCACATCACAATAATCTGTACAAAGGTCACCTGGAGTTAACATCTGCAACATTCATTAACATTTTAATAACTTGCAAGAAAATGTGCAAAGCTGTGCAGTGCAGCATATAGCAAACTTCAGTAACATGCAATTCCTTCAGCACACCATATTTTCAGCACTATGTCACAGGCTTTGGTTTTGCTGTTAGAGTAAACACATACAGTCGTACATCATTAATGTGACCCTTGTTACTATCAGCAACTTGAATATTGGACAGTACATCTGAGGACCAAATTTTTTCAATGTATTCACCCATCATTAATATGAAAACTCACTCTGTGGACAGCGAACAAGGTGAAAATGCAGAGCTAACTGCGTCCCATGTATTTGTGTCATGTTAATACGAACAACAATGAGCTTAACACCTTATCCATCCCAACCAGATGTTTTCTTTCAAGTCATCTGAATGCAGAACACAAGCCAAAAGCAGCGCAAAAGTGTATGTGCCCGTTTTTTTTTTGTCCTGTGGTTTCATGCTTTATAGTGCGAAGGTGACAAGTAGTCATGCCTTTCTATTTGCCGTATTGCATGAATGGCTGTGAAGTAAGCTTACTGCTGAGGTGGTTGCTGGCTGCACACAGGATTAGTCTTGAGATTGCACCTGGAAATAGCTCTGCCATAGTGACACTTAAAACAGAAATGAAGTGCCTGGAACAAAGCGCCTGTATATCCTGCATGCATTGTGAAAGTGCCTAGAAACAGAGACCTGTCTACTGGTGACAACTAAAGACAACAGCAAAGGAGGTTCTCTTTGTGCCGTCTGCTACACTGAAAACCGTGTTCAGCCACCATCTGCCAACTGGGCACAGACATGTACCAGCGGTTTGTGGCATGCAAACAATCGTAGTAGGAGAGACGTCATGCGACATCTCCCACGCCACTAGACGCTTAAAACTTCGCTGCATTTTTTAACGTAGTAAAAGCCAGAATAGTGCACTTGAAGCTCCAAAAGTTCTGCACAATTTCCACTTCACTGCACATGGTTATGCACATAAGCAAACCGTAATCAATGAAAGTATTTCGTTATTTTTTGTATCTCTTAACAATTCATTATTACAGGCAGTTTTGCTCAGGAACCAGTGTCATTATTAACAAGCCCTAACTATACATGAAGTAAAGGAACTTTTAAGGAAATCTATCCATTTGCATTAACAGAACCAAAATTCTTTTAGACTGTCTCTCACTCTCAATCCTCCAGTGGCACTATTTGGTAGGCCCTTTATGGCAAGCAAATAAGCATGTGTGCAGGGCATTTGCTTGAATCAAAGAATGGTGAGCACTATATGTACTGTAAAAGTGTAACATAGTCTATGTTGTCTGCTGGTACTTCTTAGAATCTGAACGGAAAAATGCCCTCTTGGCCTCCACCTTCACGGATGAAAAAAAGTGTCCAGTTTCAACCAGAGCCATTGCTCATTTTGACAGGATCTGTGGAAAAGATAATGAGCAACACTGAAGATATCAAAAACTTTATATTTAAAACTGTGCACCGCAGGCACAGTGCTGCCATCTGCAGAATGTGCACCAAATAATGGATCACCAAGTTTAAGGACTGTCCGAAAGATGGCACAGGATCACTGTGGCAGCTAGAGTCACTGGTAAAATTTTCTGAGTACCACGATCCCCACTCGGAACCGTAAGCTTCATAGCTGCCCCTGACAGACGTTCTCAGCACTGCAATCGCATCTGTAGCTCCCTGTGCGTGTGCACCCTCCCAATGTCGTTATTACAAGTGATAAATTAAACTTTTGCATAATGAACACAGCTAACTTCAGAGATAACGTAAATGGACACTCAGAATAAACGGGAAACAATTTTCGTATCTCACTGAAGCAACACCTTGCACATTTATGGGGCCTAAGAGGAAAGCCCAGAGGCTTTGGAAGCCCATTTTTCCATGAGAAGTCCCTGCAAATGATTGTGTTTGTGTTTTTGGCAACATTAGGCCACTGCAGCCATGTTTTTTACAAGCCGAGGTGGCATGGGGAAAAGGAATGCGCTGCTCTAAACTTATCCAGAAATTCTAGTGGCAGCTAACAGAGCCACAGAAGGACAACGTGCAGGTGCCTGCAAGCGGCCAAATTTTTATGCGAGAGCCTCTGCTTTGTAAGTTTAAGTTCAGTGAAAAAAAAAAAGAGAAAAGGTGGGTGGTGAAGTGAAATGAGTAAATGTGTTAGTAACAAACACAGTAGTCCATTACTGGTGCCTGCTGTGGATGCTATGTGTAGGTGACGTAAACTGAAAACTTCGCTTTTTGCATGCGAAACAATGTATAATGTCTCAAGGAATAATGCATGCTGAGTGCAACCTCACACAGTGTTCAGTAAAATGTTGCACAGCCTTGCAAAAGATGTCAGCAGAATGCATTTCTGCACCAGTAAGCTTCAACAAAACAAAAATCCCTTGAAATTTTTTTTTAATTCTCATACTCAAATGGCAGGCCCAACCCTACATTGACACTTTAATTTTACAAACAGTGTACACAGGTAAAATTGTGCATAGGTTGCAAAATTGTTCCTGGGATGTTGTCTGAATAAGGGAGACATAATGTTCTAACAATTTTCTAATAATTCGTTGCCATGTGTATGTTGTGGAACCAAGGCCTATGGTAGACACTAGCATTGGTGCTGTACCTTTAAAAGGCCATGTCAAGGCAGCATTCTAACAATTCGTGCTACTAAGGTTGTTTATGCAAGCCAGCCTAGTACTTAAGAACATAAAAAGTGACAGAAAAGCATGAAACTCTATGCATGACCCAATATTTTTCTTGCAGTAATTAGATTTGATAAATGTCAAATACACACATAAAACGTGGAGTAAAATAAGCTGACTGACAAAACTGCAACCATGCAAGAGCACACTGTGCAACAAGCTCACAAATGGGGACATAAATGTAAGCTTATTCCTTTGGCATTGAAAAACTACATTAGAGGGGCCCTGAAGCACTCTTTGAAAATGGTAAATAAGCCCAACCACCGAATTGTGAACTTATGAAAAGTGGAGCCAATTACAGATGCCTTACACGTAGAAGAGGATCACAAATATTGCATCAAAGATTGCTTGCTGTTGACTGCAGTTGGTCTGAATCTGCAGCAAATTTGGTATACCAGTATCAGACTTGGTGAAATGTACTGGTTTGGAGATGCTGCTAGACTTCATAGTATTAATCGGTCCCACACGTTTCGTAAAAGTCATTTCTGCTTCTTGCACATCATGGCGAACAGGTGGCAGCTGTTAGCTATATTTTCTCAGCATCACGAACAGCAGGTTCCAATGGGAGCACAACAGCACTGAAAGTGGGCAAAGCAGACACAGCAAGCTGCCAGCCTATAGACCTCCTCCACCCCGCAACGTCACGAAGATGCAGTGGCGCCGCTATCAGCAGTGACTTTCACACAGTAGGCAAAACAGGTTCCACCTGCCCGTGCCTACCGCAGCTGCCGCAGCTACCGGCGGCTGCATCATGCCTGTGCACTGCAGAAGCAGCATGTATTGACCAGCTGCATCACTGTTGGGTCCGCGTAGTAACATAAAAGGAAATTTAAATTAGCCTCGATAAGTTTCTCGCAGATAAATACTGCATTAGGAAACTGGCTAACAGGGAATGGGCCGCAGTAGTAAAGCACGAAGTCTGGGAATCGATCGGCACTGCCACTCAATGTGCTTAATAGCATGCAAGTTACTGCGTTCATTCACCTGAACATCAGCATAGTATGCTTATAACTGTGCAAGGAAAAAAAGGCACATATGTAGCTGCACACTTATTTATCACCTTGAGCCGGTGTGCACGGGGCGCCGGCCGGTTCACTCGCCCCCAAGGAATGCGTTCTTTTGTTAATAGCACAGCATGTTTTAATGGCGCATTTTATGGCATTTAATATATTTACTTGAAAGTGTTTCTTAATATGACCGACGTAATTATTATTTGATTCGAGTAGAAAGAAGCCTGGTAAGTTGTGTCAATCTTGCGCGGTGACGTTGGCATGCTTAAAATAGCATACCTTAAGTGTGCTAAACGCCTTCAGAATAACGGCCTGAGGGGCGAGTTGGTGCATGATGAAATGAACAAAGGCGCAACAAGGACACTTGTGGTGTCTCTTTCTTGTTAGTGTCCTTGTTGCGCCGCCGTTCATTTCATTGTTTCATATGCTTTTTCATTGCATCATGCATGTGTCATGTTTCATGAGGTAGTACATGATCGCGAAGCTTGTTTGGAAAGAAGCAGCCGCAGGCGTGCTATTAACAGACACGTGGCGAGATTGAGAGGGAACGCGGCAATTAAATGCGTTTTCGTTATTTATGCACGTGATATGTAACTAAATTTGCTGCAAATATGAAATTGAGACACTAGTTTCAGTAATGAGTTTTATTTTTGGCTATACCTATTGCAGTTCTTGGGTAATTACATTAACACCCTCGTCAAGTCACCCCAAGGTCTTAAATAATTGAATAGAAAGTGTGCCAATTTTTTTATGCCAGCATGTTCATAAAGCCCTGTTCTCTATGATGACGGTATTAGTTTTTTTTTAGATGATCATTACTTATGCATGCATAGCTAAATGAAAAGTTTCTTACAAAAATAACATGGTACTGCATGTGTAGGAAAAAAGATCTAGAGATTTAGTACACTCCTCAATGTCTCAGGATTCGTTTGCAACAAATAGAATCATTCTATTTTCATGCATTACGAAATTATGAAGGTGCGAGTGATGCCAATCGCAGAAAATGTGAAAGGTCAGAAAACGAACTGTAACGTTTATTCCCTCGTTTTTGGACTCTTCGCTTGCGCTTTGGTCAAAGAAATGCGGCACTGAACTCAAAGAAAGCTTCAAAGAAATCAAAGAAATTACCTCACAATTTTCAACGACCACACATCTAGAAAGCGTAATTTATAAATTTCTACTGAATATTTTGCTATAATTTTTCGTCATGAAACAGAAGACCCCAGGGCTAGGAAAGAAAATAATTCCAAAAGTCAAAAATTTTCACCAAATCGACCAGTTTAACAAGGGGAGAGAGAAGTCGGCCTGGCTTGTGCGTGATCCTGTGGCTAAAAACAGCACTTAAACGAGACAGGGGAGATCGGGGACACGGTGCTGTCCCCACTTTTCGCACAGCGCGACACGTGTGTCAACAGATGGTGAGCGCACGTCTGCTCCGCCGAAACAACGCCAGCGCTTCCACTCACTACTGTCCCAAAGTAAAATCATTCCGGCAAGTGCAGAGTGTCAAAAACTTATTTTATTCAATGCCTAGCGTAGAAATCAACGGCAGAAGCGCTTTCTGTTTACTACTAACCATATATCAAATACACAGTGGTGAACAATTTCTCTGAATACGCTGCGCGTGGCAAACGCGAGCTCGTGTACTTCGAGAAATTGCTAAGTTGAAAGTATCAACTATTGCTGTGATTCGCAGAAACTGAAAATGCGCCTACAAGCCTTTAAAGCCCGCGCTCAGCACCTCTTTGCAAAGCCACTCCCTGGCCTTTTGCCTACCTCGAGCCCGCTAGCGACTGCAGCGCCACCTCGTTTGTTTGCAAACGTGCAGGAGGTCTACATCACAGTCACCAGTTAACATGTGCAAGAGAACAAAAAAAAAATTTGCACCACATAGTGCGTCTTTTGAGTTAGGCATTGCAAACATCTCAAAGTGCTACTTGTAACTGAGGGGCAATTTTTTTTTTACTGTTGATAACTCCACTTATACACATCGCCTTTGCAAAATTGTGGCGGTAGCTTTCACAAGCGGTTGTGCAATCTTCACATTCAGAAGATTTTTTAAAGATTGAAAAAAAAAAGGTGTTTCAGGACCCCTTTAAAGAGCATGTGGAACAGCAGGTGACTGGAAATATCTTCGATGTTACCTTCGTGCCCCAAGTAATGTGGATTCTTTCTCCAACATTGTGTCCAAGCATGCACACACACACACACACGCACAAATACATTCCCACCCATTTGGCAGTGGTTTACACATGACAACGCCTTTACCAGAAAAAACTACATATATGTAGACACCCCTTCAACCCCCTGGCCATTCCAGATGCCATCGGATGTATACACAGTTGTCATCCACATGTATTGACAACAATAAATGATAAATGCTCTGATCTAACACAGACAAAGCGGGTTTGGTATGTGCGTTGCTTGCAGGCCTGGCACAACTACAACAGGCCAAAAGGAAGGCAGATGACTGTGCAGTTTGGGAACAAGTGCAAATGAGAGAGCAGGTTGTTCAGCGAGAGAGATTCAGCTCTGCAGTATTCCAAACAAAACATTTCCTAGATACGAGTCACATTAACCCCGCCCTGCCCCTGCCACTTATGCGGCTAGTTTGTGTTCACCCTTACTCCAACAATCCAGTCGAGTTGTGGGGTACTAAATGTGTTATGGCACAATTCAGTCAACAACCAACATGCTCAAGGCGTCTGCACACAACAGTAAGAGCAAGAATTTAGCAGGACGCCTTGGCAGGACACAAAACAGTTCATAAGGTTGCGCAATGGTAATAACCAAAACCAAGCCTCAGCTGCAAATCCCTCTGTGCAACAATAGGATAAGAAATGCTGTCAAGGAAACAAAACAACTGCAGGAAAGGACAAAAACAAGCCTCATTTGTCACGAAACTTCATGACAGTGGCAGGATAAATTTGTACACACTAACCTAGATCACTACCCACACCACACTAACCATCTCCACTCTTGTATGAAGAATAAAAAATATGTGCAGATAACTAAAAGGAATAAAAAGTAGTCTAGTTCAAGTGACCACGTCCTACAATCCTGACAAGTTAACAAAGAAACACAGGCTGGAAAACAGTGCAATAATAGGAGGACAATGAAAACTGAATGCAACTGCTTTGCCACATGATGCAATTTCTCGATGCTATATCTGTTTATAGAAATAACACACTGCCCATCGCAAGTCGCACAATAACAGAAATCATGTTCAAGGCCTACTTCAGCGTTCATGTGTTGTGCCCGTCAGTGGTGGCCATTTGTACATAGAATGCAGCATGTGCTAAGCTGCAAAGTGCCCTGCAGGAGGCAGGCCTTAGAGACTGTCACAGAGTGGATGCACAAAGTGCAGTTTCATTTCGATCAAAGAAGAAGGGCAAGGGTAACAATACACTTATGAGACAATGATAACACTATAATGACACAGCAGGCACAGCACAAACTACACAGTGCATATAATTTCCACAGGAGGAATACAGCACTGAAAGGACAGTGTCTGTGTGCTCAATCAGCTTTTGTAAATGTGTGGAGGTTATATAAGCATACTTCCAATAACATCTAGGTCTCTCAAACAAAGAGTGCGCAACAGTGCAAAGCAGTGAAAACAGTCACATACTGCCCACATGGACAACTTACAAGGAGGACACTCGGTGCAATGGCAAAAACTTGAGCTGATGCTTTTGTACTACATGAGAGCGCCAGAGTGGAGGACTGTACAAGTCAATTCAAGGCCATGCTTGCTGCAGGACTGAACAAGGTTAAATAAACAATAGTGCAAACATAGTGAAACACCTGGAGCTGCAAATCTGCAGGCTCAGTTCGGGCTGGTAGCAGCATGTGTGCAACACATAAAACATATGCTAATTGGATGCAAAGCATTGTACCAGGACTTGAAACACCTGAAGCTGCAAATCTGCAGGCTCAGTTCGGGCTGGTAGCAGCATGTGTGCAACACATAAAACATATGCTAATTGGATGCAAAGCATTGTACCAGGACTGCACAGCACCTTTGCAATAGAAACAAGAAATGGACAACAACCTAGCAGAGTTTGAAATCTGCGATGCCACTAGCTCTTGTTTTCACATCAAGGCAGTCTACTATGTGACAAAATAAATATGCCTCATGTAAATCTCCATGTGTGCTGCCCATTAAGAAAGCATGGGAAGTCAATTACCCAAGTGTAGACTAATATAATTGATGCCAGCCTTTTGCCCACCAAGCAGTGCTACCTTGGAGAATGATGCTTTGTTTAAGCATTAAGTCATTACCTTTTAAACATATAGCAATCAACTCCAGTGGTAATTTTCTGTTGTACCGGTGCTAACAAAGTGTGCACAAAGAAGCAATTCACACATGATCACATAAAAAAACAGAAGTGCTTCCTTGCACCTAAAAAGGCAGCTTCCCACATTGGTGCTAAGCACAACCTTTCTTCCTGAATGCAAGGCTTTAAATAAACATTACACAATGCCCTGCGGCAGAAATAAAAATATACTTTGGTACTTTTCATTAGAAGAAAGAAAAAAAATGGATAACAGCCTCCCAAAACTGCTCTGTTTGCTCGCAGAAACCAAGGTCTTTTCGCAACAAGAATGAGGAATCACCAAATCACTACTAAGAAGAGCAGGGGTTTCACCTCTAGCAATACACACCCCAAAAAGTTGCAAGCAGTTAACTTAATTTTCTCTCCTGGCACAAAATCCTTAGAAAACTTACAGACATGAGCACATGAAAAGAAATGTTCACACAGAAAAACTGAACAAAGATATGACGAGTGCCACTCCCTTCTTCCCTTTTGGTTTTTCCATTGCAGCAGCTGCCTCCCATCACTGACACCCTGGTGGCCGTTTCAGTGTCGAATGCAAGACTCACTGGGTTCCTCTTGGCACCACCCCTTCACTCTGCAAAAAAAGGAGAGCTGGCTAATTAACATCTCAACATAAAATGTGGCTTAAATGTGGCTTCCTCACTGCAAATATACTGCTCTGAGCAACAGCATTTGGATCTACACCTGCTTTCAAATAAAAGACAATGTACTTCCTCTATTACACATCAACAATGAACTCTTTACGAGCATGTGATAAGCAATGCACAACAGCACAGACCAGTATTTTTTTCATTGGCTGAGCATCCCCTGAAAAGACACTTGATGCATTTTCACTGGGTCTTTTCTTTAACTGAATTTTTTTCCCCTTCTATTTCAACAGCAATTCTTTCAAAGGTACTCTCAATTGTAGCCCCATTTTTTATTTTACACTTGAGTGAAGCCCCTAAAGAAAATGACCATGAGACATCATTCACAGATGCAGAGCAGGAAAATATGGCCATGATTTCAGCACTATTATGAAAGATGCCACTATAATAAGGTGGTGATGACTGCTGCAAAGAACAAATTCTGTTTCTTTGTCAGGAAAAGGATTTTCACCATCTGTAAAGTTCCTAAAGAGGCAGTGAAGGGGATGCAATAGAGACCAATGGCAGTGGGGAGCTGACCACAACTAAGGCATCAGCTATGGGGCAGAAACATGGAGGCTAACAAAAAGGGTTCAGCTTAAGTTAAGGACAAAGCAGCGAGCTATGGAAAGAAAAATAATAGGTGTAACGTTAAGAGACAGGAAGAGGGCAGAGTGGGTGAGGGAACAACGTGGGTTAATGACATCCTGGACGAAATCAAGAGGAAGAGATTGGCTTGGGCAGGGCATATAATGCTAAGGCAAGATAACCACTGGTCCTTAAGAGTAACGGAGTGGATTTCAAGAGAAAGCAAGCATAGCAGGGGGCGGCAGAAAGTTAGGTGGGCGGATGAGATTAAGAAGTTTGCGGGGATCGGGTGGATGCAGCTGGCAAAGGACAGGGTTAATTGGAGAGACATGGGAGAGGCCTTTGCCCTGCAGTGGTCATAGTCAGGCAGATGATGATGATGAAGAAGGCAGCATCAACTATGGGTTTGAAGGGAAGGCAGTGAAATGGTGGCAGAAGCTGCTCATTTTTTTTTTGAAGAATAAAGCAGTTTGTCACATGAGTTTTTTTCTGATAAAGATGAGACCAGCTACCTTGGAAGAAAAGGAAGCTAGCTGAGGAACTTGCAAAAGCTGATTGAGGAACTCGAGGGAGATCTCTTTCGAGTTGCTCAATCAGCTTTTGGAAGTTTCAATGCCTCCCTATACCAGAAGATCTTGTATGAAAGGACCCAAAAAAAATAGAATCCCATGTTTTGGGGTCGGCTTGGCTCCTTCCTGCTACCTTGCCTGTGTGCATAGCCGAGTTCTTGAGATCACTTGGCTCCTGGTCTTAAGCACTGTGCTTAAGCCGCATGAATGGGTGAAGATCATGAGCCAGGAGAACACGAATCCCACTGTACACGCAGGCAAGGCACTATTTTAAACCGAGTCCCAAGTGAAAATTTGCTGCTGGTTTTCTGCTGGGATCCTACTGGTTCCAGTAGTACTGGTTTATTAGCACATTCCCAGTAGCTACTGGAACCAGTAGGTGCTGCGGCCATTAGCTTCCATACAGCACCGAAACATTACATTTAATTCTGTGTAGATAAATGATTCATGCAATATATCCTTTAATTTTTGAAATTTTCTGAAACTTTAAAACAAATAGTAACTTCCTAAACGTTAAGCATGCTCAAAAAGAAAGAGCAAAAAACGCTCGAAACCAACGGTAACTAGTAAACTCACCCTGCAGGGCCATGCAAATCTACCCATAGTAGGAATTAACACAAGTACAGCTTTAAACCCCCCTTGAAAAGCAGCTATAGCAACAGCCCTATAATATACATACAACTTCCAAGTGTAACACGTACTCACATTCTAATACCATATGGCCTGCCTCATGCTTATATACCCCTCAAGATGGGTCTCCCACAGGTGTGTGCGGGGAATGGTTAATAAACAAAGCTCTCTCATTAAATTTTGACACTATTTATTCAATTTTAGCGCTCACAGTTGAATAGATTTAGCTGCAAAATTCTGTTAGCTGAAGGATATTGCTACCATGAAAACAAAGGAAAAAGGCCTCCGAAAAGAACAGCAAAAAGTCCTGATGCTGGAATTAGTGAAACCAACAGAAAACCAGTAAGCACCTGGCTGGAACCAGTACAACCAGCAGTAAACCAGTAAGCACTCTGCTGGAACCAGTACAACCAGCAGAAAACCATTACAAACACCCTGCTGGAACCAGTACAACCAGCAGAAAACCAGTAAGCACCTGGCTGGAACCAGTACAACCAGCAGTAAACCAGTAAGCACTCTGCTGGAACCAGTACAACCAGCAGAAAACCATCACAAACACCCTGCTGGAACCAGTACAACCAGCAGAAAACCAGTAAGCACCTGGCTGGAACCAGTACAACCAGCAGAAAACCATTACAAACGCCTTGCTGGAACCAGTACAACCAGAAGAAAACCAGTAAGCACCCTGCTGAAACCAGTACAACCAGCAGGAAACCTGCTGGTTCCAGCCGAACCAGTACAAACCAGTAGGTTCCCATCAACAAATTTTCACCTGGGGTCTCTCCCATCCCTACACCCCTCGATCATGAAAGAGCCAGACTCCGGAATGTTGGGTTTTGCCTGAGAGTCTCCTAAATAGGCTTGGTTCTATTAAGATTGTGCATGTTCTGATGAAACTTTCTTCTAGAAGAGAGGCTAAATAAGGACTTCATTTACACAACCACGGGCCACAGCAGCAAAAATTACACCTTTCACAGCCACCAAGGGGCAAAAGTTGGCAGTAAGAAACCTGTTTTCTGCTGCATTATACACGTGAAAATGCAGGCCTCCATGCATGGAAATATTTTGGAAAACACCACAAAAAGCAGAAGTTTCACTGCAAATTCTGAAAATTTAATTTTTCGTTCTATAAACTTTATGCATATGTAATTTTTATCAATACCAGTTGTATTGTTTCTAGACGATATTAGTTGCTATTCATCTTTAAATTGGCACTTCTTTGATGTATATGTTGCTGCTGTACATGGTGTTGTACATGATTTTCAATTTATAGGGCAGTGAGGAAGTTTTCAGTGCCATAATGAACCAAAAATCAGCAAGTTGTATTGATTTTAATGGCTGACAAAGCAAATCAAGTTTGTTGCAGTTTTGTTAGTGCCATATATAAGCTATACTTTAATCTATCGCTCACATCGTGTATTATTTCGGTAGAAATGAAACATGCAAAAGTGTGTTATTTTCAAAGGAGGTGATAAGAAAAAGTTGACAAATTATCAGCCGATTTCTATTCTCCCTGTGTTTTCAAAGGCACCCAAAAAAGTCCTAATTAAGAGAATAGATGAGTTACTTTCTAAACATTCCTTACTGACTATCTATTTGGATTTCTAAAGGGCAAATCCATGGAACCTGCTTTACTCTTGCAAATGAAAACTATTTTAGGAAACTTTAAAGCTGAAAACTCCCCAGAAGCAAACAAGAATGGGATGTTCCTCAATGGAGGATATCAACCAGAGCCTTCGGTGCACTAAATGCTATAATGATTTATCACGTATGAATAACAACCCAACTATTTTTATAGCACCCATGAAGGACTTTAAACTATATTTCATCAACGCAGCTGTCTTTCTTTTCCTTGCCTACATCAGCATTGCCTTGAGTATCTATTTTTCATTATGTTTAAGCCAAAAAGGCTTATATACTGTTAGACAGTTGTTGGTCACTTATAGTTTCCTCATTTTTTATGTGCTTCTTTCATGAGCGTAAATTTTGCAGTTCTTTACTCTGTACTTCGTACTCTATGTATGTTTGCCTGTGAGTATGCACATGCTCCGTTGCTCTGCTTTTTTTATTTGCTTTAATGGACCTTGGGCACCTCTCAAGCTACCCTTGTAGCTTTATGCTTAAGGCCTATTTCCTGTATTTAACGCAGAAGAGTAAACATTGAATTCAATTTAACTCAATGCCTACGTTGTTTGCTTGTAGCACTGTGGGTTCTCTAGTTTTCATGCAACTTGAAGACAATGCCCATCAATTAATGCCCCCGTGAATGCTTATGTCTGCGGTAACAGATGCACTAGACAACTTTAGCACTGCCTTTGGAAGAAAGTATAAATTCCCTCCAGGCTAAAATGCTGGCTAGTCTTCACTAACATTTTGCTGGCATTTGATGCTAGGTTTTGGTTCATACTACGTGTGAGTGGAGCACTTCCTGACTTTGTTAATATACACACAAGGTACACGATTATCGGCAGCAACACTTGAACAAGAAAGCAAAATTTTGCAGCACAAAAAGCAAGAATAATGCTTGTTGCTCGGAGGGCAAAATGTCCAACACGCAAGCCTTGTCGGTTCCCATGAACTTCTGGCAAAGGTATTGCCTTCCTGGCTGAAATTCTGCTACTGTAACGTGGCAGTGCCGTAGACAATGGTGTACCTTGATTTATATTCGACAAAGAACAAGACAAGCATTACAGTCAAGTGCGGAATTAACCAAAGCTGGGCACCAAATGCCACCTACCAGAAAATTTGAGCTTCAGTTTGTCTAGCCATCAGCAGCTAGACAGCTGAGGACAGCATTTTTTATACCCTTCTTCAAGAGCAATGCAAGAGTCAGCACAAACACAAGCATAAGTCGACCCAAGCATGCATGAGTTCCTGCCACACCCACACTTCTTTCAGAACTCCAAAGTACAAAATAAGGTCGTCAGTGCAAGCAAACTTGCACATGTCTACAGAAGCTTCCCCATCTAATCAATTGAAATCACAGTTTTGAAAAAGGTCTGAAAGGTAAACTAAGGTAAATACAGAGCATCTAATTCCCAGACCCCATCAACATATCACTGATCAGACAAGGCAGTCATTTCAGCCACAGATTGTACACAGTCTTTAGTAAAGTAGAAGCTTAATGTGAACATTTAGAGTCAAACAAGCATAAATGCTGTACATGCATGTACAATCTTGTGTTAAAATTGCACTCCTCAGGGCTACAGACAGCAATCACTAGAAGTTTCAAGCGTGCAAAATTGACTGAAATTCACACTACACAAAAAGACATAACTGGATAGCTTCCCATGCAGAGCATATTTGTGAAACTATTTCCTTAGCCGCAATCTACCCAGGCAAAAGGTGAATTGCCTTTCATTCCCGAATGTCCAAATAGCCAACATTTGATTTATGATCAGCAGGTATCCAATAAACACAGCTAGTCATTCAAGAGTAGAGAAACCACTTTCTCTCGAAAAATCATTGTGACAGGAAACAAACAATTGAAATGTACTGAAAGGAAGGGATCAAGAAAATTGCATATTTTTTTAAAGTTCTAAAACAAAACTGATGTGTTTTCACAGGGCACATACCAGACTATTTTTGTCAAGACCAGTACTACTGCACATGGCGAGCTGTACTAACTGCTCATGCATTCCACTTCCATACAGTACAGCTGTCAAAAAATAGTATGTAAAAATTTAAGGTCCGTAACTGCTCACTGTACCACATAAAATCATGCACAAATGTTTAACTGAGATAGTGTATAAATCAACTGATCAATTGGAGAATCAGTATTAACATATGAGGTTAGACTGTCTGGTTTCTGTTCAGAGACCTTAAAGAAACAAATTAACAGCACAGTAATGATATGTGCAGAAAGCTTAACTCTTTTCTTACTGCGCCCACTGAGCATTGTTAGCCCGCTAACACCCGCTAACAATCATTTCACACTCCGATTTCAGAACCTTCCACGTTGCTTATGACCACGCTGCGGATATAGTTTATAGCCAAGGAACTGAAGTTCCGTTTCCGATGCAGTTTTCTTTTGTCCCGCGAGGGGGGCACTTTTTAAAGCATTGCGAAGACGTGGAACTGCACTCATTGTTTGCCATGTTGCCCATGAACGACAACTTCACCACTCGACTTCGGAGCCTTCCGTGTTCCTTGTTATAGGCACGATATGCATCTGGTTTGTAGTTGGGGAACAGATGTTTCATTTCTGATGTTTTTTTTTCCCTGCAAAGCGGCACTTTTTAACAAACTCCAAAGACACGATACTGTCTAAGTCGCTTGGCAGCCTCTGCATGCGCGCTGCACGCTCTAAAACATCGCAAATTTTACGACTCCATTTCGTCTGCGAGTGATTTAATCGACGCCCGTGCAGCAATGAGTCTGAAGATGCTGCATGATACTGAAGATGATTCAGTTTTGACATCGGTGACAACAGAAACCGGTCTGAAGCACAGGCAGCCGCGCTCCGATGCACAACTATAGCGTTTCCAATTACTGTTCTGTAGCAAGAATACTATTCAAGATAGAGTTGATTTTTTTGCAGATAGTGGCCAATAGAATAACTAACATTTCGCATATTTCAGAAAAGTTTTTACATTTTTCCTTTTTAAATACAAGCGAGTCTTTAAAAGTTTTGTTAAATTTCTTTCCTAAAATCTGCGTTTTTAACAAATAAAATAATTTGTTACAACATGCAATTTATTGTTTCAACTTATATGCCTAGAAAGCAGCTTTGCTTTGCTTGGTTTGCAGGTATTACATTGAAATTTGAATGTAATAGTTTTTACAGAAAAAAATGTACTGAAACCTTCAGAAAACGGTCATTTTCCCCCCCGGTAAGGAAAGATTTAAGTCACGGTGTGATTCAGCATGGCACTGTTAAAAACAATCTTTTAGAAATAACGGACATCATGAGTGTAAAACAATTATGTAATATATGTTAACCCTTATCATTTTGAAGATTGATTCATAATAAACTAAATGTAAGTTCAACGTAACAAAGCATGATACTTTATAGTACCACGAATTTACGCAAACGATGCGCACAAATGTCATGTCTACTATGTTCCTTCTTTATTTAATCAGCAAACCAAAGGTAGGCTGAAAATAAACTCACTCAAAAAGGCCAAATACGAAATAAAAATAAAATGTGTTGCATTGCACATTTTCTGCAACACATTTAATATGTTGCGGAAAACATTTTGAGTTTCCTATGTTCAAAAAAAGTCATTCTCCTGTCATTTCACTGTTCTCTTGTTTACGATGTAGTACTATATTGATTTCTGCTGCACAAAATGCTAAGCAAAGTAATGTTTTTGCACCTTTTGGCTGCCAAGATTGATTGGATTTGATTATTCATTGCATAACAGAGTTCACGTATTATGTTGCAGTGGCACGCGATCCTGTGGCTGCCTGTGCCGCGCACAAGCATAATTGTGCTTAAAGGGGCTCAGAAAGAGGCTCTAATAAAGTTGCGGTATGCCCGGGTTGTGAAAGCATGCCGCTTCTCGAATATTGTCCAGGAAGATTTTTTTAATGCGCTTAGTAGAAAGAGAGTTATCTGTAGTCAAAATTTGAATTTCAGTGTTTTTGCGCCTTTCCCTCTCCCTTTTTGCACACTGGAAGGTCGGCGCTCTTCTGCCGGCCCCACATCCGGCGGAGAGCTTCCTCACTTGCCGGAGCTACGCGGCTTATTGGCCGCGGCCATGGTAGATGTCTGAAGTCTGAAAGAATCTAACCAACCGCCATCGCTCAACATGTATACGTAGGTGCGTGCGACGGAGGAGGGTGCGAGCATGAAAAAGTCGCCGGGAAGAGCTCGCCAACTTTCGCGCGTGATTGTGGGTCTTCTGCTGCTTGTAGAAGTGAATTAGATGGCTCAGGTGCTCATGACAACATAATACAGTGATTGAGCAAGTTGATGTCCTCTCCTCGGAAGATGTTTCAGAGTCCCTTTAAGCGGCACAGAGTTTTACTATCTACATGAAGATGAAATTAAGAAATTAGTTTATTAGTATTATTATTATTATTCACATTGATGCTACCAGCAATAACAAGGGTAAGCATAAGTTAAACTTGACCACTAGGTGTTCCTTCAAGTCAGCTTTGAACTCTGTGTAAAGTGTTCTAAATTAATCAACTTCACACAAAATGTATTAGTGGCAAAGAGAATGTACAAATGAGGACTTCTGCCACTTACAAGCTACTACTTGTGTTTAATATAGCCAGCATCTCATAATGCACAAATGAGCTAGAAGATTAGTAGTACAGTCACGAAATTGTCTGAGACTGTAAGAGCTCAAACCAACAGGCCCAGAATTAGCAGTGCTAAACATTAACGCACATTCATATCAGTAGTAAAACGCTATGTGAGCATACACACTGGTGGCAGCAACAAGAAGTGAATCGGAAGGGATATGGGGAATGTGCCACACTCACCAGGCTGGTCTTAGCCATAGGTGTGGGTGCATGCCTTAGCAGCGTGCATGGTTAGTAGGCGGGATAGTTGGGGCTGGTGGGCGACACAGTGTTTGAAGCTCCGAGCCCTGCACTGGGCACCGATCTCTCACCCTGGGCAGGCTCTCCAGACTTCCAGCCTTTGTACTTAAAGAAGGCATCCGCTCCATACAGGATCATGGCCACAAAGCCAAAGAACTGAGGGGGTAAAGAAAGTAAAAAATGAATAATAATATGATAATAGATGCTTCCACAATCCTATGCGTATTTAGCTAGGTAACTAACACAGTCTCAACATATCGCCTCTTTCCCATGTCATGCCTACAGGTATGCAAGCATCTGGTCGTCCACTGCCAGCTTCAACACGGCTCTGCGCCGCCGCTGTTCCGTGGAGCGCCTCTCACGGGCACCTGGGGAACTATTGCGCAGGCACAGTGAGAGCCATAGGTGGGTGCTCCGACTTTGTAGTCTGCTACAGTGCATCGGCAGCAGCTACTACTAGCTGGGACGTGCTGTAGCTGATGACAGTGCTGGAGCATTCTCCTACAGCTCTCATCGTACCTGCACAATAGCTCCCCAGGTGCTCCCTCGTGGAGGCGTTGCCTCGTGGATGTGATCCGCGAGCGGTGCTCCGCGAAGCGGCAGCACAGAGCCGCGTTCAAGCTGTCAGTGGACGACTATATCAGCATTAAGAGTTCATAAGACACAAGCGCCACTAATGACCAAAATTCTATCGTAGCATTGGCATGCAATGAAAAACAACCTGTACGCTGCAGTGTTCCCACACCAAGGCCTAGGATGCATGTCTCATACTTAGGCAGCACACTGAGACCATGAAGAAAGCTTCACTTTTCTGCTATTACACAGGGCCTGTAAACTTCCAATGCAAAGTAGTCATGTGAAGACAGTCATACGTCAGTCAACTGCACTGTTTGCAGTTTTTGAGCAGTTTTTAACTCTTCCTGTACTATGGAAAAAATGGCCGCTATTGGCAGGTTCATCTCAATATTTCTGACCGAAAAATTGTGCGAAAACATTAGTACTAGTTTGCCTGCAGGTGACTGATCAATCATTGACAGCACCCATGTACCATAAACACCACAGAAGAAAACCAGGAGCTGTCCAAAATATACGCACGTACATGATAAGTGATTGTGTTGCTAAGCGAATGAATTGTGAAATATACTCCTATAAATCATTTGCAAGTTTTGTGAAAAAGTCTGCTTCAATTTCACTTCACTTATTCCACTGATGCAGGCCTCTTCTACATTCAGCATTACAATCTTTCAGCAGCACCATGACCATCACAAATGAAAACCTGCTACCCTATCAAAAAAAGCTATAGAAAAGAACACTTTTACGCTATTTTAACTCACCATGCCAAAAGAAGAGAGGCACTGTTAGCACTGCTCTAATGCCAATAAGAAAACCTTGTATTGAGATGGAAACTCTGATCCTTTAAGAAGCTGCAATTAACATCTTAGGCACGAATTTGAGCAGCTTCCTGTGGTAAGGACTAGCTCAGTCCACAGAAGTCCATGTGTACGGTTTGCAGCCAGTGCATTCCAAGTCAGCAGCGATTTTCATGGCCAGACATATCTGAGTTGGAAAGCACCAGTGACCACGGCAGAAACAAATGGCCCCAAACTTTTTGCCATTTAGCCATTCCCATAATTAACAAAAAAAAAGAAGTATGTGCAACTTTCACAAGTGAATAGTGAAACACTCAAAGTATGTGCAAAGCAAGTCCCAGATTGTGGTTAAGAGAAAGATATCACAACAGCATCAATTCTTCCCATCATCATCAACCGTACTGGCTATTGCAGGACACAGGACTCCCCCAGTGAACTTCAGATAACCTTATCCTGCATAACCTGCGGCCAGCATATCGTTGCAAACTTCCTAATTTAATCTGCTCATCTGACTCTCGCCACCCCTGCTAAGTCTTGGAATCCACTTCGTTACCCGAAAGGGCCATCGGTTATCTGGTCTCCATGTTACATGCATTGTGCACTGCCAATGTTCACTTCATTTTCTTGATTCCAGCTATGATATCATCAATTCAAAGGTCCTTAACAAATGCTTCAGTCGTAAAAAAATTTCGTTGCTTCACTAAGAAGAAAAACATCAAGGACTCAAGAGATTCAAAGAAGAGGAAGAGGTTACGAGAACTCTCAAGTTCCATGTGACCTTCTCTGTCCCACCCATGCTGCTGTGCTCGCCGTTGCTGCTATGCTCGCCGTTGCTTGCTGCTCCAGCCCAGGCAGGACAGCAAAAGGTCACGGGTGACATCAACTGCTATGCGCTGTTGTGCACACTCCGCAGTCGCACGGTACTCAAATAGCATACAAGATGGCCAAAATTTCTTGAGGCAAAGCACTAAGGTTAATTACATTTTCGAAATTCTAAAAGCGGATCTGCCTATCACTAATGGCCAGCTACAAATCTCCAATATTAACCAGGCACCTAACTGTAATATTTACAAGTTAATGATTACAATTTGATGAATCGCTAACCAGTAAGCTGGTTGCCTAGTCTTCCGATGTCCACCATCACTAGTATTGCTACGTCGCAACAGCCTACTTTAAGCCTCAAAAACCATAGTTTTAAAAATTAGTGGAGGCATTTACTGAAACACCCAATATACATTTAAACCCACAAGATTTTTAATTAACCCTCCACATACTGTTACTCTCTTGCTTACAAAGGATGAAAGAAATTGTTCAAACAATCAAGGCAGTGACACCGATGGTTACTGGAACTGTTAAACTACTGGCAAGATATAACGATGTATGTAAATTAGCAGCTCACTGCTATCTACAAGAGCAAGTAAACCCTTGTGATGAGCTGAGCTGCTTGCATGGAAAACAAATTATGTTGTGTCTTGCACTGCCAGGAAAGTGACAGAAGGAAACAATGTGGTGTACGAGGAGAATAACACAAAAAAAAAATATGAAGTGACAATTAAGAGCATTTGAAGACAACTCTTAATATCAATTCCTCTAGATTGTCCTTTTGTATTCTTAATACGAAATTCTGCTGTGAACAGAGCCTGCTTTCATAAGACCTCCTCAAAGTCAATTACACTGCTGCCCTGTGTCTTCTTAGTACTATCTTCATCTTGATAAGGCCATGTCAGATGTCATGCATGTGTTTCTGAGAACCCTTTCCACACCAATCCAACAGCCATGGACTGCTGTTGACTTGTGCACAAGTTGGGACAGTCAACTGAAAACAGAGCCACAGCTGGAACTTTCTAACAAGGTTGCTCGCACACAGGTGTCTGCATAGTACACCATGAACTCCAGTCACTTTTAAGTATAGAACAATTCATGTTCTATACTTACGAAACGCAGCAGCCGCGTTTCTATGGAGGCGAAACGCAAAGGCGCCCGTGTGCTATGCGATGTCAGTACATGTCAAAGACCCCTGGGTGTTTGAAATTATTCTAGAGCCCTCCACTACGGCACCTCTTTCTTCCTTTCTTCTCCCAGTCCCTCCTTTATCCCTTCCCTTACGGTGAGGTGCGGTTCAAGTGTCCATCGAGATGTGAGACAGATACTGTGCCATTTCCTTTCCCCAACAACCAATTTTCTAAATCATAAAAGTAATTCATAGTCTGAAAGCAACACTATTTTTTTTCCTTAAAAGCCATATGGAAGTCAAAACTGACGATGTGACCAAAAAATCATTGCCTAGGGTTTTGTCACAGAAGTTTTTTACTATATTTTTAGTACAGTACTTAATGTAGACAACCGTCAGTTTTCTGCAGGCCAAGCAGGATACTCATGGAGCATCCAAAGTGATAGTGCTCGTGCCACATTCCAGTGCAAGGTCAAATGATTTGAAGATGGACACAGATAGTAAAAGAATCCACCATTTGCCTCACTCAAGGCAGAATGTAATTGCTAGTCTAGGTGATTTCTTCGAAAGGCGTTAGAACGGAATGGTTGTTCATGTGTAACACAATGTTAGTGTGTGATAACAATAAAAAACAGTAAACCACAGCAACGGGACATGCAGTTTTGTTCACTACTGTCCTTGGTGTCCCACCTGTTACAACTTGCAACAGTAAGTAGTGATGAGTGATGAGGTTAGAAAATTTGATATGACCGAGTGGCCCGAGCTTGCACAAGACAGAACTAGTTAGAGACCATTGGAACAAGCCCTTGTCTTGCGATGAACCAACACAGCAGATGAAAATGACGAACCATTTCAGAGGAACATTTAATATAAGTCTGAAGTATGCTGGGTGGATGTCAATGAGTACCATATTTACACGAATGTAAGTCGACCTATTTTTATTTGAAAATCCAGTGGTGGGGTTGACTTACAATCGAAGCCAAGGCCTCACATCATAAATAAATGTGGGACACACAAGATATATTAGGGATGCTACAGCATAGCTGCAATTTTATGCCTGCCCTACGGCTCTAAGGCTATTCTCTGCATGCTTTTTTTGGAAGGATTTTTCATTTCTTGTTTTACTTTCAACTCCGCACTCGGCGCTCAAGGAAGTGTTGATAGTTGATGCAAGGGCACTGTTCCAATCGCGGCCAACGTTGATCGCAGCAGCACTGCCACTCGGAACAGCACCGCTTCAGGGGAGTGTCAAAACAGCCGACATTGCTCACGTGTAGGTAGTTTCTCTTTGGCTCTGTTTGACACATCTGATGACTGCCGGCCACGTTTTACCACTCTTTAATGTAGCGCTTCGTCAATCGTCATTTTGGCTTCAAGTCTGGTAAGCATCCGGCGCTCGTTCACAGCTACATTTAAGATGGCTGTCATTCTTTATGCCGAAGAAACAAACAAATGCGTGCCAAGCCCCACGTTCGACGGGCTCGGTCCTTGCTGGCATACCTTAGCTCTCCTCCTTCTCTTCCCTCCCCTTCTACATTCTTTCTTTCTCCCCTCCAAGCGGGACTCGGACAGCAGCGGCCTGAGTGGTGGTGGCAGGCGGAAAGGAAGGGAGAGACGCTGCTCCCCGAACAAGAGGAGAATGAAAGGATGTAGAAGAGAAAGGGAGAGAAGGAGGAGAGGTGAAGTTGAGCGAGGAGAGTTAACTCTTTCCTGCCCACGCCTATGCCCATCGATAGCCCGCTATCGATGGTTGCAAGTTCGTATTTACGCGCTTTCGAAGCGTTTACGGACATGCTGCGCCATCTAGTAAGTAATAAAGGAACTATTTTTTCAGTTTCGGTTTTTTGTTTCACGTTTTCGCCGCGCGGGGGTTTTAAACGACACTTCGAAGTTAGGTGACGCTCTCTCGTTGTGTCCGTGATGGCGTCGACATCGCGCGCTTCTGCTCCGCGCAAACGTCGCGCTTCCATCGATCCCGATGCATCTGCGAGCGATGTTTTTGAAGATGAAAGCAGCAGCGACTCGGAGGACAACTTCAGTTCGTCGGATTTTAGTACTGAAAGCGAAAGTGCGTTGATCCAGCCCGGAACGGCCGCAGGCATCCGTCGGTAAGTTTCGGTTTCTCTGAATCGTTTCGCTGCGCTCCCACGCTGATCTGTAGATATCCTCCGTGTGCTGAAGGTCAGATTTCTTATCTGCAGGGTGGCAACGTCTTTCGGGAGGGACCATTTGCCGGCGGCTGCGCAGGGTGTCGTGTTTTCTCCTGCACGACGGCCAGGCCTCGACCTCGGCATCGCGCTCCGGAGTGGCGCTAGGCGGTTCTCCAGAGCCGTTGATTTCTTTTTTCTTTTTTTCACTGGTGAAATCATCCGAGAGATATGCGACAATACAAATAAATATGCCTGGATGCATATTCTTGAAAAACCAACTTACGGTGAGAGAGATGGGTCCTGGAGAGAAGTGACACCGGATGAAATGCAGAAGTTCATCGGACTGCTAATCTACATGGGTATCGTGCAAGTCCCACGTCTGCACTCATATTGGAACACGGGGAGATTGTTCGCAGGCCTTGTACCACCGAAAGTGATGCCGAGAAGGCGATTCAAGGCATTACTGGCATTCTTGAGTGTGACGGACCCAGAGAAGACCACTGCCGCAACCCACGGGAAGCTTCACCGCGTATCTTCTCTGCTAAAACACATGAACGTTTCGTCTCCGCAGTTCTTTCAGCCGCATCGGTACCTGTCCGTTGACGAGAGGATGGTGAAGTCGAAAGGTCGTTCTGGAATTCGGCAGTATATGAGGGATAAAGTAATAAAATGGGGGTATAAATTGTGGGTTCTGGCTGATTCAAAAACTGGCTACACGGTTCAATTCAATGTGTATACCGGAAAGCGAGAAGCGCCCAGTGCACGTGGTTTGGCATTTGATGTTGTGACGCGGCTGTGTGAGAACTACCTTGATCAGGGATACTTAATTTTTTTGGACAACTTTTACACATCAACATCTTTGTTCATCCATCTACTGGAATTCAAGACACTAGCTTGCGGAACGACCCGAAAAGACCGCCGCGGTTTTCCCAGCGAACTAAAGGACACAAAATGGGAAAAAAAAGCAGGAAGAGGAGATGTTCGATGGCTGCGGGACAAGGACGTATTGTATCTGCAATGGAAGGATAAGCGGGTTGTCCACATGATGTCGACAGCCCACACCGCTAACGACTATGTTATTGCGAAGCGAAGAAAAAAAGTCGAGAACAAATGGACCGAAGTCTCAATCAGAAAGCCGCAACTCATAGACGACTACAATGTGGGCATGCTGGGAGTCGACAAATCTGACCAGCTTATCGGATCCTACAACGTCCTCATGAAGTGCGTGCGCTGGTGGAAGACCCTGTTCTTCCATTGTATAGACATTGCTGTAGTCAACAGTTTTATACTGTTTGATGAGCACCGCCGACAGCATCCAGAGGTGGCAGAACTGTCAAGAATCTCGCGCTTCGACCAGTTCGCCTTCAGACTAGAACTGACTGAGCAGCTGCTGGGATTTGATGAGCGACCTTCTGTAAACCCCGCCGTTCCTCCAGTTGTTCCACCAGGCGGTGCACCCCAAGGTCTTCAGCACAAGCCAAAAAAAATGGAGCGTTATAGGAACTGTAAGTTGTGCTATGAAGACAGAAAAGTTGAACAGAAAACAAATGTCTTCTGTGAGACCTGTGCTATCAATTTGTGTTTCACTACGTCGAGAAACTGTTTTGCCCGTTGGCATGACACGCACCATGCCTAACGTTTTTTTTTCCGCCTCAATAAGTTCTGGACATAGAAAGCTGAAATTTTGTGAAACATTGTACAGATGTATCCTCAACAAAATGTATATACTGAAATTTTTTTATATTTTGTGTGTGTAAAAAAATGTTGATGTTTTTGTATATTTTGTCCAGTGTTGTTTGAAATTTTTGTGCAATTTTGTTTTTCAAAATTTTCTCCAATTAACATGTTCATTGAGACTAACACCATTAAAAAGACAATTTCCTCTTCTCAACAATGATACTATTTCCTTGAGTATCAAGCATGTTTTGTTGAAGGAACAAAAATATTTCCTATACCACCCAAAAACCACTACTTTTCCCATGGGCAGGAAAGTGTTAAGGTACGCCAGCAAGGACTGAGCCAGTTGGACGTCTTGGAATGCGCGATACAGGCAGGTACTGTGGCGGATGCAGCGAGACAAAATTTTCAGCTGTTCCACGCAATGTTTTGGTGTGGATGTTTGCGAAGTACGGTATTTCGCTTGATGACGATGTGCTGTGGTTGTTTGCGAAGAGAGGATTTCATTAGACAAATGACGTTAGAACAACGTACTGTGAACCGCAGCAGATGTGACAACGATAGAGCTAGTGAGGACGACGGCGCAAGTGTAGATGAGTGGTCCAATGGCTAATACATTTCCGTTTTGGAATGTGCCCACGGGCATGTCCGCACACAGCTGCCGATAGCAGGTGACGATAAGCGGCAGCGGCTGGATAACGCTATCGTGTTCAGCTCTTAAAGGCAAAGCTTAAGCGATGTCCAAATTTCTTTTGTAGCGATAGCTACATTACGCTAGCATTTCGAGCCTTCAGCGTGGCACCCCTTGAGCTGCGCGGCACCCCTTGAGTTGCGTGGCGGCGCCGTGGCTGGTCACGTGGTACGGAGTAGGTGCCGGCGGCACAGCGCGCCTAGCCCCCAATAGTGAATCCATGTCCAGGGACGAAGATGAAGATGAAGAAGGAACGCCCAGCGTAACGGAGCGCCGAAAGACTGACTTTGCAATTCGACCGAGCGAGTTCCACTCGGCCACCTGTAGCTATCGCATCACTCCAGGTTTAACCAGAGCTAAACCACAGCCAATTTTTTTTCCCTGACATGTGATATAAGGGGGGTGGTTGACTTGCATTAGAGTCGACTTAAAATCGTGTAAATACAGTAGCTGCTCCCTTATTACAAATCTACTCCACCTTGAGGGATTCCCCTAAACATCTGACCAAGACTGTTCCTACTTCCAAGTTATTGATCAATTCACTCTCACCCTACCATATGCTGGCCATCCCGGTTAGGTCATATGGTAGAGAGACTGCTCCAGTGAAGTGGTGGTCCCAGGTTCAAACCCCGGACCAGGACGAATTTTTCTTTAACCACGAAGTTTAGGTGGAAGCTCTATAGCTTTCCTTTGCAGCCACATGACTGCACTTGGGTGGATGCAAATGAGTAATTACTCCCTTATTACAAATCCACTCCACCATGGGGGATTCCCCTAACCATTTGACCAGCTCTGCAGAATGTTCTGTATACAAAGAAGCACCATATATTTCAGGCCATACGGTGTCATTCCAAGTTTAGTTTAGCAAGCACATTTATCTCATTTTCTAAGCTCTACTCAGTAAGAATCAGCACTGCACTAACCACAGCCCAAAGCTAGATGTTAGATTAATTATATTAAGAAAACAGTTCATGGCAAACACAGAGCCCAGAGCTGAAAAGGTGCACAGGTTTTTTTTTTTTTGCACCCGAGGCCTGTCGCAACTGACACTAAAGTTCCTTTAATTAGTCAATTGTCATGCTTACTGGGTGACCAATACAAGTTAAATACAAGTTAAAATCTACTTACAGCAGCTGCTGCCAGGCATTCCTGATATCTGCCCTTAACAGCTGCAGCTATGGCTGCTGTAAAATACAAGGTTGCCCAAACGCCACAGTACACAAACTCCTGCAAGAGAAAAAAAAAGCAGTGATTAAAGAATTGAAACACACACAGCGAAATATCAAAGCGCAGTGATAGCTGCAATTTTTAACATCTTGATGCAACGCAGGAGGTAAGACAATGGCACGCCTGTGCGTTAAAATAAATTGGTTACCTTCATTTACATCACCATTTACACTCTCACCGGCAAAAGGAAGCAAATGCATATACATCAGAAAACTCACTTCACTTTTATTTCCTTGAAGGGGGATGAGGGGATCGGAGCAAACTTTCTATTTTTTGACTTAGAGTGACGAAACTTGGCAGATTGGCTTGAAATAGCATCAAACAGACAGCTACAATGTTTCACAATGATATCTTCAGTAGTTATTATTTTATCAATGTTTATATGTTGGTCACATGTTGCTTGTTCGTAGAAAGCCTAGCGTGACAGCAAAATGGGTTATGGATCTGTAAATGTTTTTAATAGTTACTAAGACGTATGGTCTAAGTCAAGATTCTCTTTAATTTTTTAAAAATTTCTCTGCTCTTTTTCTAAACAACATAGTATGCACCTTCTCTTTATGCTTAGAATGTATCACGCTCCAATTATTGTGTAATCAGAAATGATGATGCCTAAATGGTAAATCTGAGACTGTCTTGATGTAAGGCACATTTCAGCAACTAATTCAACATAATAAACGAGATTAAAATCTGTGCTCCCATTGCAGTGTTATGCTTTCCACGAGCAAGGTCATACATAAGCTCAAAACAAACTTTCGAAAAAACAAGCCTGAAAGTTCTAAAATAGCATACACTTTCTATGTGTAGATGCTGACAAATATATTTATTTGGACCGCTTAGAGTTTATTTTTGAGTGAAATATTTCAGTACAACATAGAAAGAGTGTTGTAGATACCAAATAGTGTGCTTTTCAAAAATCGACTTTTTTTTATATCTTTGCAATCTGATCTCCACATCACCCTTTAATGACACCATTTTTTCTGAAGAGTATTATAAGGGTGGAGTTGACATCAGAAACCATAACATTTTTCTTTTATAATGACAGGTGCGATGTGACTTTATCTAGGAAGGTTGATGGGCACGTGATGGTTACACAACGTAGTGACATGTGATAACTTGTTGACGTCCTCCACATAGCACATTAAATTTACATATGCCACCTCTTTCTGGTTCACTATATGCATGATGTGCACCCATAATGAATGTCAGTGTATCTATACAACCACATGTATTTTGCAAAACAAACTATTTCTTGCAAAATGTTGTTACGTCAGAATGAGTTATCGCAAGACTTGTGACGCTAAGAGATGCAAACCAAGACCACAAACATTTTTTGATGCTTGAGCAGCTGACGCTGTCTTTCATACTGTAGTCTATGCAACACTAGATGCAGGCAGCATTAAAAAATATCCATTTGGCTGAAGTAAAAATGTAATACGTTACCATAAGGGGTACCATAGAATGACTCGCATTCAGCTTAAAATTATGAGAAATTAAGTAGGAAGTAACTTGCTGCACAAAAGAAACAAAAAAAAAGCTTGGATAACATTTAATCTAACCTTAAGAGTACAATGTGATAGCATTAGAGACCCCTCTCACACAGATATTCATTCTCTTCCATAGATTCATAGCTAGGTTAAACGATGCACCACTGCCCCAGCAAATGGCTGCTTCAAACAACCACCGGTGGGGCTTGTGCAACCCAGGCTGCTCTCCCTGAGCTCCTGTAAAGCTCATTTTTGCACAGGTAGTTTGTCGGGAGAATGTATCTCTCAACCAATGAGCTGATCCAAAGTGCCATGGAGGGCATGCAGGTCACAATTGCAATGAATTTATTTGTTAATTTCATTTCCACCTGCCATAGTGGGTAGGTTGCCCACAACCTGGTGGGTAGATGGCCACCTTTTTAGTGACACAAGTGGACAGACGCCAGCTTTTCTTGTGAACAGGACCTCTAATGCTATCGCATTAATACTCCTGTGGTATTATTAACCAAGAACAAAATATCATAAGTCACTGTAACCACTGCTGCAAGGTAGTGAATGAATGTGAAAGCTGAGCATGGACTTGTGTCAAATCCACACCACTGCACTGTGCATTGGCATCTTCTACTTGCCAACTTTTTTTCAGTGAAGGCATCAATATTTATCTCATGAAATTTAGATGCTGCTTTCAACACCAATACTGCAGCTAAGATGCCCCAAGTTCATCTAGGATCAATGGTGTGTGTATAGTACTTACTGCGAGCATCCAGGGAACGAACTTCACCCTCTCAATCAGGCGGCAAAGGTAGAAGAACAGGAGCACCAGGGTCACCCAAAATGCAGTCATCGACACAAAACCATACCAATTGGATGTGCTCGGGAAATAGTAGTCAAGTTGAGAGCAAATGAATCCAATCAAGTTGATAATCTGTAAAAACGAACATCACACAACATAAATTTGCAGAGTGTGGACATGTTTCATTACAAAGGAGTGAACAGGAAAAAACACATTAAGAGCTAGGACATACACGCATGTGAACCCTGGTGTAGGTTTTCCCTCCACATGCAAATAATTTGCAGTGCTTTTGTAAGGTGAAAACAACTGGTTAAGCATTTTCATATAAAAAATTTTCTTTCCTACAGAAGTACATCCTCATCTGATCTAGCATCTATGGCTTGCAATGCACTCTTAGCTATGATCGATTATGAAATAAATAAGCATGTTAGCTACATGTAAGCTGTATTTTGCAGCCAAAGCTAGCTGCTGAGCTGTTCTTTCTTTTCCAGAGCTCTTGCTTTCCATGCACGACATCTAGGGGCTTTTAAGTGCACAAAGCACAGATATGTGCACACTGTCTGATGACAAGCAGGGTATACAAAGCAGGGTATTCGAAAAGTATACAGGCAAAGCAACCCCTCCCGTGGTCGTAACTAGTCGAAATAGCTCAATTTTGTCATGCCACAGCGGTGAGAGTAATGGAGTTTTCGAAATAACTGATATGGCTATTATTAACGGCCGGCAACAAATCTCTAATTGCAATCAGGTGCCTACTAGTAATAGTAAAAAGTCAACGATTAGAATTTAGTTAATGACGGCTGGTTAAGATGATTCGCCTATTTTTTGACGTCTGCTAATGCTGGCATTGGCAGACATAAAAAAATAGGCGAATCATTATATGCTGCTTGCCTGTTCTTGAAAGGGCCATGGAGTTCTGCATTTGAAAGCTCTGGGGCACCTTTTTGGCTTGGGTTTCACTTTAGCTTGATCATGAAGCCTCTAGCTTTTAGACTTGTCAGGTTCCAGGGTTGCAAATGGCTTGACTAATCCTCGCTAGATTGACGACTGTGAGCAGCAGCTATGTGTAGCCCCAACCTGTCTGCATCTGGGTGTAGAAAAACTGGTTTTGCACCTGCCGGCCAGGAAAGGGTGACAAACTACACTCCTGTAGGTTGTATTGGTGCATATGGGGACAGCAGCCTGCCGCACCTCAATCTGGTTTGTCTCTAGTTCGGAATCTGCCTTCCCTTAATTGCTGTTTCTAGCAATAAAAGGTTTGAGGTATGAACACTGACTGGAAAGACCGCAGGCCTCCTCATTGAGTCCATCAGCTTCTATGTACATGTCACTCTGGGTCCTGTACAGTACAACCCTGATCCCTCAGCTAACAGGGAGGATGAGATACATTTGTACAAGTCCCTCAGAATGTGGTCGTAGCCTAGAATGAAATCTACCACTCTGTAATGCAACTCCCTATCTGATCGAATGGTGACTAACTTTTTTCAGTGCAATGCTTGCTCTAAATGCAAGCATGAGCAGAGGTACCACAGATCCAGGAGTGTGCAACAAAGTGGCATCCATCCACTGCCGATTTGCAGAACACAGTCCAGTGAGTTTGGCAGCTTTTTGCAAAATGTGAAAATAGGAGGCATGTACTCATCAAACAGTTCACCACAGAATGCAAGCAGCCTGTCCCATGAAGGTAGGCATCCCAGTTCTTGGGTCGCTGAGCAGAGGCTACTAGCAAGGGTTTGATGTACCAGCTCAGCTGCTTCATACAGTTATGGGTTTCTTGCAGTGCTTAACATCTAAGGCTGCACACATGTCCACAAGTGCCTAGGCCATGAAGTAGGATGAGTTGTCTGTTATCTAATCTGCAAAAACTTCAACCAGGTGGAAACCTCAGCCATGTTAGGACACTTATGGGGAATGGGCTTCTTGAGCGATTGGAGTGCGCGCTCGCTGGCGCCGTTTTGCTCGTTAGAGAGAACCCCGTGGGGTGTCCGCGAGCGGAATGCAGGCAGCTGCGAGGTTGTCCTCCTTTCTAAGGGAAGCTCTTTTGAAGAACCGCTGTAAATTACCCTCCCTTCTGTTCTTCCCGCTTCGACCTCGCGTCCCCATTGGGTCACTCCCGAGTGACAGTGGGGGTGCGTGGTTTCGGCAAGAGGCCCGAGCGGAAAATGAACGGAGAGATCGCCACTGACTCGGGCAGCAGAACGGTGCGTAGATTTCGCCTCCCGGGTGCCCCGGCCCTTGCCGGTGGACCAAGAGCGCGGGTGGTGTAACTTTGCGCACCTAGTATGTACGCTTGAGTCCAGGCCCGAGCCTCCGCAGTAGCGTCGACCGCCTGTGCGGCGCTCACGCGCTCCAGATTAGAGAGGGCCTGATCTGGCTGGTTCTCCGTCATCGCCGGCCATTGCCGGTGACGACGCGCGATGGACCATCGACGTGCGACCTGCGTCGTCAAGATGTGCTCCACGCATTCCCCATCCTCCCTTCGTGTTGTCTGGCGTGCAATCTAACCCTCTGGTTGGCCATGCGGCATGCTATCGCCCTTGGCTGTGCCGTCACGCGCATATGTAGTCTTTGCTTTGCGCGCGTGGCTCCACGGGCTCGCTTTCGGGTGCTGTGGCTGGGCTACGGGTTGTACTGAGGTCTGGGGATCAGTGCAGTGTTATGTAATGCAGCTTCCTGTGTAATAAACACTTGTGCTCTCAAATAACTGCGCCTTCCTTCCTTCCGAGCGAGAGCGCAGGCACACGGTGAACTCTGGCTATGCCCTCAGCTTGCTCTGGCCTGAACCCGCGATATGTGGACGAAGTGCCACTCAATTAACACTTCGGCACGGGCTCATAACTAAACCCACACGCTGCAGCTGGCGATGTGCCGTGTGACTAGCCGAACAACGGACAAAAGCACGGTGCCGCACAGACACGGCAGCCTGCAGCGGCTTCCCACACTTTATTGGACAAAAGAATCCTTCCCAGAGAAGGGCGACCGGTAACAGCGATGGACTGTCATACCGAGGAGGGGGCAGCCATTTGAGGGAACAAGGGGACCAGACCATACAGCCACACGCATCTATTAAAAGCCATGTTCAACAGCAGACAGCCTGCTGTTGTTTTGAGCTGCCGCTCGCCACATCGCACGTGCCCTATGTAATGCTCGCAGCCATCTTGTTAGCTGAGCGGGACAGAAGTGCACAGCTGCATGGTGTTGAGAACACGGTCTGAAGGCTCCCATGCATCACGTTAGTGCTAAGAAGCGAAACTAAGCCTTGATTTGCCAGGTGAATGTGTTGACAACATGGTCTGAAAGCTCCTATGCATCACGTTGGTGCCAAGTAGCGAAACTGTAAGCCTTGATTTCTGGGGTGAACGGGACAGAAAACTCAAGTGTCGAATGTACACCTCAGCCGAAGAGAGGCAGCAGTGGGCAAAACGCTTATACTGCCTGTGCTTTGCTTCTGCAGCCTGTGCTTTCCTTCTGCAGCAAAATAATTCAGGTTATGAAAATAGCATCCCCAAAGGTACAATTGATTAATATTATGCAGTCACTGGATAAACTGTTTCTTACGTCAGCTGCATGCACAAAGTAGATGACTGACTCTTATCACAATGCAACAACCTTCATCTACGAAGGCTAAAGCAGCTTACAATTTGGGCTCCCTTCAGGATGCCCGGCAAGGTGCGCAAATATGACGGGTCGAACACCAGCCATGAGGCAGTCTTGGTTGTGGTAGTGGTTGTTGTGGTTGTGTGCGAGTCGGGGAAGCCCTGGCCCTGCATTCTGCCAGTGGGTGCAGCAACAAGGACAACAGTCTGCTTGGCGCGACCTCCTAAAGCAAAAAGCAACCACAAAGAAAGAAGAGTTACAACAAACTTCCTGGGGTTATGCACGAACAACACTAAGCACAAAAGAATAAGAGGAAAACGAGCATCTGTGCAACAGCTCCATTTACCCAGATCAGAATACCAGTTCCATGCTCAAACTGGCAACTTTGTATGCTATTCATACTCACCTTCACATTTTTAGGTGGAGTGACATGAGCTTTACAACTTCAGTGTTTCATAGCATGAAATATATATATACATTATGAAATGAAGACAATGGCACAAGACCAGAGTAAGTGACTCTTTGCATTTTCATACCACAACAGCACTCTCCACAATGCTTTCCAACCTTGACAGTACTTCCCATCGAAAAAGTGCTGCATGTGAAAGAGATGAGCCAATCACGACCGGCAAGGAATTAAGCTGACCAGGCACGGTTACCAAAATTTCTGAGAGACATCAATAAAATACTTCATTTTATTAAATTTAGTAAGAATGATATATTTGCAATCTAGGGACACCAATCTCTCAATGTGGTTGTATTTAGTGTTCCCCTTTAGTGCCCCTTTATACCATGTTGGGAAACTTACACTCAAGGATAAGTTCTGACTAAGCTTGTTTTTGGTCTAGTTGGTTGGCCACGATAGACAAAAAAAAAAACTAAAAAAGATGACATAGAATAATCCACACAGACACAGAGCACAACTAATCAAATAATGAATGCTCGCATATGATTAAAAACAGCTGGAAGAAAGTGCACTTTGTACATCTTTTTATGTGTCCATGCCTTTTAACACTTTTTGCATCATATTCTGGAATAAAAATGTAATAGTGCGCAAGACCCAGCGATTACTGTACGTCAGTATGTCACCACTTCTTTCCTCTGCATTCATTCCATCTTCACTGCGCAACAAATAAAGTTCGCAAGCTGTAATGATCACAGAGGTAACCAGTAAATGATTACTTCTTTCTCGTCCACTGAAAGTGTACAACCGCATAAAAAATATTAATGACAAGGACAAGAATCTTCGGCAGTGCACATGTCAGAATACATGGCACTACAAAGCGTTTAAGCATAGCACTATGTGTGTTCCACTACTGTTATCCGCTTGCGTGGAGACAGAACTGCATATGCACAGTAACAAGAGTGCACCTGCACCTGGCACGCACCTAAGAGAGCCATCTGTGCATGTGCAGCTAGCTATAGTTGGCACCATAGAGTTTCTAAATATTAAATAAAAGGACAACAGGCACCACTGTCTATGCGGGTATCTTAATGAACACCTCATCCACCCTGGGAATGCCGGGAAAATGAGGTTTCTTAATTGGCTTGGCTAGTGTTAGCCTTAAAATGCAACTATGACTGCAGAAATATAAATTTTTGAAAAAAAATACTGCAACGAAACTTTTTAAGAATGAAAATGTCATATAATAAAAGACGTTTATAGTAAATTGCAATAAATGAGCAGAAAAGCAGAAAGGTGTAACCATGCACCAAATGTGCCCACGGTGAAAGAGGGCTTCCTGTTCATGCTGCGAAATATAGCTAACCATCAACACACTTTTTTTTTTTTAACGGGCAAGCTTTTCAGAACAAATATTCTTTCAAAAAACTGTTCTTTCAAAAACTATGGTTGGTGCCCCTAGGAAGCGTGCATGCATAGTTGATGCTTCGCAGAACCTTATCACAGATTGCGCTGCACTAAAAATATATCTATTAGGGTACTTTTCGTGCCAATTAAATACTGGCAAACAAAAGAGCAAAACATCACACAGAAGCCATTAATATCTGGAGTCATATGCAGTTTACCACCTGTGCCAGAATAAAATTTAAAAAAAAGCTGTGTTGCAACCTGTTGCATAGAACTGACTGCTCTTCATAGCTTTCCAAGAGTCATGCGAGAGCAGCGAGGAGTCTTATTGTAGACAGATTTGTTCCAACATGATGTTCCAACCAACACCCCCAGAGCATGAGGTGTTGGTTCAACAACGGCCACGGTGACTACATTTTGATGGAGGTGAAACGTGTCAGTGCACGTTCAAGAAACCCAGGTGGTCGAGATTAATCTGGAGCCCTCCACTATGGTGCTTTTCTCCCTTTCTCCTTTCTCTCCCTTCACCCATGGCACGGTTCAGGCATCCACTGAGGGGTCAAACACTGCGCTGTTCCTTTCCTGATAACCATTTATTATTAAAAGAGCCTCAAATCCTCTAGCTTCCAGAATGCACACTGTTACAAAGAGGCTGCAATACCGACGTGCGGTGTGCTGCAAAAGTGGTTGCCGTGCTCTAACACACAAAACAGCTCTCCCCACTCGAAAACAATATACTTAAGGCGGGGTGAGACTGTCTTGTTCAAAAACTCGATTTTGAGATTTTGTGATCATCTGATGTAGAATTTCTTTATCTTTCAGAAAATATATTACACTTGGGTATTTGAGATTTCAAAAACAATTTTTTGTCCTTTTTCTCGGTCTCGTCAACCAGAAAAGCAGGTGCACCTCGACGTGGCCTCTTCATTTCAGGTACTTGCAGAAATTCAACGCTCTGAAGTTTTTCATGAGAAACTCAGGTTTTGGTTTCGGTTTTGCATTTGGCCTTGTTCCTAGTACATTTTACAGCCACTAGGGCTCCTCCTGTAGCTCTACTGTATAGGGTGCCTTGATGCGCGGCAAGGGGGAGCGCGTGCATCGAGGCACCTTACTTCTGTGAAGAGACGTTTTGATGAATAAAACGGCTTTCATAGAGTTTATTGGAGTTTTTCTCAAAACAACATTTTTGGAGGTTTCTGTATATTTTTCTCGAGAAGTGTAAGGCATAGGCAAACAAAATTTTTCACAGATGTTAATTAGTGGCATTTACATAAATGGAACTAAATCAATAGTCTAGGTGCATTTGTATTTTTCTGAAAAAAAAAAAAAGCCATTCATATGTGGCAATTTTATAGCATCGGCAAAGGTAAAAAAAAACATAACAAATCTAGTTTTTGTTGGAAGCGCATAATTTTAGCTCCACTTGCATAAAGCATTCGTTGCTGTTTCATACAAATTTGCAAAACTCTGTGGAAGACAAAAAGGTACATTAGTAGAAAAATGAAAACAAAAATAAAAAACACTAACGAATTTCAAAACTAGTTTTGAGCTCTAATGCAAGTTGTGTCTATCTTTAAGATTCCTTGCGAATTTCATAGCTGCAGCTTTAATTACAACTGCTGTACAGCCAACTTTTGAAACTCATTTTCAAAGTCTCACCCCACCTTAAACAGTTTAAGTACAGCGGAAGCACAGAGCACAACAGGGAGCGTCGAGGGGGCAGACAGCACGTGAGCGTGTTCCTGTACTATATGCTCCCGCAGGGAGCAGAGTTGCGCGTCTGTTTTCCCTTGCCGCTCCAAACACCAATCGCCGAGAGGCGATCACATGATTTTTGTGACTTCAAGTGTTCAACTTTCCGCGGAGAAGCTGACTTCACAGGCGCAGTGCAGAGCGACCCCTCGTCAGCTCGACTCCTCATGTGAGCCCACGCTGTCGGCTACATTTCACATTTTCCGTGCACACCTGTGGCGTCAGGTTTGGGGCTCTGCTGTGGTAGTGAGCGACGCAGTTGTCAGCTATGACCGCATGCAGTGTGCCAAACTGCAGCAACCGCACTGGAAACGGCAAAGCGTTTTACGAACTGCAATTTGGAAGGTCAGCGGCTGAAGTGTGTCGGCGATTGAAGTGGCTTTTGAGAATGGGCCGCGTTAAGTGCGACCAAATATTGTAGTTTATTAACTCAGATGAAAAGATGATGCTTTTTAATAAAAATTAAGTAAGCTAATAATATCAACAAGAAAGAGTACTTTCAAGGTCCTTTAAAGATTCGTCATTTCACTGCATTTAGCAACGGGGTGCATTTTGCAAAATGTTTTAGGCAAGGTTTTGAGTCTGAAATTTTTTTCGCTAGGTCAGACTCGCCTGTTGAATGCATTGGTGTTGCTTTTGTCTGCTTGCCTGAAACAAGTTGCAGAATCATTTTAATGTGGGTCTAGGGAGATGCCTTTTCATATTTTCCGTGCATAACTCGCACAGAACACGCGGCGGGGCCAGTTGTGAAAAAAGTAATTCATTGCTATACTCCTTTTTTCTTGAGACGAGCACGCAGGAAAACAGGACGGGACGGACGCTGTCTCATCCGGAACGGGACTGCTTGTTCGTCTGAAATTACTTGTTCCAGAAAGAAAAAAAAAATTGGCGGTGGTTTAGCTCTGGTTAAACCTGGAGTGACGCGATAGCTACAGCTGGCTGAGTGGAACTTGGTCACGTGACCAACCACGTGATCAGCCATGGCGCCGCGCCGCTGGCAGCTAGCTGCTCCGCACCACGTGACCAACCACGTGACAGCGCAGCCACAGGGCGGCGGCGCCACCACGCTGAAGGCTCGAAATGCTGCCGTAATGTAGCTATCGCTACAAAAACCTTGCAGCCTGTTTCTAGTATTTTTCGTCAATTTTTCATGACTTCAATTTGCTGTTAACCTCTGGCGATTTTTTTTATCATGCTGTATGCACACCCTCGGCAAATCACAGATTAATTTTTGACGTTACGTTTAAAAACTTGCGACCGAGTGTAATTTGTGGGCAAATAAGAAAACAAGCCCAAGCGCTCTACACAGCGAGCCCATCAATGCAGCCCCCGTACGCACGAGCGGTGGCTTTCCCGCACAGCTTGGAACATGATGGCGGACCTTTGCGCAACTCTGCTCCCTCCCTGCGGGTACAGTGTACTGCGGGAGCATATGCAGGCACGGCCGGTCTCGAGGGGGCGCGCGCGCTCTTTCATGAGAAGAAAAGCGCGCGCTCGCGTCCAGACAGGCCGTGATACAGGAACACTACACGAGACATGCGGCGCGCGCCGCTGTGTGACGCACGCTAGTGGAAGTGTGGAAGTGGCCAGCGCTTTCTGGCCGCGCGGTGTCATTTTTGTCGTGTGCGGCCACAAAATTCCTTGCGCTGCAGCGGCGACGAGAATGGCATCTTCGAAATTTATAAGAATTAATATGAATATATCACTTACAGTGGGCTAAAAGCCTCTCAATAAATAAGGCGGCAACAGTTAAAAGGTTAACAAATTGATATCAGTTAATTGCAGCGCTGACAATGCTATGCCGAAAAAAAAAACGTTCTTCTAACTCAAAGATGCCTTTTTTTTTTAAATAGCTGGCAGTCTTAGGTGAAACACCCTGCATATACAGGGAAATATACCCATATTGATCCCGAGCATACAGGTATGTCACACTGTGCGATGTACGCAACAACCTTTTTTTTTCACTTGCAGCCTATAAAAAAAAATGCTGCAGCTTGCAAAGTTTCATTGACCAAACTGTTGGTTATTTTCAATTGCCTCTTTAATAAGAAAAATTTTGAGTTACTGCATCACGTACAGGATGAAAGAACTACGAGACTGCTGACTGCACAGATTAGAAATTTCGAACTGATAAACTGGAAGAATGGTTCTACGTAATTATGCAGGGAAATTGCGCTGCGCCGCAAGGAAATATGGACGCAAGCTGTGCACGCCGCGTTGTCGTCTGCTCCCTGTCCGGTCCAGTCCTACCGAAAATTCGAAACCAGCTGAGGAAAGCCCCCGGATTTCCCTGGAACTATCCGCTGGTCAGAAAGAATGCCTTCCGGAACCGCCAGACTAGTGGGCGGAGTTACCCCACGAGCATTCTGGGACGACAAATCGAAGAGAGCGTTGCGAGCGCACATGATTTGTGGAAGTTCATTTATTTGCAGCAGACGACGAAGCAGCGAAAGCATCACTGAGGCCACGTGACTCGTGGCAGTTGTGTTTTTAGCACACCGGAGGCAGCGGAGACGTGCACCGGTTTACAGGACGCACCGCTGTTACGGCATACCAGACTTATGTTAGCGGAGACATATACCGGTTTACCGGACGCCTCCTGCGCACGCGCAGTGGCAAGGCCACATATACCGGTTTACCGGACGCCTCCTGCGCACGCGCAGTGGCAAGGCCACGTCACTGGTATAACAGCCCGCGGAAACCGAAACTCTAGGAGAAAAGCAGGGTTGTAATCAATTACATAAAGCACACTGAACCATATCGCATCCAGGTCTGTCACGTTCATGGGCCCTGGGAAACGATACTACCCCCCCCCCCCACCACACTCAAAAAAAAAAAGTGAAAATTTACTCTTCAGAAAGAGTTCGGGTTTTATTCACTGCACATTCCTAACGCATCATTCCATTCGAACTGATTATGATCTGCCCAACCATGTCAAAATAACCGAAGTCAAGCCCACCACGTTGTCCAGTAGGTGGTGTACGAGACTGCCTCTTCCGTAAGTATGGATTTGCGTACTTGCTACTTGCCAACACAGCTACAGGAGAGCTGCAAAGCAGCTGCGGAAGGCAATAAAACCGAGAAGAACCTTCCTGGCCTGGGAGCTGTTCCTTGCGTCCCTGCATGCATACATGGAAACTGACTTATCGACTTCCCCTTACAACCCCTCCTCCCTTATGGGAACACTTCTTCGGATAGCAACCGCTAGTCCTCCACTGTTTCTGCTATGACACCAGACCAGGCTGGAAAACGCACATTTCACTTCGAAGACATACCCCCCCTCCGAAGCGCACAGTCTATATGGCTATCGTTCACTGCAATGAAAGATATTGCAGGAAAGAGTAGTGCCTCGAACGTACCAAGAAAAAGCTGCAAAGTTAAACATACCCGAACGACGTCACTGTGAAAGCATTTGCAGCAATGCACTGCTGCTCCCATCGACTATAGAAAAAATAAATAAAAGCAAGAGGGAAAAAGAAACAGAACTGTTACACAAGCATTAGCCTCAGTTATAGTTTACACGCTAGTCACGAGGGACGTGCACTCGACAAAAGAAATTCGGGCCAAGAGCGACTGATCCTTGACGCGGCCACTAATCCAGTTAACGCGGCTCAAAGGCGGGTAAAAATACACCGCGCGAGGCTGTTCGGCGCACCATCGCTTCTCCCCTCTGCAACCATCCTCTTCTCTCGTTTTCCGCCAAAGCGCGAAGTGCGGGAACCTAATCGCCGACGGCACGCCAGCACGCGGCCAAGCAGCAAGAGCTTGGCCGGGTTTATTTATCCCGTGCTCGCCTCGCCGAGACCGCGAGCAACCGAGCATAGACGAGGGGCGCCGCAGAGGCCCTGGCGGGGTTCCAGGGCAAGACACGCACGCCGCCGGCTGGCGGCCCAGACGGCGCGCGCACCTGCCGCCGCGGCCACTTGCTCGAGCCACTTGTTGGGGCGCCACTCACCCTCCGCTGTTGGCGCCCGTGTTTCCCTTCCGAAAGATCGCCCCACAACACAGACGTGACTCGTCCGCTCCTTGTTCGGCACGTGCGGAGTACGCTGTGCCAAGTGCGTGAGAGAGGACACCGCTACTTTGGCGGTGGAAGGTCCTCTTTTGTCGAACCTATAAAACGCCTTGGGAAGACACGGTCTCCCTCTTTCGTTTCGTTCTCTAGAAAGTAACGCGCACCAAGTGGTCCCATCCGCACCCTCTTACCTCGCAGAATTCAGGGACCGCCACCTTCCACCACAATGGGGTTGGTCATACGGCTACCTACACTCTCGAACATTTATGTCCTGAGCTTGGCAGCCAGGAGCGAAGCACCCTCATGATGATGCCACGAACAAGAATCAGCAACGAGCCTTCTACAATGCCAGAAAGCACTTGGGGTATCGGGTCGGGAGCGGGCGGTGCACTGCCTGCCGGACGTTCATGGTGGCTATGTGCCGTGCGCCTTGTCTTCGAGGAAAGTAAAGGAGAGCTTGCGACAGTCAGATACGGATGAATGCGAGGCACATCTAGTTTCACGAGAAGAACCAAAGTTAAGCACGCCTTGCTGATTTATTAAAATACGTAGTACTGAACTAGTATGCATCGTTCAAAACGCAGCGCAAATTTAGTGTCTTCAAAGGCGTGCAACGATCACGAATACAAAGTTACAGCCGCTAGCTGGTTCGCGAAACGATTAACGCAGTGAGGATGACGCGCATGACTGCCACTGAACTACCGCAAATAGCCGCAGTAGCCCGTGAGTGACTGAGCCTGATTTGAGGCTGAGGGGAAGTGCGGTTTTAAGCCTCCGGTTCAAATTCGGTTGCCTAAGCTGGCCTTCACCAGACGGCGGAGACAAGGGTAGCGTGGCCGTGCTCGAGTAGGGCCGCCCAGCTAAAATGGATCATGATTTAAGAAAAAAACCCGCCGCGGTGGCTCAGTGGTTAGCGCGCTCGACTACTGGTCCGGAGTTCCCGGGTTCGAACCCGACCGCGGCGGCTGCGTTTTTATGGAGGAAAAACGCTCAGGCGCCCGTGTGCTGTGCGATGTCAGTGCACGTTAAAGATCCCCAGGTGGTCGAAATTATTCCGGGGCCCTCCACTACGGCATCTCCCTCTTCCTTTCTTCTTTCACTCCCTCCCTTATCCCTTCCCTAACGGCGCGGTTCAGGTGTTCAACGATATATGAGACAGATACTGCGCCATTTCCTTTCCCCAAAAAAACAATTATTATTATTATTTAAGAAAAAAGAAAGCGTTCTTCCGAAACGAAATGAAGTGAACATTGTCAGGAGGTAAGTAAACTACCGGCTAGTATTTTTTCGTTCCGCCCACTTTATTAATTAGTCGACATTAACTTTTTTTAAATATAAGCGCTCAGGTGTGAATTGGAAAGCTGTTGAGCGCTACAAAAATGACCCGACCCAGGTGCTTCCGACGAGGTAGCCTTTTTTATTCGGCGAAAATGAAAGGCCGCCAAATTTAAAACAATAGCACGTGACAGCGTGCTCCGCGCGGCCCATGTGCGGCCGCATGGATGGATGGGAGGTAGGAGCATCCCCTTTGAAACGGGGCAGTGGTTGTTGCCACTATGCTCAGTTTTTTTTTCCTTTATTTTTATTTACTCTGCTGTAAGTTGTTAATACAATTCGCCATTTCCTTTAAAAAAAAAACGTCTTCCTACACTTTAAAACTTATGTCACCTCTCTGCTTTTGTACCACCAATCCTCCAATCGCTTGTTGCTAATTTCCACCGCAGATTTATTTACATGACTATTGTTATCTCTAAACCCTAAAGCCTCAGGAAGAGTGACTGTGCCTGCATCGACATCGGGATGGATACCATCACATTTTAGAATGAGGTGTTCTATTGTTTCTACAGATTTACCACACACAGCACATGTGTCATCTTCTTCGTTAAATCGCGCTGTAATCGCGGCATGCGCGCGATTACAGCGCCCTCAGCCGCAACTTGGTAAACATTCCATCTCAGCTTCGCGCCCTCTGCGCTGCTCGCGATAGGACTTCGCGTTGGTCCGTTGCCGCCTCTGTCCTTGTTACATCGGGGCTCCTCTCAGCCTCGGCGCTCAGCTCTCCGCATTCTGCTCTGGGTGCTGCACACTGTCTCCGTTCCTCTTGTTGGCACATGTAATTCCTTGCAGGGACAAGCGAGTCTTCAGCGCCAGCAGGAGGTGCCTGCGTGGCAGCCCTGCACCACGCCAGCTGTCATACTGTTGCAAGGTTCGAAACTCCAACCAGGAGCTGCATGCTCGCGGCCCAAAAGACGTTGCACAAAGCGAGGTTGGGAGGGGACAGCGCACCATGCTTCTCTAATACGCGTTCTGAAGAGCGCTGGCAAGAGTCCCCACTGCCACGCATGATTGTTTCCCTCGCGTGGCCGCGACTACAGAGTGCTGCGACGCGATGCGATCGCTGTGTTGTTGAGCGCCATGGTTGCTGCACAGGCGCGCCTCAAATTTGGTGGGCGGCAGCAGGTTCCTGCGTGGCAACCCTGTACCACGCCTTACTGTTGCGAGGTCCGAAACAACTTGTGGCCCAAAAGACGCTCCAGCAATACTAGGGTGGCTAGCAGACCCTCTCAATGGCGTTGCCCGGCCACAGAAAAGCGGGAGGCCACCCGTACAACCTGCCCTGTACGCAGACTGTCTCATGGACTTCATTCTTCGTTTGTTTTTGTTTGTAGGGTTAACGTCCCTATGAAGGCCGCCGTAGTGGAGGGCTCCGGATAATTCCGACCACCCGAGGTTTTTAACGCGCACTGATATCGCACAGTACACGGGCCTCCAGCACTTCGCCTCCATCGAAATAATTACCGACGCGGCCGCGATCGAACCCGCGTCTTCCGGGTCTCTCTCTCTCTCTCTGAGCCAGCTGCAGGCGCCCGCAACGCTGCCTTCGAGAAATCTCGCACTGTTCGCGGTCACGGGCGCGCAAGAGCCGAGCGAGCTAGCGGACACCCGCAGCATGTGCTGTGGAAAGACAAGCGACTTCAACGCCGCGGTGCGGTCACTACACCCGTCCTCGTTAATCACCACCGCAAAAGACTGCCTCACCATAACAAAATTATACGGCCGAAACAACCATGTCACAGTCACAATGCGAAGTTGCTGCCGCGACTGCGAGGAAATTTTCGGATTGGAACTGCCTCCACTACGGCACCTCTCTCTTCCTTTCTTCTTTCACTCCCTCCTTTATCCCTTCCCTTACGGCGCGGTTCAGGTGTCCAACGATATATGAGACAGATACTGCGCCATTTCCTTTCCCCCAAAAAACCAATTATTTATTTATTTAACTCGCTTCCAGGGGTCATTCATTGTCCATGGAAAGTCCTCCATTTGCCAGAACAGCATTTGTTCCACCAATTCAATAACGCGCTGTTTGATTTTTTGTGTGTGTGTGTGCGTGAACTGCTGCGACCTGTTGAACTGGTTTAGTATTTTTCTTCACTCTGCATTCCTGCATTTGTTTCAGTTTTGTATTGCTCTTTTCGCCTGGGCTACAGAAATTTCGTTCTGCAGTGTTTGGAATAAAAAATTGACGTTACGGATAGCACTGTGTAACGTGAGATTCAGCGACATCTGTTAGGTATTTATATTTTATGATAGGTACAGAATATTATAGCGACTTAATATGTGTGTATAGTCCTCGGGCGCCCTTTGTAGTTCCCCCCATACTCGCTTTTCGACTAGCTCTCCATCCAGTCCGCGGCGTCAGCGATGATCCTCTCCTCGGGCGGCGCGTGTCGCAGCAGCTGCCGCAAATGGACCGCGCTACAGTCCCGTGTTCTCTCTCCCTCCTCCTTCTACGGTAACTACCCTCCGCTTACACGTATACGCACTCGCCAAACTCTCCCGCTTCCACAGTAAACCTCCTGCCCCCTTCGGGTTAACTATACACTCAGGGTGGCTCCCGCGGAAACCAGCAGCGGCTGCGCCTTCTTACTCTCTCGCCATACCCTCCTTCTTCCACGGTAACCCTCCTCCGGTTGAGGATTCCTCCACTTTCGCGAAACCCTCCTCCTAACACAGTAACCACCCACTGGTTACAGATTCCTTCCTTCCACAGTAATCAGTACCCCAGCGGTTACCATGGCACCGGTTACGATGACGATAACGAGATTCTTCTACTACTACTACTACTACTACTACTACTACTACTACTACTACTACTACTACTACGACGACGACGACGACGACCACGATCACCACAACGACGACGAGTAATAGTAATAATAATAGTAATAATAATTGGTTTTGGGGAAAGTAAATGGCGCAGTATCTGTCTCATATATCGTCGGACACCTGAACCGCGCCGTAAGGAAAGGGATAAAGGAAGAGAGAGCTGCCGTAGTGGAGGCCTCCGGAATAATTTCGACCGGCTGGAGATCTTTAGCGTGCACTGACATCGCACAGCACACGGGCGCCTTAGCGTTTTGCCTCCATAAAAACGCGGCCTCCGCGGTCGGGTTCGAACGCGGGAACTCTGGATCAGCAGCCGAGCGCCTAACCACTGAGCCACCGCGGCGGGTCGAAATCCAGGAACGGGCGCTTAACGGCTGTCGCTATAATAAGGGTGGAAATAACGGCCCGGCTAAGCCGTTCTATTGCCCGCAACACCGCAAATAAACTCCAGCGCTGTCGCCGCTGCAGCCAGAGAGATACGGCACTGGTATCGCGCGTGCAAAGCCATTTATCTATTCTTCATAGCGCGTGCGGGCGATATCGGCCTGCAACTAACTCAAAATCACGAATAACACGAGTCCATTTCCGCCAATGATTCAGTACGGGCGCGTGAGGACCACGCACGCGCGCGAAGCATATTCGCTTTGTTGGAACGGAATAATTAGCGGCGACGACGACCAGCCCGACAAAGAGGCGGCGTCACCGGCGGCCGGGGATTCCCCGCAGGCAGTGTGCGCCGCTCCGATAGCAGCTCATTACGGATTGGATTGGAGCAAACTTTATTTGCGCCTGCAGTTGGGCGCCGACGAGGGCCTACGTCGTCTACGAGGTTGCCGTTACTCGGCGCGGGTCTCCGCTCGCCGTTGCCGCCTCGCTGGGTCCCTGCCTTTCGAGCGCCCCGAGGACCTGCTGGACGGCCCAGAGCTCATTACGGAGAAATTCGCCGATATGCAGGCGGCCAGCTTTTCTGCGCCACGTTCGCGGTCGCAGTGCGCGCGGTGACGCAAGCGCGCGGGCGGAGTTCCAAGATTTTTCGTCGGCGCCAGAAAAAAAAAAGATAAAAATAAAGCGGAAAAGAGCATTCCTCGAGGTTTCAACCCCGTGAAGGACGTTTTGTGCAATACGTACTGCAACGTACAACGTCAAAGTCAGGATATATGATAAGGCGCCATTCCGGAAGTGAGCGCCCGACGCCGTCGCTCAGTCGGCGGCTGGCTCCATGGGGACGATGACGCATTCCCACGGAACTAACGTGTCTGGATGCGATGAAGTTACTCATGCGCTGGGATCCATATTATCTCTATGTTACGTTCTATCGGCCTCGACACGAGCTTGCCCGAGCTCTCTTATCACCGGGCAGCCCTCTCGCATAGACATGAAAGATGGCCTAATTTCATACCACGAGATCACGGAACATTATAAGCTGAGCAGGAGGGTCTATCCGCCGCCCGACCGTTCCCTCGCAACAGAGGAGGCAATTGCGTGGAGAAGATTGCAAGGGGGGAATCATATAAGCCCTTTTCTGGGTATACATCACAATCTCCAAAGAGGAGAAAGACCGATATTGTATAACGTGCGGGGAGAGGGGCACTCTCGACCACGTAGTATGGGAATGTGCTGGAAGCCCGGGCGCCGAGCAAAAGATAGAAGGTAGAGAAGCCTGGGAGACCTTGCTGCGGAGCGAGGACCCCGCTAAGCAGCGACAAGCCATCCGCCTGGCGGCTGAGGCCGTGAAGCGACAATGTGTCTTCACCAGACCTTAGTTTGCGAGGCTCCTAAGTAGGGCTCCCTTAGGCCTGCGTGCCGGGGGGTCCAAAAAGGAGTTTCATTTCGGTGGAAATAAACGTTTTGATGATGATGATGATGAAGTTACTGAACCGCGCGATCATAAAGAAAAGAAAGAGGTTCGCACAGAGGGAAGTCTCCAGACATCGTGCACCAACATGGAGTACCTATCCTGACGTTTGAAAAAAAAAAACTAAGAAGAACCACGGAGCTCATATTTATCACGTAGCGCGAAAGACAGGTCAACAGAAAGAAACCGAAAACAGGTTCTTTCTGTTGTCCCTTCCCTTACGGCGCGGTTCAGGTGTCCAAAGATATATATGAGACAGATACTGCGCCATCTCCTTTCCGCAAAAAAACCAATTATTATTATTATTCTGTTGTCCTGCGCTTTGTGCTAGAATGAGGTGAATATGACGTCAAACTAAACTAGCCCAACAGTTAGCTCTTTTGGAACACATGAAGCGCCACTGACACCTCGGTCGAAGCATTAAAACGATGTGGTGCTAACTTTGTACGAGGATGGACGCAGAACACTGCGGTGAGAAGTGACCTGATGCAAATAAACATTCTTTGCATACATAAACACCTTTTCAAGGAAGTACTCACAGATGAATGGATGCTATAAGCGCCCCTTTGAAACGGAGTGGAGGCGTACAAGTTCAACCAGGCTCAGTATCTTTTCCTCTCGCTTAAAATGTTTTTTTTTTTCTGACACCATTCTTTTCACGATTGGAATGCACACGAGTTGCGACGTACGGCTATAAAGGAAAACTACACAGCTTTCTCACTGTATTCGCTCTTGGATTCCAGCCCCAGCCATCGGCCAGCCCTTCTACTTAGCTTAGTCGGTAGACCAGCTGGTTCGGGACAGGCGGTCACACCGGGTCCGAAAGCCGGACCAGAAAGAACGTTTCTTACACTGCGACGATCTCGAGAAAGCTGCGCAGCGTTCCGTTGTAGCTGCACACTTACGCTCGCATGAATGTTAACGAGTGATTTATTCCCTCGATTGAAACCAGCTCCACGTTGGGGAATCGCCCCGAAATATGTTGGAATAAATATCTTACGCAGGTTTTTTTTTTTCGAACCCGTGGGTGCAGACCGCCACACAAAACCCCCAACAACGCTACTGACGCCACGCGCAAAAGTATGTACATGATGGGAATAATAATAATAATTGGTTTTTTGGGGGAAAGGAAATGGCGCAGTATGTCTCATATATCGTTGGACACCTGAACCGCGCCGTAAGGGAAGGGATAAAGGAGGGAGTGAATGAAGAAAGGAAGAGAGGTGCCGTAGTGGAGGGCTCCGCAATAATTTCGACCACCTGGGGATCTTTAACGTGCACTGACATCGCACAGCACACGGGCGCCTTAGCGTTTTTCCTCCATAAAAACGCAGCCGCCGCGGTGGGGTTCGAACCCGGGAACTCCGGAACCCACGAACAAGAAAATTGTCGGACTCACTGCCGCATTATGCAAATGGCGTTGACAACTGAAAGCCGGACTGCCCGCTTTATCACGTGCCAAGTAAGTTATTGGCGATCCTGATAAAGGCAGAGCATCAGACTAATTCGCCGACTGGGCGCTGTCCTCTCCATATATGTGTTCTTTTTAATGCACAGTCTTCCGGATTTTTAGTAATAGGGACTTCAGAATAGGGTGACCCTATATATCAGCTAGGGTGACCCTAGTCTCTTAATATCAGGCGAGCGTCGACTGCCAGCGGCGCCGAGGCGAAGCAGAGCGGAAATCGGGAGAGGGAACGAGCACGCGCTCTCATCATCCTGCTGGATGGAGCGAGCGTCGTCAGCTTGGCTGTTCTGCTTCGTGCGAAGCAACCACCGCGAGGCAATTTTTATGGCCCAGTTCTGAGAGCGCGTGTTTCGGGTTCTACCTGCTGCGTGTTTGTGGCTCTGGACTGGTGCAAACGCGTAACGTTCCAAAGCACGACTCTAGGCCCCGGTTGCGTTCGCGGGTAACAGCTCGAAAGCGCTTAACATTTTTAATGCGCCGCTAAAGTAACGATTGCTACCGGTTTCTTGAGCATGCTAGGCTGTGTATCGCAAATGCGTGCTCTCTTCAGATGTCACCCGCACTATACACAGCGGATAAAACAATTGGTCGCAGCTTCTTGGGGGCTCCGATGATGGGCAGGGGTTGCTACGCACTAATCGGAACAGCCTAGCAGACGACGCTCACTCCAGCAGCAGGAATTGTGGGAATGCTCTTGCCCTCTCATGCTTTCTCCGCTCCTTTGTCTTCCGGCGCAGCAGCACCGGACAGTCAATGCTGTCGCGATATTATTAAAAATCCGGGAGGCTATAAATTCCCCACAACCAGCACCTCCTCCTCCCTCACGCCATACCGCTATAGGTTGAAATATGAACCGCTCAGGTTTTAACCCGCGTCCTGTCGGTATACCGAAGTCAGTGCTTTAGGTTAGGCGGCCACGGCACAAACACTGGCGCTTACAACGCACCCTGTGGTGCGACCCGGAGCGTCCATAGAATGGCCCCCTTCACCGTATCTGCAGCTCCACCTACGATTCCCGCATGCCGCGTATAACCTGGATAGGCGCGACCACAATATGACTCCACTGGATTTTTTCTTTTTTGCAGCACACACTATTCCCAGTATGAAACTGTACGTTCCAGCAACCTAATCAATGTGTTCAGAATGCGGTGCCTGAGAAATTATTCCGGAGCCCTCCACTACGGCACCCCTTTCTTCCTTTCTTCTTTTACTCCCTCCCTTATCCATTCCCTTACGGCGCGGTTCAGGTGTCCAACAATATATGAGACAGATACTGCGCCATTTCCTTTCCCCAAAAACCAATTATTATTATTATTATTATTATTATTATTATTATTATTATTATTATTATTATTATTATTATTATAAGAAAAGCTCAAACATTTAATCTGTAGCTGCAGTTGTTTTACACAGTCAAGCAGAACTTGGAAAAAATGAATCAAGTCCACGACAGAACTCCTCAGCTTGGCGAATGTATAGTTTGATCCTGCAGTAACGCGGCCTATCAGTTACATGTGACAACGACCCTGTTAAAGCTTCTTAGAGATCAGAGACTTGTCGGCACCGAGTAAAAATGTTGTTTGTGTATGTGTGTGCCCGCGAGTTTTATCACTCGCATCAAGAGTACAGCCTGATAAAAAAGCTGACGACTCCAGTGATCATTAAAGAGCGCCACCTCTAGAGGCCTCGCACGCTGGTGTCGCTCCCACTTCGGGCAAGCATGTGGCGGTGAAACCGCCGCACTGAGTAAAAAAGCACGGTGCTCTGCGCTGCGGATCGACACAGGTTTTCCTAAAAGCCGCTATGGTAACAGTCACAGCGCCGCTCGCCACTGTGAGCCTGTCGGTCGCAGGAGGACTAATGTATACGCCGCCTTTTGGGCGGAGGCACGTCTCACGTGTGGTGCCACGGGGGAAAACGATAGCGCTCAGGAAACAAACACGAAGATAGAAACGTTAGAAAGGCGGAAACAGTACTGGCAGCACACGAGTGAGTGCCCATGGTAAATGCGTCAGATCAAAACGCAATTTCGCTGCCTAGCACCCACATACAGATGGCCTGCTGAAGCACTTATCGCTACTCTGGTCAATGCAAAAAAAAAAAGACTTTCCTACGAACTCTATCCAGAATACTGGAAGGTTGCACAGGTCCAGCATGTGTGCGCACTCCTGTTCTGAACTACAGACGCCTCTGTGCCTCTAAACAAGATCTGATCAACGAGTGAGCAGCATGCCGCTGCACAACGCGCGCATGGGCAGCAGAACCAGCTGCTGAGGAAGGGCGGAGAGACAGGCCCTGCCAGGAGCACTGTTTCAATACGCCTGGCCTGGCCAGCAGTATATTCCATCTCCTCCAGAGTTCCTTTCCTCCCCAATCCAGTCCCCAACCCTATATATATATATATATATATATATATATATATATATATATATATATATATATATATATATATATATATATATATATATATATATATATACACACCCGCTGCGATATGGAGCTCCTCATACTACAACACACTCCAGGCGGATACTGGCGCGCACATAAACTTGTCCCTCACTCCCCTCCAGCGGACCGAAGAGACACGAGCGCCCTGACCTCAAATGCCGCGTGCACGCACGCTGCACACGTGGCTGTTGCCACGGTGCTCCCGAGCGCGGGCACCCACAGCCGCGCGTGGCAGCGAGCGTGTGCTATCTCGTGGGGCTCCCTTCATTATTAGAGAGCTCCGTGCGCCACGAACGGATATCGCCGCGGAAACCGCTTCAATCGGCGCTGCCTCCGACGTCACCGCAGTCTAAATGGAAAAATGTCCGGTGTAAAGTTCCCGGCGGCCGCATTCCCAAGGAGAAGAAGTTCAGAAATGCCCGCGTGCTGGTCGATATCAGTGCACGGTATTAAATAATCGCAGGATGTAGAAAATAAGACGGATCCCTCCACTACACGGCGCCGCTTTCCTCCTCGACTCATTTCACTACCTCCTTCATCCCTTTCAACGCGGCGCAGTTGAGGCGTTCATCGAAAGTGAGACAATCATTGCGTCCTTCATTTCCTCGTGAAGCATTTGCGTTTGTATCTCCTGCCACGCCTCCTCCCCGCGAGCACTTGAAAAGTGGGTAAATAAAGATTGTTACTCCCTATCTCGTAAACCTATTCATAAGGGGAGTTCGATTACTTGCGAGTTATTAGCAAACAAAGTACTCCTATAGTCGGATACAACTCAAGTCTGCAGTGAAGCTCCGCCTACATTCGTGACCGCCACACAGAATCCCTCCACGACAAAAAAGTAGTCCGTTGTAAAGGTGTTCTAGTGACCTGAACAAGATGCACATTACAGGACGAAGTTATCAGCTCAAATTTTTATGCCTCCCATATTTTTTATATAGACAAGCGTTAAAAACCCGATGCTGTTTACTGTCGTCATTAATGAGCGCAGTGATACAAGACCCTGCGGGCCATGATCAAATGTTTAACTGCTGCTTTTTAAGTTAGTCCTACTCCACCTAGGTGCCCAGGATAGGACTGGCAACAACACTCCGCCCTTATCACATCCGGACAAAATATACATCTTAGGTACACTGCCTGCCCTTATTTGCAAGGAAGTACCTTCTCGAACAGTCCCCCTGCGAAACCGCCCCGATAAGGGCCCATCGGTCGGCCGAGGGGCGAAACTGTACCGTCCCCCGGCCAAACAGCACACACGCTATAATACAAGGCGATATCCCTCGCAAGCACAGCCCAGTTGCTGCTCGCCGGCGTGGGTCACTTTGTTGCGGGGCCTGCAGCAACAGAATTAGCTCCGAATCCGACAAGCTAGTGAGAAGCGCACCAGAAATGCAAAGAGAAAAAAAAAGGTGTTTTAACGTACGTGCCAACAAAGCTATATACACCCGAGCTACGAGAAGTTGAAGTGGCCAGCGCTCAGGATTATTTTCGACCGCCTGGGGCACTCCTAAAGTATTGTCATCATCAGCAGCCCAACTAGACGTACACTTCAGCTCGAATGCCTCTCCATATGACCTCGACGTCCAGTGCTGGCTGGTGCTACACCATCGGTGCAAAATTCGTCTTCCCACCTGACCCCTAACCAAGGGGCCATCGGTAATCTCTGCGCTTTGCATGCACTGCCCCTAAAATATGCATATCAAAACCCCGGGACCACAGGCAACTTGTGCACTTGGCCTCCATCAAAACATGGCGGTATGGCTGAGAACCGAACCCGCGACCTCGCGCAGGGCAGTGCGCGGAGCCACCTAACCAACGCAAAAGCGACGGCGGTTGCGTCATGACAGTATATATATGCAGCAGACAGAAACCGAATTTATGGATGCCAGTCGGAGCGCGCCAAGATGCACAGACATGTTCAAAATTCTCCACGCACAACGATTGGCTAGCTTGAGATTTCCCAGCAATCAGCCGGCGCGTTAACTCGCGCCTGCAAAGATAAATTATCTTTTAGTTTCTATAGGTCTTGGACCTTTTCTGCCGCTACGACAGCGACGCCTGTCACGCCGTGGCCGCTGTGCTTTTTTCAGTAGCCAAGCAAGAAGACGAGCGAAACGAACGACATGGAGTGTAGACAAACAGTAACGAAATAAAATAAACATACCAGAAATACTAGCGAGCTGAAAAAAAAAAGGCTACAAAAGAGGAAAAGTTGCACCCACGCACAAGCGCAATAACGAGCGGCAAGGCTGTCAGAAAAACTACTCCTCAGATACAGCTTGGCGACAAACTCCCGAGAGACAGAGCTCACTTAAATGGCGCAGCACAACAAGCGAACGGAAGGCGTAGTCCGAGTGCCGTCGACAAGGCGCCCAGCAGCAGCAGCGCACGAATGGACAAGACAGACGAGCACGGCGTTGTCTAGGCGGGGCGTGCGAATATATACGGACTGTACAGCCCCTTTGTGCCCTAGGCGGTGCGGACTGGGCAACATTATTTTCCTTCCCTTTTTCTCTGCCCGCGCTAATATATGTACACAGCACGAGGGAAGAGCGCATCTCGCGATAATCAACCGCGCCACACATTTCACTAATAGACGGCCAGCTGGGAAACAAAGCACGCTCTTCCGTGCGGACGCTCATGTTGGCCGCGCATCGATTATAGAGGACCCCTCGGCGGCATGATGTGATGGCGTGGTGCGCGTGCGACCGCAGCGGTTCGCGAAGCCCCGCTGAGCCAGACTGTGTGCCAAGAACGCGCGCGCACCCCAAGTCGATGCGAACCATTAAGGACGCCGTCTCTCCAGCTGGAAAGGAAGCAAGGGGAGAGGGGGGGGGGGGGGGGGGGCTCGTTTCCCGTGCGCCCTGCCCGAGCTCCTCATCCTTTCTTGCCTTCCTTCCTTCGCGTGGAGTTATGACAAAAGGCGCAGCGCTAAAAGCTATGGGCCGCGCGGCTCGCTGACGCTATCGATCGAGTGGGCGCGTGCTTCCACCCGAACAAGCTCGGAAGAGAGCCTCTTCGCGCAGCAGCAGCAGCGGCGGCGGCGGCAGCTAGAGCGCGCGACCGGCGCGACGGGCTGGAACTTTTTTTTGTTGTTTCTTTGAAAACTGTAGGTGATGCGGCGCAAAATGCACGAAAAGGTCTCTTCCAAAGGTCAGGCACGCGCTGCCAATTAGTGGCCCCCGGGGCGTAGGATGGCCGCTTCTCGGACGAGGCTTCTATAACGTCGCCGGCACACGGATTCCGTCATTCAAAAACAGGCATTAGAGGACGCGTGCGCGAATCGCACCGGCAAGGGCAAGCGGACCCGGATTACTTTACATTCTCAAAAAAAAAAAAAAACTGGACGAGTGTTTTTGTGAGCAGAAATATACACACAGACGTCCCGGCGGCAGTGGGCAGAAGCACGACAGCACACACGAACGGAGACAGTCCTGAGCTCGAAGTTTTATAAGCGCAGCACGCGCCTGACAGGCAGGCACGGCGCTACTAGGCATTTTCATTCCAGCGTCAATCAAAGGTGATGGAATTTCGCCTGGCAAAATGACACCGTGGATTATGAAGCATTCAACGTTGGAGGGCTCCGGGCTACGTGCTTCGAAATCGCGGAATGCGAGCGCTTCTCCATTTTGCTTCCACCGGGATTGAACTTCTTAGCCGTGCCCAGCAGCTGGAACGCTACAACGAACACGGCCAAGTGAGGATACGAATGAATGTGTCAACCGCCACACAACATCTGTGTGCGTGCACGTGCGTATGCGACACATTCAAATGCTCGGGCTTTCACATAAACCGAGGAAGCAGGAGACTGAGCCACAAGAAAAGCAGCCCGCTCAGATGCCCTGTAGTTCGAACACAACACTCCGGGAAACGTGAACGTCTATTTAGACTAGGTATAGCAGAGGAGTTCGACGCGTGCACGAAGAACGCTTCGAGTGGCGCTTGGGAATTCGCCGGCAGTCAAGGCGACGAGGCCAAATGGATCACACAGCGTGCCGGCGCATTCCCGAGCTAAAGGCTTCCAAGCAGCGAAGCCTTTGACCGAAGACGCCCATGAACGCTTCAGGCGCACAGCGCCAACTGTATACGCATCCGCGCACGAAACTCCGGATGCTCCTCGCGAGCACGCACATTACTCCACGAATGAGATCGGACTGGCGAAACCGGAACTCGGTTTTTCTATTTAAAGCGAATGCTTTACTGGCCGCAAACTTGGGATTTCGCCGTGGTGGTGCTCCGAGGAGGCACATGACGTCACAATGCGCGCCTCGCCGCGGATATTTCTCTCTCTCTCGCTCCCTAGTCACTACTGCGCATGCGCCACTAGTAGCACCGAGCCACCGGTGTTCCGCCGCTGCGCAGCGCCGCGTCTTTCCTCAAAATCCAACTTTCTATTTTCAGTTCTGTTTCTTCTTTCCCTCCCTCCTTTATCCCTTCCTTTACGGCGCGGTTCGGGTGTCCACCGAGGTATGTGAGATGGTTACTGTGTCATTTCCTTTCCTCAAAAATCAAACACAAGTGAGCCGACGGCGTTCATAGAGTTCATTGGCGTTGACAACTTTGCAAAGGCCGTTCATTTTCACGAAAGGAAAGGCGCACAACCGGCTCTGTGGGCCAGTGGAGACCTCAATCTCGCTTTCATGTAGTACGAGGCGTTGGTGTCCAACTGCAAAAGCCTGCTTTGATTGCGTTCCGCCCACTGGATAGGCAGCGCGACCTCCCTGTCACCCTGGGAGGTGGCATGCAGTGAATGGTTTATCGCGAGAGATTGACCACCAAATGAACGCTGCGGCCTAGCTATTGCTGCAGTGACGCATGTCAGCCACAACGCTGTCAGCGCTAATGCATTCAGGCCACATCTCTCACCACCGCCACATGTGTCAAAGCACGAATGAGGCGGCCCCATATCTAGGGAGCCAGTTATGTGCTGTTCATTTCCAAAAAAAAATCATCGTCGTCTAGAACATCGTCAACGCCAACGCCAATGAACACAGTGAACGCCGACATCTTTCGCTTTGTATATCCTGGATTAGCTGAGCTAATCCACTTTTTTTTGTTTGATGTCCATCAGCGTGGCATGTCTAACACAGCATGTGGACAAGCGCAATGACGCATATCGCACCCTCGGGCCACGCCCAACGACTTCTTGGGCATAAGAAGGAGCGTACACGTAAAGTTCATGCCGAAGGCTAAGCGCTGGCCGCCGCCCTTTGCGGCTCACGAGCAGAGGCGGTGACACTCTGCCGACTGCGGGCTGACGCGGCGGCACAAGGGGCGAGGAACCCATGACGCCCTGCGATGAACCGCAGCGCCCCCAGCCAAGGCCCGACGTCCGCGCAGCAGCATGCAGGGCAACGGAGGCCGGCGCCGCCATCCGCCCGCCTCGCGCAGCTGGGAAGGCGCGCGCGTACACCACGGGCGAGCGAGGACAGGACACTGCGCACAAATGGATACCGCGAGCAACTCCGCGGAGTCCCGAGCGCTCCGAGGTGGCGAAAGCGTTTACCGGAGCCCAGCGGCCTTCCGATGCTCGTGCCGCATCACTGGAGACGTTTGCTTTTGAATAGATGCGACGGGTGCTTCTTTGCGCGGCACGCCCACGGAAGCTCGTGCGGCCAGACTGAAGACGGAGCGGGGAGCACACCGTCTGCTGGGTGAGGCGGCAATGGAATGCCATGGCTGGCTACAGCGCGAAGGACGCCGACGCTATCGCAATGAAAACACGAAACAGTATCGAGCGACCACTATTTTTACTGCCAGGGCAATCGATATATGTTCCACAGTGGATACTAACAAAGAAAAACACACATGCTTGTCATAATGCCGTCGGAGACCTCTGTGCTACTTCGGAGAGCTTTTACTCGTGTCGCAGAAAAGCCGGCATCATCGTCGTCAGCGTCGTTGGCCGCGAGCGAAGCATCCACGAAAAAAATCTCCGGATTAGCAACCCAGGTGGCAGTTGGGCCCCCTAGGCCATGTGACGCCATCACAACCTGCCCACCGAGGCAGGTAAATTAATGACTGATCGCGAGAGGTTGCTCGGGAGGAGCAATGTAGAAACTTGGGCGAGTTCGTGGCCGATCATTCGTTTAACAGCGCGAACAGGTCAACGACGCAGAGAAGAGACGTGCACACGACCGACGCGCTCTCTGTTCGCGCTGTTTTAAGAATTATATAGGGAAGAGCAACCCGGGTCTCACAAACCCCACCGGTGGTTGTGTTCGAAACAGCCACCTGCCGGGGCTGACCACTGCGCCGGCAGGGGTACGATCTATGAACGTGGACCAGAGAATGACCGATACCGCATATACGGGCATTGACCCATTAACGCCATCGCGTCATACCCTCAGTGTTTCGCTGTAGGTGAACAGTGGTTATAACGTAAGCCACTCAGGTCGATATCTGGCACGAGGTTTTGATAACATTTTTAAAACGCGCGATTCTATTAATTACGGCCTGCTTCGTCAACTTTTTCACTTACACGGACACTTCAAAAATCCGAGCTCTTTCCCGCACATCACAACGTCGATATGCTTGTGAAGGCAACCTTCCAACAACCAGAAGGCAACCAAACAGCAGGGCGCACTCACCGGCACTCGCGAAACCACCCCTCGCGGCCCGAAGGAGGAGCGGTTTTTTTATGGACGCGCTAAGGAATGAAGCAACCTCCGTAAACAATGTACACTCCTGATACACAAGTATGCGGCTCCGGCAGACCCGCCGCGGTGGCTCAGTGGTTAGGGCGCTCGGCTACTGATCCGGAGTTCCCGGGTTCGAACCCGACCGCGGCGGCAGCGTTTCGATGGCGGCGAAACGCAAAGGCGCCCGTGTGCTGTGCGATGTCAGTGCACGTTAAAGATCCCCAGGCGGTCGAAATTATTCCGGAGCCCTCCACTATGGAACCTCTTTCTTCCTTTCTTCTTTCACTCCCACCTTTATCCCTTCCCTTACGGCGCGGTTCAGGTGTCCGCCTAGATGTACGTGTGAAACATGCTGCGCCATCTCCTTTCCCCAAAAAGCCAATTTTCAATTTCTCCGGTAGCCCCGCCGCGGTGGCTCAGTGGTTAGGGCGCTCGACTACTGATCCGGAGTTCCCGGGTTCGAACCCGACCGCGGCGGCTGCGTTTTTATGGAGGAAAAACGCTAAGGCGCCTGTGTTCTGTGCGTTGTCAGAGCACGTAAAAGATCCCCAGGTGGTAGAAATTATTCCGGAGCCCTCCACTACGGCACCTCTCACTTCCTCTCTTCTTTCACTCCCTCCCTTATCCCTTCCCTTACGGCGCGGTTCAGGTGTCCAACGATATATGAGACAGATACTGCGCCATTTCCTTTCCCCCAAAAACCAATTATATAATTCTGGGACTCTTTTAATGCAAAGCACAGTGGGGCTGAGCTACTTGGCTTCGTAGCCAGTTGTAAAGCATTTCGTATATGAGTAACGTAAACCAAGCATTCAGTTCTTAGTGGGCGTGAGTCAGCCCCTTGAAGTTTCTTTTGGAAGCCTTTTCGTTGTCTTTCTGACTGCTGGAGTGTCGTCACCACAACTTGACAGTTTGAATCATCCTTTCAGCATTGAAAAATAAAAAATATTAAAAATATAAAATTTATTACGTCAATTAGCATTAAATAAATAAATAAACAAGATAAGCTTGAAGTCTTGCCCCCCTCCCCTAAAAAAGTTCCGGAGTCAAAAATAAAAATAAAAATATAAAATTTATTATGCAAATGAGCATTAAATACTTAACGAAATAAGCTCGAAGTCTTCCCCCCACTCAAAAAAGAAAAAGTTCCGGACTCCCTGATGGTGGGCTACATGCTTCTCAATAAATAAGGAGACTAACGGCAATAGGCAAAATGTTTACCGAATATAAATAAACCAGCATACTAGCTGGCACGTCTTCGCTGTATTCTGATGCGCTCTTCCAACTCAAAAAGCCAGTTTTAAAAAATTGCAGAGCATCTTCGGTGAAACACCCAGTATAACACACACACACACACACACACACACACACACACACACACACACACACACACACACACACACACACACACACACACACTCTCTCTCTCTCTCTCTCTCTCTCCCCCCTTTCTTTTGCCTTTAGGAGGATCACAAAACCTTGGGGGCAACAACGTAAGGGAGGGAGGGGTAAGTGTTACGAAAGCCAACCAAGAGGGGCGTTTCAGAAGAACCCAAAAGTGTCGGGTTGCTCACGGTAGTGTGTTACGGGAGGGAGAAGGGGGGGGGGGGGGGGGGGGGGGCGTACTGAAGCCATATGCAGACACGCAGTTAGTTGACTGCTGCATCGAGAACAACGGCTCGCTGCGCTCTAAAATATCCAACTGAGCTTATTTTTGTTTCCCCACTAAGCTGCTTCTTTTAATATACAAGTGCGGCGAATTGGGCAACTTTGCATGGGCAACCTTACGTAAATGCGATCTTAGGCTAAGGACGATGAATCTGAGGAACGCAGCACCCTCAACTCCACAGAAATATAGGCTTTGTGCGTTGTGATCGGTTTTATGACGCATATAAGCGAATGTGGCTACAATGCACCGAAAACTAGGTAAAAGTTGTCCGTCAACAGCATTTTTCAACGAAATGCATTTTCTCATCCAAGGTACACGTCAACTCGAGCCAATGCCGAATGGAGAAAATGGCTGATAGATCTTTGCTTGCCAGTGACAAGGAAGAGATTTCTCGGCGAAAGCTGCTCAAAACACACCCTTACTTCGCCTCATAACTGCAGCATCCACTGCCTCATATGGCTTCCCTTCACTGTCTCCGTTACAGACTCGTTGCCCAGCACTCTCGATGCACTGTAACGAGCTGGAGGAGGTTCCAGGCCATACACCAACATTCAATTCAACAATACGAACTATTTAATACACTACATCGTCACGGTGTCGCATGATAAGCAAGGGCAACAAATAGCACCCGTTCGGTCAGTCTAAGGAGCAATCAGCTCTTTGATTCGTCACGAGGGAATAAGTGAGCGTTTCAGTCACACGCAAGAATTTCTTGCATCCAAGCCCGTCACCGCTACACGTCAAGTACCGAACCACGCGGCAGCGTATTAATAATGCGCTAACTTCGGTGTCACATATTATTTACATTCAAGGCGGGACAAAAGATATTGGAAAAAAGGTCGGAGCAGGCAGTGAAGGGATGGATGTATCCCGATTTTAATATAACCGAGCACTCCACGCAAAAATTGGCACGTGCACACAGTTTCTTCTACAAGACTACCGGGACTTGCATCTGCTTCGCCTGACCGGAAGGTGCTCAAAACTAATCCCTTGGGTGAATAATATCCGACCATTCGCGAGTGCACCCAGGGACGTGTCAAGGAGAAGAATGAACGAGGAGAGCGCATAGATAAGCAGATGAATCGAGATAGAAACGTGCAGCCGATTGTCGATCAATTCGGTCCTGGTGGAACCGTGCAGGCAACAGTCGAAGTACCCGAAATATTAAATCTTGAAAAGACTGCATGGAAAGTACGATGGCGGTGGCCAAGGAGTTTTCGGGCGATCGACTAAAGCGAACCATAAGGCCTACTGCGACTTAACCATAGCATGAAAATTACGCCACTGATTTCACTGCCGACGGCTGAAGTTCACTGCACTCAACAATAACCGGATTATAAGTATAATGATCGTTAAAGTAAGACGAACAAATAATGCTCCGATTTCTTGGTGTCGCTTCCCTCTGCAGTGAAGCACGTGTCACAACGCTTCACACAGGGTCAGTAAAAAAAAAAATTATATTCCGGCAATTCTGCAGTCATCATAGCATGACTGAAATAATGTGGCCGCCCGACAGCTCTTTCGTAGAGTACATTTGGCGAAAATGACGCTGTGGTCGCATTCATAGACTGAGCGTTTCAGTAATTCGACTTTCCCCAACGGTCAAATGGTTCTATAAGCATATTCGTGCGTGTACGGTGCCACAGAAACAGAGCACCTTCAGAGAAGAAAGCTAACTCCCCTACCCCCAAGGACAGTTTATCATTCTCGTTTTCATCACAGCGCAAAACACACCTTCGAGGGCCAGACTGTAACAAACATTATTGACCGCTAAACCACCGGTGACGGCATCCACACTGACCGCGCATTTCCAGAGCCAAATAATATTGCAGACATGTCTAGTGACGGAGCTGCTGAAATTAAAGACGATGCAAGTCCGTGCGCTTCCGCTGCAGAAGAAAAGCTTTACAACAACTGGTGAAATGATACACCCGCGTTTAGTCAATGGTGACGAAACGATGCAGAAACAACTGTCAATGAACTGTGCTGGCTTGAGGCCAAGGGCAGCCCAGTTACACTGAGTACGCACCGTTTCCGGAGCACTCTCGATTAATAATCGAATTTTTGCGGAGGACGCTGCAGCTCTTGCGCAGACCCCTAATGTGCTATATGTTTTGAAGGCGCCATGCACGGGTCTCCAAGCCATCAAGGCCTCCATCGTCACACAGTGATGCACTGGCGTCTGTACAACACTGAAGCGCCTTACAGCTACTAGGATCCTCGTCAACATCGCTGTACCGCGCATGCGTTCTCAAGCAAGTCCGCCATCTTGTCCACTCAGTAGCCCGCATCGCCTGGCTGGTGTTAGCGCTGCATGCAGCAATATAGGAAAACTCGTCTTTCAACCATATGAAAAGCGCCGTACGCCGAGCTCTTTGAGTTTGCCCATTGCAGAAAACCCTAATTTGGCTTGAGTGCGCCCCGCAGAAATTGCTCGAGGTTTCGTTTCTACCGCTTTTCTTCTTCCCTCCTTCGCAATCGACACCGGAAAAAACCTGGACAGTAAATTCCCTGCTTCCTAACTTGTGCTTGGCACCGCCCTTAGTTTCATCACGCGGACCCAAGCGCGACAGTGACGTATGCGGTACATAGCCGCTGCTCAGGAATGCCGTCCAGCTAAAAATACAAAGTGAAATTAAACAAACAAACAAAACAAAAGACCCTAGCACAGGCGCGCCGCTCTTCCACAGCCCGTCCGATGCCGTTCGTATCGTTCTTTGCTCTGCTCGAGCGGCGCGCCCCAACAGGTGCGACGCCGCATGATGCGGCGCGCACCGGCACTGGACCGGAATGGCGCAAACACGGCCGGCATCGATCCCGTGCTTCCTCCTGGGAGCCAGGCCCCTCCACAGGAGCGTCACTTTAATCTCCCCGCGACGTAAACAAGGCGTCCGTTATCGCGCAGAGCAAACACCGTGGGCGCGAACCAAAAAAAAGAGACCGCCAAACGACGGGCGGACCCCAGCCACTTGCCTGAGAAAAGCACGATTTGTTTGAAGAGCTGGGGTTTGGAAATAGCACGTGCGCAGACATTACTGAAAAGGGATGTGAAAGCACCGCATTCACTCAAGCCGGTTGCTGGTACAGTACGTTTCACACAGGTGCAGCACTAAAGCACAGCGGCGGGACGTGAACAGAAGCGCTCTGTTCTGCTAGCGCCCCGCCTCTGAACTCAGGCTCTCTTATCGCTCTCTCTCTCTTTGCTAGCTATAAGTCATAACACAGAAACGAACTCCAAGATGAGCCCAAGAAGACCACAGAAAGCACTCAGATGCTTGAAGAAAACAGCCAAGGCAAACACCATATCGCCCGTCTTCTGGTAAGTCCTCAACCACCCTCAATTTCCCCACTTTTTTTAATCAAAACGACGGCTCTTCCTCCTACAGGCGGCGCCAAGCACACGGCGCTCCAGAGCAGTTAAGGTTTCGCACGTTTGTATCGTGCCGAAGTTCTTGGTTTCCCTTGCTTGATTATCTTCAAAAACAAAACAACACAAAGACGCCCCCAATAACAGCAGCTGCATACGTCGTCCCCCCCCCCCCCCCCCCCCTTTTTTTTGACTTCTTCCCATGACGCCATGCGGAACAACCCCCTAGCGCTGTACCCATACACTGCAACAAAGACACGAAGCAAAAAGCTGCATGAAGCCGACTCGCAATCGAACCGTAGCAGTGAGCTCACAGATGGACGATTTTTCATCAACGTTAATTTTAGCCTTTAACGGATAAGTGATACTGGCAGCATACCACCGTCATTTCGAGAAAACAGACCACAAGAACAGTTAGCTCTGGTCAAAACCGCTCAAATAATTCCAAGCAGACTTCAGTACATTTCTCAACCACACCACCTCAACATGCTAAACTGCCGCGTGCAGTCTAAAGTCTGATCGGACGGATATTGCGAGCGTCTTACACAAAGGATGTTAACCATCGCGCACCCTACACGCACATAAGCAGCCTTTTTCATTCACATACTCGGGCAGCGTTGGGTTTCAAATCCAGCTACGCCGCATACCACACGCCCAAGGTAATGAAATAACCCTCGCAGGGCAATAGCGCCGGTGAAGGCGAAATTAACAATTTATTATTAATCATTTTGATAGCTAGTTTTCTCTCTCCCATAAGTAAGACTGCCAGCACTTGAGTAAATTATGGCATAATTTCTCGTTGTCTGCGACCACCAGACACAGACCTGTTTGATTAAAACGAACTCACCGAAGTCCACTTATCTCCCATCTCTAGAATGCACAGTGCAAAAATGAAAACGACTCCTTTTCCTCCCCAACTGTGAGTCACCCGACACCATAGCGAACAATACCCACGCAAGGATCGTCGCAGGCGCGCAAGCTGCACAGGAGGGACTGCGAAGTTTCCAAAGTAGCAAAGTCGCAGAGAAAAAAGAAAGAACAAAAGATGAAATGAAGAGCTAAACGAAAGTAGCGTGCGCGACCTACTTACATACAATACAGCCTAGAAGTCGCATAGTTAATACAACACGATGCGAAACTCCGTTAATTAGCTGCCCGAAACTAAGGCAAGCCGAAACTATATTAATTTTACTGAAACAACCGATGTGTACATTCTGCCGTGAGAGAGCAGTAGAATGGAGCGTAGCGAGAATCGGAGACTGGTACAGAGCTCGTCAGAACAGTACGTGGCCAAGTTCATTTCACTGCAGCCTCACGCGAGCGCGAACACTCGGGCGCCCAGTGCACAGCCACACATAAGGTTACAATATCAAGGAAGTCAGTCAAGCAGCCACCAAGACGATGAGCGCGCGCGCGCGAGAACGTTTCCTGTTTGTAGGCGTGTCTACGCCGACCGCGCCACTGTGCCTTCCCCAGCCTGAGTGAGTTCAGCGCCGCTCCCACCCGTAAAGACTCCGTTAGTGGCGCGGTTGACAACGGTATCCGTAAAGCTGTAACTGTGATCGGCAGGTCAGCCCAGGGCGGATACACCCGGCGCGCGCTCAATCTTTCCTCCCTGTGCTGACCGGCAGTTGAACGTTCCGTAACAAATCAAGTCGGCCGGACCGACTACCCGTGTAGCCTTTTACGGATTGTTCTGCGCACCGCTATCCCGAGCACCCCGCATCGGACATATGCACTCTACATGTAATACGATAAATTCGAAAATTCGCATACTCACAGCTGTGGCGGAGAATCGTTGACCGATTTATCGATTGCAATCAGCGACCCTGGGCACAGCCCCAGACTTATGCACCGCGATCGCAGGAAACAATTTCGGCCTACCAGCAACTTAGGCTTGCTTCCACGCTTGCTTGTTCTCGAGAAAAGACGTTCAGGAAGAATAAACGTATATATACAAAACTAACGCGTTGATAGCGCCATCTTTTTGTGAGTTTCGGTTTCGGTTCTCATTACGAAATATGGTGATATAAAAAGTGCTTTAATGCTGAAGTTATCTCTTATTTACCGCTGCATGTTTCAGATGTAGACAGTACAAAAACTTCGCAATGTCAGTGGTCTGACTCGGCGTTCTCGAAATTCTCAACCGCAGGCTTTCGTCATTCACGCATCTACAACCTGAAACTGCTTCAACCAGCATGTCTTCGCGCTTGATCTTGGCCACGGTTACTGAAACCAAACATGTGTCTGCGACTGGTACAAAGAGGTAAATAAAAAGCTCGTGTATATTCAACGATAAATGAAACGTTGCGAGAAATTAAAACTGAGTGATTGCGTTTTACTCAGACTTTGTTATGCGCCAAGCCATAGAAATCTGGCCGAGCTCATCAAAGCTTGCTGCTTTCCTTGCTTTCATTGGCTAAAAATATCACGCACTCTTGATATTTTTAAAACTCATTTTTAATCTTGTTTAGGAAGACAGCACAAGATTGGAGATAGACAACATTTTGTTCAGTGCCTTTCTTTTTTTTTTCTTTGTAACGCTGGCTTACGCACAAGCCAACATAAGCGCTACCGTAGCCGAACTTTTTTTTTTTGCGCTTTCACTTTAGAGGTCGTGAGCTAATCCCGAGCTTTTACTTACTGTTGGCGCTCGCCCACTTACTAATATCTTACTGGGGATCGGTGATAAATCTGTTAGCACCGTATATTTGAACTCTCCTGGCTTGTGTCCTTGCCAGTGTGCGTAGTCTGAGAGGTGCTGGTTGGCCCGAGGACCTTTCCCATGTTAGTCCTAGCTCGAAAACTACAACACAGCTGACCGAGATTTCGGTGCTCCGTGTTGTGGCTCGTTCGCCATCACCTTGCCATGCATATTTCTACGTGGAATCGCGTGCACAAGGCATGCTGTAGGTAAGTTGATTATGTAGTTCTGTATGCAGAAACTTCCTTTGGTTTAGGTTAGATGTCGTTTCGTCAACTTGAAAGCGTAATCATTGCTCGTGCAGTGAAACTTCTTCACCGGGGCTGTTTTGCGCTTGTGCACAGAACAGCTCTCTAGTGCTTCGCACTGGCCACATCCCTGTGCACAGTTATGCACTAGTCGCTCTCATTTTAGCAGTGAACGTACTGTGCGGTATAGCACCTCGCCTGCACTGGGTACTCTGTGCATCGGTGTTTTCTCGCAGACTACTTTAACTCGAAGTTTAGGTACGTCATTAGCGCGTTAAAGCTGATGTGATCTCTAATAACGGAAGGCTTTAAAAAGCGTAGTGCATTGTGCCTCCGGAATACATGTATACTAGGTTTCTGTTCTGGACCAAATTGCTTCGAAAATTTACGTGTCTGCCATATTGTAGTTCACACCAGAAGGCGTTGGCGTTTTGCATGCGCTGAAACATATATCACGTTTAATATGCGATTAGCCGCGTACGCCTGCGATGTCACTTTGCTGGAAAAGAAGCAAAGTTTTGCCATTGCTGGTATAGCTTGCTTAGGCGTGCTGCAGATTGGTTGACAGGATCTTTTCATCACAGTGGTGGGAATGCTGCGCCAATTGCTCCGACCATCTCCATGCTACGTGCTGCTACAGATTGGTGGTGTTTGATGAATACTATTCCATCAACAGGAGCGGCGGCGAATGGGAAAGGGCTTAGGCTGCTACCTAATGTAATGACTGGTTCCTTCTCCCTATGTGTGACGAGAAAGATGACCTGTGGAGTTCAGCCCCATCCCGTTTCGCTTTTCAGCCCTTGATCATCTGCTGTTGGTATATTGCATGCTTGCATTTTGCACATCTGCTTTGGCGGCGTTGCCAACACTGGCCCTATTGAACACAGGAAATGCATATGAAAAGAAAAATGTTGCTTTTAAGACGCTCAAGTAGAACAAAATTTTAATCCTGCTAGATTTATTGGACTTTTATGCAGCACTGTCATGTGTCCCATGACCATGATAAAGATTTTGGACACACTCCAGGGGATAGCTCGATTCCACGGACCTTATTCGCGCTCGCCATAACTGCACCATCAACATCCAAGCTTCCAATTTGTTCATACAGTAGAACCCTGTTAATTCATACTTTCAGCATAGAAAGTTGGTTCATATAATTAGGAGTTCTAACTAAAGTGAGCCACATTACCACATTATGCTCACATGATCTTTCGCTTATGTAGTTGCTGTACATCGTCTGCCACATGAGCTTGAATTATAGTTATGGTGCGAGGAGGTCTGAACAGAGCCCCTTATTTGCAAACACTTAAATATAAGAATTGGAACATGTGGGATGCACTCGGCAATGCTGAACTCATCAGTGGAAGAAAATAGCGGTGTTCCATGAGCCAAGGGCATCATATGCGCAGTAAACATATAGTCACAAGAGGCATGGCAATGCTGGGCTGCAAGAAAATTTTGCTATGCCGTGAAATGATGATGGTGTGGTTGTGCTCCTGCTGCAGCATCATAACTGTAATGAAACATAGTGGCTGCGCTGATCCCTGAACAATTGCTGTGAACGGTGACCTGTATATTCACCTTGGCTTTCCTTAACTGAGTTCATTTAGTCTGAGCACGTTTGAGAGTGCTAACATTTTAACGCAGGAGCCCAATCACTTGCCAATTTTTATATCTCGCGGGCTTTTTTAGAAAGAAACCAGGCTAAAGTGATATGACAAAAACTACCAAAACAGGCACTTCTTGACATTTCCACCTCTGTTGCGGCAAAAAATTTCATTCTATATTTAACAACAAAATTTCGCTTTGTTAAGCTGTAAGGCAATTTAGGCGCATTTAAAACGATATGCATACCTGGCCAAGACAACTGCCTACAACGCTACACCATTCAAATCTTCATGCAGCGCGTTGTCATTTTTTAAACCATGATGCAAGTTAGTTGAAACACTGTCTGTATTCACATTTTTACTTTTCTCACCATCGGGTTCCTGCTACAAAACACGAAGCTATTGCTCCAAACTGAATTTTTTGCCTGCTACAAACCCTGCTCCTAAATTCCCCTGGCCATTCCAACCACTGTTAACATTTGTGCCACATTTCTTAAGCTGGATAGTTGGGTAAATGGATAGTTAGGTAACTGGATAGTTGGTGTAGCTTCGAACAGATATTATATGCACTTCAAATTTTGTACTTAGTCTTGCCAGTAAAGGAGTGAGATTGCCATGAAGAGTCTTGCACTTTAATCAGCTGGTTTAATGATAGGAGTTAATAAATGTGCCTGTGCAGTCGAGCCCACTTATAACGAACCTGATGGTCACGTATACCGTGTTTGTTGTATCCGAGGTTCGTAGTTAGTGGCCTTTCCATGTTACAGCAAAAAAAATGTCGTACAGTGTAAGTCCTTAGGTGCATCTGCTTATTCAAACTACACACCATTATGATGCTTCTCAAGCTCTCCAGTGCAGTCACATGCTTCTCACCGATACCCTTGCTACCAATTAACTTGTTTACAGACGCGATTTTAACTAATCAAAGTGAAAGCGCTTTCAGTAGCAGGCGGTAGGTCGGCCTTCTCGTCGTCGTCCACACCAGATTCCTGTTAGTGCGAGAGTTAGCGTACTTCGCATTCTATTTGTTTCATTGGTGTGTAGCTTTCCGATGTCGGCATCATCATCCTCATCAATGAAGTCATCCCATGTGACATCAGGTCGGTCCAGCTGCAGATCGACGACACGTTGCCACAAATCAACATGTGTCTGATGACATGGTTTTCGACAGTGTACGTCCTCCATCATTCCTGGGTCCCTAAATGCTGCCTTATGGAAGCAAGTAATAATGTACTTTGCAGTCAGTTCTATCCACAGGACTTTATCAGTCCAATGCCGGGAGCCGAGAAATTCGAAATGGGATGACGCATCACCTCATTCGCCAATTGCTATCAACTTGTGCTGGTGAAGCGCTGCCGACAGGACACCCTGAGCACGTGAATTCTGCCCATGTCAAGTGGCTGGTCTTGCTCATTGCGTTCTGTGGCAGAAGAGCGGGGTCACCACAGTGAGGGAAGGCAGCATGGGATGCGCCGGAGAGTTTTCAAGTACGAGAAGGACTTTCCTATATTATTGTTTGCCATATTATGGTCGAACTCAACAAGACATTCCGCGAACAAGTCGCCTGTTATCCCCCCTGTAAACTTAGGCCTAGTGGCACACTGAATGAATAATGAAAAAAAAAAAAAGTCGCACTTCATTCAGGCTGTTGTGTTGTGCATGTAGTATACAAGAACCTAGCTTTCAAAGCACTGCACCTTGTGAGTCTTCCCGATGGCAAATGGTGACCATTGGTCGCTGCCGTGCATGGTGATGCACTAAAAGCCACTACCTTGAAGCCTACTGCACTTTTCACCAGCACTATGCGTCGCCTTTCAAGGCATGCATTTTTGACAGCCGCATCTAGCAAAAAGTTTTGTCGGCATTCCATACACCCCATATTTATTGTTTGTTATTTATTTTATTGCTTTTGCTTTTTTTGGTTGCTGTATTATTTTCATAGGGAGGGGGTGACACATAGGCTATTACCCACGCGTCGCTCTCCGCTGCTGCAAGAAGCAGTGGTTTTCAACTGCAGTGCCGAGTTTACAATGCTTCCTCATTCTCTGTAACAGAGTTGTGCATCTAAAGGTGTTCGTTGTATCTGAGATGCAGTGCCATTGACCTAGTACCCCTAATACATATTTTGACGGTACCACGACATTCATTTTTAATAATTGAGTGTTCGTTATAACTACAGCCGTAGCACACTTTATAGATTGCTTGCACGTGATTTCATGTGCATCATGATTGTGCACCACGCATAGCCTCCACTGAGCTTTGGTTGTGCAGGCAGTGGTAAGTGGATTGTACCCTTAAGGTGTATCCAGACGACGGACCACAGACCTGTTTTGGCCCGCGGACTAGCTAGCGGTCACGTGGGGTTTCGCTTCCGGTCTACGAGGTCCGCGCATGGTCCGCGGGCCGGATCACGCGAGAAATGTGAGAGCATTTTTTCTCATTAAGTCTGTCAACTACACCACACTGCTCTTTCCCGACTCAGTGCTCCCGGCAGTCGAGGGGACACCAGCGAAAATGGTTTTGCTTCCACTGTTAACATGTCAACGTGGTCGGACGACACTATGTTTTGCTTATTAGCCTTAGTCCTGCTTTATGGTTCGTTCATAATTGGGCATTCAACGGCCAGAGCGAGCTAAATTAGTCGCAACGTCGGCGCTCGCGATGTACACAGATATTGTTAGAAAAGAACAATTGACACTGTCTACGTGCCATAAGCGTATGCACTCTCATGTACGCTAAACGGAGGTATTTTTCGGCACGTCATTTTTCACATTTCCCACTTTTAGTTCAGCGTATGCAAACACAGATGGAAGGATACGATCAGCCTTGTGGCGCCATCTAGTTGTTAGGATGGGTAACTATTTGTCAACAAACGTACACTCCGCTTAAGCCTATAAGGGGCACAATTGTCACTCTAAATAAAAAATAAAGCAAATATTTCACTCATACGTCTTCATATAGGTGAGGTGAGACCAAGCGAGAAATGGGTGCGCCATTTATTGCCAGTGAACGCAACAAAAAAGGCAGTAACAACGATGAATCCCGTCCGAACCGAGCGGTCCTGCTTGGAAGTGCGCCGCCATATTTTCCGCCACGGGAATGCTACCTCCTCCTTACCGCGGCAGAAATCTGTCCCGTACCGATCGAGCTTTCCGCTGGGCGTTTTGGCAGAATCTCTGCCGCGGCCGCGGATTCTGCTTGTTCTCACCACCGAATGTCGAAGCGTGAGACGAGCGTTCCTGCAGGCTGATCAAAGAGGCTTGGCCCGCCTTGTCGTCTGCTCTTTTGGTCCGTCGTGTGGACGCTGTCGCTGGCCAGACCCGGCCGGGCCACGCGCGGTCGACCCCACGTGACTGGTCCGCGGGCGAGTCCGTGGCCCGCCATCTGGATACACCTTTAGTGACAATTTCTCATGGTGGAGTGGAAGCTGTGAGTACTTGGCGACAGCTTCTACAGGTTGGCTTTTCTCGTGCACTTGGAGGCCAAACACTCGGGTCTGGAAGCTGTCGCCTATCCCAAGTAGCTTCCACTCTACTGTCACAATTTGTGAGATAGATTTACAGCATGCTGCTGGTCTGCCAACATGGTGACTGCTGTGACATCTGTGCGAGCCATTGTCTGCACAAACCTTTCTTGTCGTGTCTGCAGTATCAAGTGCACCCTTACACTTTCAAACATTATATTTATGGCCTTGATTTCACAAAATTCTTGCACTCCAAAGATTTCATAAAAATCTCGTGAAACCTATCTTCCACCCAAAAATGCACCTTTCAGAAAACATACATTTTCCTGTGTCCAAAGCTGAAAACATTGCACAAAAATTAGCAGACAAGTTGTGCTTATTCCAGAGGGGTGTTCTCGGTCAACTGGTGACCTTAAACCTCTTTTAATGCTAGCTATTCATGACACAGCTCAATTTGAGTATAAGATTGAAAAGTACTGCTGGGGAGCAAAAGCAGTATACGTCATAATGCCTGTGACAAAACTAGAGCAAAAATGCGCCACAGTGCCACCTCCAGGTCGCATCTGGGATCAATACAGCCAACAGGGGGTGCTCTTTTATCTGTAGGCATGTCACTTCGCTTGTTTCAATGAATTGCACTCCTGTTGGGTAAATTGATGGAAGTGCCACAGTTGCAGCCCATGGCACTTTTTTCGTGGTTTGTTTTTACTGATTTTGCTGTCGTGATATGACGAAAGCCAGCGCTTGTAGGTAGCTTGGCGAGGAAAGACTTTCTTCACTGCTGCAGCGCTGTTTGGCATTTCATCGAGCTAGAGCGCAAAGCATCAAAATGAGCAAACTGGCATGTCTGCACTTCAGAAAGCATAACCTATAGTGTATCTCAACCCCAGACGTGGCTGGGAGATGGTGCTGGGATGCAGTCATCTCTCAGTGCGACGCTGTCACGCGGTGTACGCCACTTTTGCTCTCGACCGTACATAAGTACATTTTAGAAGTGAGAGGCTAAAACACAAGTACTCGCCAGACATTTTACTGATAGCATTGTATCAAGCGCTCAAATATTCAAGCACGTTTAAAATAACCACTTCGGTGTTGAATGAATGTTTTCACAGTGTACAAAGGCAGATATATCTTGTATAGACACGGAAGTGCTGCGTAGGGGATTGGTAGTTAATGTATTTTACGAAATATTGTAATGGTAATATATGAGAAAAAAAGAATCTGTTTTGTTTAAGTTTTTCAGTGCAACCTGCCATTTCCATGTCGTTTTCAAAATAATGAGCCCAAAATGAGACATTTGATGTTTCGCATGACAATGAGCACTTATAGTAAATAATGTTTTGCTCCAAAAAAATGACCATGAAAAAAAAAGTAGCAAGGGCTTTGCTGAATAACCTAATTTGTGCCCAGCTTAGAACTTGCCCCCCAAATTCCACAAAAAATAAAGCCCGAAAATGAATGGCCTGAATCAAATCACACACTCTACAGAGAGGAGTTGAGAAGTTCACAGAAATGTTTCCATTTATAAATTTTGTGCAGGTTTTCAGAACTATAGGTAAGAATGCACACCTCGTTTTTATAGCATCTTCTGGCCACAATGTTCATATTGAACTTTATTTCTTGAATCAAAAAGCATTTCCCTGACACAACAAAGCTTTACTAGCTAGAAAGTATTTCCACCTTCTAGCAGTGGGACAGCACTCTGCTCTCTCTTCTTGCAAGAGCATAGTAGCGACTGTTCTCCATGGCACAGGTTGCTGCTACAGTGTGATGCATGGAAATATGCATCAGGAAGTCAAATAATGTTACTGCGTAGTGGGTACCCAGAAAAAAAAAAGTTTTCCTCTCCACTAAGGACAGAGTAAAACAGAAAAAAACTGAGTTATTTGCAAAGCTGGTAAGCAGCATTACCCTGCATGACTAGTATGCTCATAGTGAAAGAGTAAGGGCCCAGTGCTACATTTCTATTCTTTACTGTTGGAGACTTGTTCATTACTTGAAGCTAGTGAGTTAAATTACTATGTCAACAGCTAAAGGAATGTAGTCACTGTATCAAACACTGCCCAAAGGATGAACATGTGTAAAAAAAAGGTGCAATACAAAGCAGAGTTATTTTTTATTGATGTAACAGCATTATGGATGCTGCTCTGCAGAAAATCCGGTGTCATCTGTGTCTGCGGCATTGGCGTTGTGAGCAGAAAATCTGGCGAACCACGTGCCACCTAGGTCACGTGACATAGTGACATCGTCACAACCTGCCCACCGGATTGTTGGATGTTTGCTCATAACCTGGGTCTCACAAGCCCCACCGTTGGCTGTGTTTGAAACAGCCACATGCCAGGGCAGTGGTGTACTGGTGAAGTGATGTGCCACTGCCCCGATAGCTGCCTCAGGTACCGGCATGCCACAGGGCATGATGAAGCCATAACTGTCTCGACCAGTCGGCGAATTTTACAGCAGACCACAATGGCAGGTTTTCTTCTGTGTGAAGAGAAGGGCAGAGAGGGAGGTGGCAGATGATGGCACATCACGTGACCTGATGACGCCACAGGTGTCTAGACCAATCAGCAAATTTTGTGACAGAGCAGAGTGCCAGGTTTTTCTGTGATAAGGCTTTTAATGCTGTAGTTTGCAGCTCTGTTAAATGAGTGTCAAAAATTTTCAGAATTTGCTTGGAATGCAGATAGCTGTATAAAAAATATCTAGAGACAGCATTAATTCTCTCAGTCAGGGCGCTTTTCTTCTGTTGTATTGAATTCAGAACACTATTCACTCACTGACTACCATGTTTTCTTTACTATAGTCCATTTGCAATACATGTTTAAAAGCTGAAATTCAGCATGGTGTGTGGATTAGCTATGGATGTGGACTGTACATGATTTAATTTTTTAAGATCACTTGTCAGAGCTCTAGAAGTCTAGCATGGTTGTTAAAGTGAAAAAAAATATGTATGGTCTGACTGCGCCTGCGAGATTTTAACGTGCTAAATCAGCTAGCGAAATCAGCTCCAAAATGCAACTAGCTTCGATATGCAAGTGAATGCTGGTCGCGGTGGCTGGTTTTCAGTGATTGGATTTCTGACCACATTCGAAAAATCTAGATGAATTAACGCCAGGGGTGGGGCAGTCGTCCAAAAAAAAAACTAACAGCCTTCACAGCAGCATTCCAGCCAAGTGCAGTCTAGGGTGTACAAGCGCTAAAATCTAACCGAGCACCTGTTAAAGAATTTGACGTGGTTAAAAAATGGGCTGCTACCGTGAAATTCCTGAGGGAAATGCCTGCACGGAAGAAAGCACAGAGATGGAGAATGCCAGCTTTGCCAAACCTTGAAGAAAAGCTTGCATCATGGGTAGAACAGCCGCGGGAAACACGAAATCCGGTATGGATGGAGAAAATAAGACTGGTTGCTCATACTGTGGCGTCTGAAGAAGGTATCCATGAATACAGAGGTGCCGTGTTGTGCTGCACTAGGTTTGTTAACTTGAATCATCTTAAGTGTTCAACAGCGCATTATGGTGGGTCAAAGTGAGGCAGAAGACTCTACACTGGAAGTCTGATACCGGTTGTATACAGCTTGTGGGCAATCTGAAGAACTCATATTCAGCCGAAAACCATCTCTGCAGACTATAGTATACATCGGGTGTGGGCTATCTAAGCAATAAGTTTGTTTTTTTTTAAGCCAAAATTTGCCCCTGCAGACTTTACGCTGGATGTGGACTCTAGTCTAGAAAATACAGTAATTTCTGCTATCCCTGCAACGGCTAGAAAATACAGTAATTTCTGCTATCCCTGCATCGGCAAACAGTGTTTTAGCCATTGCATTACACACCACGTGATGTCTATCCTACTGGTAGAGGTGGGCCTACTTCATGGTTCAGAAAAACAAACCACTGTGTGCGGTATGACAGTGGCGGGCACCTGAAGCTCAGGGTGGCTCAGAAACATACTGCAAACAGAAGAATGTTTAGCCATGCATCTGTGCTGCATATGATTCACACGTCAACATGAAAAGCCCCCTACATCATCTATGTGCTAGAAGAGCGATTCAGTGCACATCACAGGATTTAGCTGATTTCAAACATGTAATATGGCCCACATTCAACTTGCAAGCTTTGATTCAACTTGCAAGCTGTCACTAAGTGCAATCAGATAAAGAGGCTAGTGCTAGGGACACATGGTTTGGTAGTGGCGTTATCATTCTTCAGTCCACCTTGCTGTGCTGTCGCAGTGCCTATAAACACTAGCAAGAGCGAGCAACTTGACAGATTTGGCATGCCGCGCATGATAGCTTTTGCACTGTGTCTGCGGAGGAGCCAAGTTTAAAATCATGGAAGCAAAGGGCATAGAGGTTGCAGTGTCGTGACAGGTTATAAATATATTATTGTCAAGCCTTATGCACAATCCCAAGTGTGGTGCTAAGCATGAGCCTTTCAACAAGGAGCCATATTTTACACTTAATGCTGATGCTGCTCTCAATTAAAATTCTGCTTGTTGCTGCTGCTGTGATTTTATTGCAGTTAGGTGTTTTTGTAAAAAAAATTGTGTACTTTATTCCTAAAATATGGTTATGTGGTTAGTGATTGTGGCATTTGGCTGCTGAGCCCAAAGTCACGAGATCGAACCCCAGCTTCTGCGACCATATTTCATTGGAGGTTAATGCCAAAACACCCGTATGTTGTGCGATGTTTGTGCACATCAAGGAAAAGCTAAGAGATTGAAATTAATCTGGAGCCCTCCATTACGACATCTTTTATAGATCATATGCAGCTTTGGGGTGTTAAAACCTTCATACCATGCCATAGAATAATTATTCAGAATTAAGCACATTGTAAATTTCATTGCGAAAAAGCTGTTTAAGAATGTGTTTTCGTGGCACAGAATTTTTTTTTTTTTTTGTTCCACACTTCATTGCAGTATCAGGGTTACATGGAAGAATCAGATTCTAATTTTGGCTGTGGTGCACCTTAGGAGAATGAAAGCACCTGCCATTTGTACAACATATACTGATGAGTGAGTTGGTCAGGCATACTTCTCAGTGAAACAGCGCAATGGCAGGAGGCCAAAAGAAGACTGGGCAAGACAGTGCAGAGGTCAGTACTATGTCGCATCCTGGCTCCTCCTTCTTGCCTCGTGTCGTTGCGCTGTTTCACCTAGAACCTGCAATTTGTGCATTTGAACCTGTAGTCCACATTTTGCAAGCAACAGTTTTTTTTTTCTTACATTGCTTTCATATTTTATTTTCGTGCTATGTTCACCACATAAAGAATGAGCGTTGTCAGTAAAATGAGCACGTTAAAGTTACTAGTTTTTTTCATGTTTTTTATTGATTTTCTGTTGTATTGTAAATTTGTTTATTACAGTACCGCATAAACACATGAGGTTGCTTGTTATAAGGAGCCTGGTTTATTGTAATTATTACAGTGGGCTGTGGTGTAAACTTTTATGCTTGGTGGTTTAGTGTATATAGTGAAATTGTAGACTTCCTACAGCAGCAGTGGCAAAAGTAGGGGTTATAGGTATAGTACAAGGGAGGTAGGCTTCTTTATGAGTTTTATTGATAAACTTCAGTGGTGCATGAGTTTCCCTTTGGTTTGTGCATGGCCTTTGTCATGACTCACAGTTTTGATAATGCTGCGTTATAAAGCAGATCTTTTCTTTATACCCAGGTAGCACTACGGATGGTGTGGTTGCGGCCATGATTCTACCAAGAGTCAGCTCTTCATGCTGAGCAGACTGGCAGAAGCCAATCAAAAGAAGCATTCTTTGTAACCAGTCAAAGAACAGAGGATGAAGGAAGTCTCAAGACACAGTGATGGGACAGTACCGGGATTCCGGATGGTTCACTTTGAGTCACCACCACATGCCAGCGCACTTCTAAATGGTCTCAACCTTTTGCGGGCTCGAGGTCAGCTTCTTGACGTGACATTGATTGCTGGTGGACGAGAGTTCAAAGCACACCGTGTTGTGCTTGCTGCCTGCAGTGACTATTTTCGGGCTATGTTTACGGATGCCATGCTTGAGAGTCGGCAGCCTGAGATTTGTCTTAATGGAGTCAGCGCCCAGGGCCTGCGATGTCTGCTGGAGTATGCATATACATCCAGGCTGGTGCTAAGCTTGGCAAACATTCAAGACGTATTGGCTACAGCTAATCATGTTGGGCTCACCCCTGTCGTTGAAGCCTGCTCTTCCTACCTCCAAGATCAGCTTGACCTTGAAAACTGCATTGACGTTGCCACACTTGCTGAAACGTATTCGTTGAGGAGACTTCGGAAGCGAGTTTATCGCTTTATTTGTGCAAATTTGCATCAGTTCGCAAAAACGCCCGAATTCCAGCGGCTCTCGACGACTCAGATGGAGCACCTGCTTGCCTGTGATTTCCCTGTCAACTGCCCTGAAGGAGATGTGCTGTCTTTCGTACTGAGCTGGGTTGCCTGTGATGTAGCAGGCCGTCTCTCACAGGCACGGAAGTTGGTGTCTTACGTTTGCTTTTCAGAGATTCCAGCATCTAAGCTTGCCGAGTTGTGGGACTCTCCAGTGCTCCAGTGCCTTTTTTCACGAAGGATTCCTCCACATCTGTCCGGCATTGGTGGTCAGCCACCTCCGAGCCTAGTAAACACGCGAGGTATGGAGCTAGTCTTGCTCAAGGTGGGAGGATTCGGCTTGTCAGGGGTGACCAATGAAATCACATACTACCTGCCAAGTGCAGCTCGTTGGAAATATCTCACCTCTATTCCTCATGTGGAGCAGTGCAATTTTGGCACAGCTGTTCTTGGAAACGAGCTTTATGTTGTTGGTGGCTGCTTCAACCAGAGCCTGCACCAGGAGAATGTGCACCCCTTTGGTTTCCGTTACAATGCACTCATTGGCGAGTGGTCAACCATGGCGCCTATGCGTTGGGAGCGCTGTCGATTTGCTCTCTGCGTGGCTCGAGACCACCTGTATGCAGTGGGTGGTGCTGGTGAAGTGCTAGGTGACACAGACACCCCAGAGGACGGAGAGGCCCACTGTGAACGTTACGACCCACACTCTGATGTGTGGATCCCGGTCGCCCCACTTCCTGGGGCTCGAACTCAGCATGCTGGAACAGCGTGGGGCCCATACCTGTTTGTCTCTGGGGGCCTTAATGCAGACTCTGTGCTCAACTCCCTTCTTCGCTACGATACCCGCACTGACAGCTGGGAAACAATGGCGCCCATGTCAACTCCCAGAGCTGACCACTCCATGGTGGTCTACAGTGATCGGCTTGTGGTCTGTGGTGGATGGTATGAAGATGGTGCAACGGGCACGCGAGTCCTTGCAGAGTCAGTCGAGGCGTATGACATTGCTACAAATGCATGGACACCCGTGACAACAGTGCCAACACCGCGTTACCATGCTGGTGTTGCAGTGCTTGGCTCCTGGTTGTACACAGTTGGCGGTTTCCATAGTGACACAACATTTGATAGGGCGAGTGGAATTGTTGAAAGATTTGACTTGGATGGCAACCTTGGTTGGGAAGAAGCTGAACCTTACCCACAAGATGTATGGGAGCACGTATGTTGCACCCTTTTCGTCCCACGCTGTAGAGACGACCTTGATGTCATTTCAGACAAGACATTAATGTGAGACTTGACTGTGGTGATGTAATGTCTTCGAAGGAATTATGTTCATGCCACACAGAAGGAAGCACATCTGTGAGGAAACGAGTTACTGCCAGTGTTCTTTTTTTTGTGTGTTTGATTTTTAAGTAGCCTGCACTGTGTGGTTATGCCGAAGATTTTGCCGGGGTCTGCCGAATACAGCTGCCAGAAGCAAGGTTGTAACTTAATGTAGTGCATTTTAATGTCACAAGGCAAATTCTTTGGCACTTTTATTTTAGCCATTCATTGCATTTGTTTTTACTGCAAACTGTCGTGCCTTTAGTACTGAATTAGTATCGTAGCAGGCTAAACACCGTTCACTTTGCGGCCTGCTGGTTGCTACCTTTCGGAGTGTGTTCGGCTGTTAAAAAAGCCAGTTTATTGGTGAATTCAAGGGCTCTAGCTGAATTCATGTGTGCATCAGGGCTTTTTGTGCTCATTCTTGTACCGGATATTGAATCGTTGCAAAATAATGGGTAAAAAATAATACTGATAGCAGCTGTGACAGTGCACAGAAAAAAAAATGTTTTGTCTTAATACTACCATTTTATTCTCTATGCCATTATCTAGTACCATGCCCTGAATTATTAGTTTTTTTTTTCTTTTTGCAGCTGGTTAAGGGTCTCTGCATAGTCACCACACACGTTTCCTTTTTAGAATTCTTTGGTTGAATTTGTTTTGGTAGTAGTTTTTCATACGTCCGTGTGTATGACTTCAATTTTTACTCTTTGTGTTTACTATCAGACTATGTAGGCTACTATCAATAAAATGTGGTGTGTTTCTGGGGCAGCTCTGGCACTAGGTTCTGGTTTTCAGCTTAAAGACCTATTACGGTCAATGTTTATCCACGTCTTCGTCATTCCTAAATGTTTCACTGTTATTCTCTGACCCTTTTGGTATGCTATGCATTATATAGAACCTTGCCTTTAACTCATGTTGGAATGTAGCTTCACATTGCACTGAATCATTGAAAAATGTTTTTTTTTTTTTCTATTATACAGTTGTGAGCAGTACGAGAGGGGAAAACTTCTTGCACAAAATTGCAAATTTTCTCATTCTCACCAAATTTGAGAATGAAATTTGGCTATTATGTGCCAGGAGGAAAAGTAGTTAGAAAGCAGAAAAAACTGTCACGTATAATTGTGGAGTATTACAGGGACTCCGGAACTTTTTTACGAGTGGGGGGCAGGTCTTCGAGGGTTTTTTTGTTGTTTGTTTGTTCCAGGTTTTATTTAAATGTGTATTCAATTTTATTTACTTTTTGTTTATATTTTCATACTTCGCTGTTCAAAACTGTATTTGTAATGCATATGAAACTTAAATTGAAATGGGCAAATTTCTATGTGTAAAGACGTACATATGAGGAGTGATCTACTGCATTAAAAAAGCTTGTTCATACTGTTTCAATGCTAGTAATCATGCTCAGTCAATCGACAATTGCTGTTGGGACATGATTAGTTTAGGGTACTGAAATAAAACGTTTTGAGGCTGGCTATGAAACCAGCGAGCTCAGCCCCCCTGTGCTTACTGGCCATTGCCTACAAGGTATTTACTGAGGTAATCGCTAATAGAGTCAAGGCAACCTTAGACTTTAATCAACCAAACGATCAGGCAGGCTTTCGTAAAGGATATTCCACATTAGATCATATTCACACTATCAATCAGGTGGTAGAGAAATCCGCAGAATATAACCAACCCCTATACATCTACTGGAAAGCATTTGACTCGGTGGAAACCTCAGCAGTCATACAGTTATCGCAGAATCAGGGTATAGATGAGCCTTATGTTAAAATACTGGAAGATATATATAGGAACTGCACAGCTACCATAGTCCTCCATAAAGTCAGCAATAAAATTCGAATAACGAAAGGTGTCAGACAGGGAAACGCGATGTCGCTAATGCTATTCACTGCCTGTTTACAGGAGGTATTCCAAGGCCTGAATTGGGAACAGTTGGGGATAAGAGTTAATGGAGAATACCTAAGTAATCTGTGATTCGCTGATGACATTGCCTTGTTGAGTGACTCAGGAGATGAACTGCAAATCATGATCAATGAGTTAGAGCAGAATGGTGGGTCTAAAAACATGCAGAAAACCAAAGTAATGTTCAGCAATCTAGCAAGGGAACAGCAGTTCACAATTAGCAGCGAGGTGCTGGAAGTGGTAAAGGAATATGTCTGCTTAGGGCAGGTAGTGACAGCTGATCCGGATCATAAGAGGGAAATAACTAGAAGGATAAAAATGGGGTGGAGCGCATTTGGCAGGTTCTTTCAGATCATGAATAGCAGGTTGCCAATATCCCTCAAGATAAAAGTGTACAGCAGCTGTATCTTGCCAGTCTCGCCTACGGGGCAGAAATTTGGAGGCTAACAAAAATGGTTCAGCTTAAGTTAAGGACAACGCAGCGAGCCATGGAAAGAAAAATGATAGGTGTAATGTTAAAAGACCGGAAGCGGGCAGAGTGGATGAGGGAACAAACACATGTTAATGACATCCTCGTCGAAATTAAGAGGAAGAAATGGGCTTGGGTAGGGCATGTAATGCGAAGGCAAGATAACCACTGGTCCTTAAGGGTAAGAGTGGATTCCAAGAGAAAGCAAGCGTAGCAGGGGGCGACAGAAGGTTAGGTGTGCGGATGAGATTAGGAAGTTTGCAGGCATAGGGTGGGCGCAGGTAGCAAAGGACAGGGTTAATTGGAAAGACATGGGAAAGGCCTTTGCCCTGCAGTGGGTGTAGTCAGGCTGATGATGATGATGAAAGTTGAAGCCTTTTTCAGGAATCCGATCTTAGTGCAAGAAGTTGGAGACCTAAGGAGAGGGGCGCTGCCCCCTCTGGAAAAATGTTAGGCAGGGGCAAGCGCCCCCCCCCTGTTCCGGAGTCCCTGTCGAATAATCAGTAAATGAGTGCTCATATTGTTCCCTGTCATATTGCTCATGTCTGTACCCCCTGCTGCGAATAAGCTTTACTAGATTAAGCAGTGTAATTTTTTGGTGCTCTAGTTGTCAGGGATCATGAATTAGATTGAGAAAATGGTCAGTAGAGGATTTTTTTTCTCGATGTTATAATATAGTTCGAGGTAAAAAAATTCAGGGGGGCACTTTGTTGACCTAAAGTGCGGTGTGGCGAAAGCCTTTAGCATGGTGTTGCTGCATTGTCACTGATGTGTGGTTAAGATGTTAAGTACACATATTGTTTTTGAATCTTAAAGGCTGGAGACACTGGAGGGCATTTGGGAGGCATCTGTCTGAATCGACACCTTTCTGCAAACACTCTCCAGCATCCTAGACAAGGAGAACTACATAAGCGTTGGCAGGAAGTAGCGTAGTTGTTAGCACACTCGACTGCAGAACGGAAGGATGGTGGTTCGAATCCCATCGTGCACAATTTTTTTTCTTATTGAGTTGAAGAGCATAACGGACGGACGTGACGTGAGCTGTTAAAGGCTTTCACCTTAATAGGTTGAGTAACAGACCTGTAATCACACTGCTGGATTCAGGTTACTGGTTGGGTTTGTCATGGGAGATAAGGAAGCAATATATTTTGTGCCAAAGGGAGAGGGTTCAGAAATTTTCTGTTCCTGCTTGCTAAACATTGCATGTCACAAGTTTAGGAGCAGAGAAAACGCGTTGCAGAAGCAGACGGGGTGCAAGCCCTTGACTTCGTGTAGGGCCCAACATGAACTGGGGTGCTTATCTGTTAGGTTCTGCAGGAATGTGTGTGTGTGTGTTGTGTGCGTGCATTTTGGACACTTGGAAAATTTGCAATCATAATTTCTACACAGGTGGTCAAGGTGACCGTTGTGATAACAATGTCATGTCATTTGGGCAACGTACTTTCTCTTATTTTGCCTTTTTCAAACTTTTAAGTCCTTTCAGTTTGAATAGTGGTTTAAGCATGGTAAATGGCCCTACATATTGCATCGATGCATTGTTTGCATTGTTGACTGCAAGACTGCAATTTTTGATGTGCTGCTTCCGCTGCTCTTGCAGTCTGCTTGCAGTCTGTATCCCTAGTGGGTGGCATAGGCTTTTGTCGTGCTCAGTGCCCCCTCGCTACTTCCCTTTAGTCTGTTATGCTGCATGTCCACATGCCGCACACAAATAAAGTGTACAAATTAGGTTTTACGACAGGGTACGTCTGCCATATTTTATGTTTTAAAGAAAGCTAAATTAACATGGCATGCAATTTGCAAGCCAACTGTAAGAACTGTGTGTGCTGATGCTTGCTCTCTGGTACTTGTTCTCAAGTGTGCTGCTTGTAATAATCTATCAACTTGCTACCTCCTAGTCTGTCTGTCCTGGCAGAAGGGTTTTATTGGAAGGCTGTGAACCCACTTGCACTAATCCACAAAAGGCCAAGTGTTTACTGCTATGCACACTGCAAATAGAATTTCAGCATCGGCTACCATGAAACAAACTTGGGAGTATAGAGTTCTTGGTGCCTCTCTGTTGGTTGGAACTAGTATTGTCTGGACAGTTCTTGTTACTTTGTGGAGGTGTGTTTGCTGGCAGTCACATACATAGTTAACAGTGAGTAAAGCGGTTTGTGTAGCAGTGCTGCTACCTGGAGGTGCTACACATCCATGTCTATGGCAGTTTGCAAACTGGCCAAATTGCCTTGTCGTGTTTGTTGGTCAGGGCAGTATTTCTTGGTTTTCTTTGTAGTTGCGCATTATTATAGTTAGAGGGCCTGATAGCTCACTGTGCATTGTTTTCCACTTTTACTTCAGTTGAATTGCTTAAATTAGTAATGGTGGCCCTGTTATGGACTCATCATACTTAATGCTGTATCTTTTTGCAGCACACTGCATAGCTACCATTTTTAGGTACTTCAATTTTTGTCACTTATTGTGGTCTTAAGGAGGGGTAGTTTTGTGCATATTAACACAAGATGTGTAGGCTAATCCCAGTTGTGAGATGTCCTGTAGCTGCTTTGACTAAACAGCCTAATTTTTTAGCCAGTAAATATTTGTTGTGATAATATGTTATGTTGGTTGCTTGCGTTTATGAGAGCCGCATGTGTGGCATGAACCACTCACATTCGCATAACTTTCTACTCTCTGGTGCTTTCTTTTCTCGTGTACTATTATTTTGCTACGGCACGTAGCACTGCATTGCTACATCTCTGGCTGTTCTCTGTGTTGGGAACATTGAACTCTAGCTGTGCTTGTGCAGTATAAAACGTGCAGACTTGCAAGTGGAGTGTGCTTTGCATAAGCTGTGTGTGAATGTCAGTTTTATTTATCTGTGCTTCTCTGGCTCACTATTTTGACTGCTTTAAGACATCAGGGTTGACCTGGTGGCTTGGTGTTCTGCCCTTGTAGTCTCCGAGTAGGATCACCACATCTTGCACTTGTGTAGGGTTGCGAAGGTATTTTAACTTTTCTTGCCATATTATTTTTGCAGAAGCCCAACAATATTTTTTTTCTTTTTCAGTTTTGCAGCCTTGTCAGGTGATATCACAAATACTGGGTATTTCTTCCCGTTTAAAGCTATAATGCTTGTAAAGCTTGCATAAGCAGTGCATACTAATGGTAGTTCACACATATTCTAAATGTGTTGTTGAAACTTTATGCACATGGAGTTGCATTGCAAAATGTAAAGACTATACGATATGAACAGTTGCATCTTTACTGTCCTTTCACAATGAGCTCCATCATGTGATGCAGGTTGTCAAAGTGGTCACCTGCAATTTTTGCATTTGATACTGTGCCTTTAGCATGCGTATGTGTCTAAACTTAAAGATCGTATTATGATATGTTGTGCTCATGACAAATGCTTACTGCAGTTAACTATTACTAAGTCGTCACTACTGAATGGTTTACTGGGGCTTCAATTCTTGATATGTTGTCATTTTTAAGTAGCATTTACTCATTGCTTAGTTGTGTCTCATGGTAAGAGAAGTAGTAGAATACTGTGCAGTGAGAAAATATCGTGAAGTTGCTATCAAATATTTCTGTGAGTAGGACTGAATAGTTACATGTTTTAGTTCCAAATTCACTGCTGTTAGATGATGCCTGGTTGTTAACATGCCTGTCTAAAGCAACTGAATGGGCTAATAGTTTTTTTTCTGTATTTTTTTTCACAAAAGCAGTGCAAAATGTGTGGGTTTTTTTAAATGTCTTAGCATTGGGTTGATTCATTAAATAAGGCCTGGGGGTTTTTATGAAAGCAAGGATTTGTGTTGTAGGTTTTTAATTGTAAAATGGCTTCTCTTTTTTTTTTGCACTGATGGCTGTACAAGGGACCTTCTCTCAGGCAAACAGCATTGGCATGGATTGATGAGCACCTTGAATAGTTTATGTAAATGTTAAGAGTGGTCCAGCAGGCTCACTCCTTGAAGGATTTATCATGCAATGCATGCACATCTAGAGTATGCATGCCACCACTAAAGTGCAGCTACTGTGCATTCCTTGAAATATGAAAGCTTTGATGCTTTGAACACTTGACAACTGGAATGTTTGTCTTGTTAAAATGCACTGTGTCTTCTGGCCATGTGCAGCTACATAAATGACCCCATAAAGCAGCTAAGTGTGATTCGTGTTGTAATTACATAGCCACCAACACCGACATTTCTGCAACATGCAGTTTTACATGGCACTTCACCAGTCTCATAAGCTGTAGTCATGGTGGCTCAGTGGCTATGGCACTCTGCTCCTGACCCAAAAGATATGGGTTCGATCCCATCCGCAGCGGTCGAATTTCGATGGAGGCGAAATTCTAGAGACCCATGTACTCTGCGATGTCAGTGCACATTAAAGAACCCCGGGTGGCCGAAATTTCTGGAACCCTTCACTACGGCGTCCCTCATAGCCTGAGTCGCTTTGGGACGTTAAACCCCCATAAACCAAACCAAATCATCAGCTGTAGTAATCTATAACCATTCTTTCCTTATTGTACGCTTAGCGTAATCTGCAGGTGTGCATTCATCAGGTCTTACTTTAACAAGGTGTCGCTGCTATATTGGGTTTGGTGTAAGGTAGTGCTTAGCAAAGTTCTGGGAAGAAAACCTTCACTAATTCCGCTCTGTGAAAAGACCATTAGTTGCCAATTGGTTGTTGATTGCTGCAGCTCCCAAGTAGTTTTTTGTTTTGCGATTTAAAGCATATAAAATGTTACTTGCACAGATAGCTCTATGGAAATCGGTGTCCACACTTTTCAAATCATTACTTTTAGTGAGCATTCTTACCTGCCTTAAATATATATTGATAGCTACTTAACATGTACTTGCCATTGTGTGTGTGTGTGCGCGCGCTAGGCCCTGTGGAGTGTGCTGTTACCGAGACAACCTTTTTTCAAGGCCAGTGGTTTGACATGCTGCATTCACTTCAGTGCATTTTATGTCATGGGTTACATGCAAACATGTTTGTGCCATTCAACTGAGAAGTGTTATAGCTCCATTAACTTGTGTTAGTGGCTCGTACATGCTTCTTATTTTTATCAATCCGGCTTCCTGGGAAGGAAATGTGTGCCTTTCAGTTTTTCACTCTCTCCTCTACATACCTAATGCTGCCCCTATTGTATTTACATCACAGGCTTAAGTGATGGCCACACATCCTGCTCTTGTGTTGTTCTGTACACCTGGCTATACACTATGATGTAAAAGGATGATACTGTGATACTATTTATTAAATATTGAAAGTTTACTTCTTATCATTGTTCTTTTTTTGTGTTTGTAGCATATTGCTTTATTAGAGCGTTTTTGTGACACTTTTCATGCATGGATGCATGCAGTTGTGGAGGGCATGGCACTGTTGGCAGTACTTGGATGTGAGGACTGCTGTTGTCTACGGGTGTTGGCGCAAGCATCGTGGCTTGTTGCAGTAATTGTTTTCTGAGCGGCTATAGCAGAGTGCACAAACATCCTGTTTGTCCTTTGGATTCGCCATCATCATTTGATCTGTGTTACACTTGCAGTTCGTGTTCACCGTTATACACAGTGTTTAAGCAAGGCACTTTCAAAAATTCCTTAACGTAGGGTGTTTGAACTTAAAAATAGTTTCAGCCACAACGGACATCAGTTACCTAAATATTCAATTATCAATTAGCTACCGCATTGAGATTTCCTAATTAGCTTTTAAATGGACAGTTTGAGGGCTAGTGCCAATGGCGAGTTCGCAGCCACGGACACGACGACGCCATTTCAGTTTTTGAAACCAAGAAAAAGTCAGTACGAGGAAATGTGGTGCTTTTTTGCACGCAAAACCGAAACTTCACGAGGTGAGCAGGAGCCCTGTGCAATGTCCGCTGGTGACTTGTTGCAGTGCTTGCGGTGCCAAATTCGAACTGGCCGCAACACGCCAGGCTCGTCGCTTGCTGCAAGGAAAAGGGAAGTCGCCGCCAACTACATGTCCATTACTTCCGACAGTGACGAACCAAAAGAAAGTGTATGCCATGGTACAATAAAGTAGGCAGTTTAAATTTGCCGTTTGGGGCTGTAGTCACTGCAACACGGCACCAGCAGACGTTGCACAGGGCTTTCTGAGCACCTGAAGCGCTCAGTTTCATTTTTCTGGGGTTTTAAAAAAGGGACTCCTCGCGCTGCAGGACTTTAGAGGACAACTTTTTCGTTTAGGAAAATGATATGACGTCTTTGTCCGAGGCTACCAACTAGTCATTGGCATTGTTTACTGAATAGTTGATTCCGTGAAACAGCTAAGCGCGTGCATTATGTAGCATTAAGGCTGCTGAGCATTCATGCCGTGTGCAAGTCCTCAAGAGCTAGCTGCTAATTTACATATTTTAAAAATTAATTGCTACTTCCTGGGACTACGTCGTTGCCGATTTCGCGCGTGAACCGGCCTTGCATTGTCGTATATAACTCGCATGATGTCGGGTCTAAGGATCTCTCGCCATGAAACGTCGCACTCTAATTGCAAGAATAACCGCTAAGAGGTTGATAGGCGAAGCAGGCCGGTTTGCAGAATTCTTCACTGCCCAGGTAGCACTGAAACAACAGTGTTACATTTTTGTTTTGGTCAAATGTTAATGTTCTTGATGTTGATTTCTTGTTTTCTAACATTTTGTAATGTTACAAACAAATGCTGGAATAACATTAACGTTTAAACAACATAACATTCTCGATAGTGGTAGACCAACCCTACACGAGCATGCTTCTGCAACGTTGGAGGCCCGCCAGTTGTGATCATGCACAACTTACGACGCTTTGCAAGAACCAACAGTGACGGCAACACTTGAGCTCCACTGTACATACAGCACAACATATACTATGAAGTCAAGCTTATACAGGGTCTTTCTCATAAGACTGTACACAATTTTTAAGAATAGGCTTTTTGAGTGAGAAGAGCGCTTTTTTCGGCATAGCATTGTCAGCGGTGTAGTACATCAGACTAGAGCTAAGACGTGTTAACATGATGATGATGATTATGGATTTTTATGGCGCAAGGGCAGCTATGGCCAAAGAGCGCGATGTCACAAGGTATTTTTTCTCAAGGTGGGGTCAGAGACCCATTTACCAAGCATTTCAGCCTAAATAAGCCGAGCACCAGACCAGGGGAAAGCTTGTACCCATTGTATCACCGGTGGGTACCCGGCGGCACTGGGGATCGAACCCCGCACCTCCCGCATATGAGGCGGATGCTCAACCACTTGGCCACCGCTGCGGTACGTGTTAACAGGCTGGTTAATTAATATTGAATAGTTTACTTTTGATGATTACTGTTAGGCTTCTTAATTGTTGAGAGGCATGTAGCCCACTCTAGGTAATAGCCATATCAGTTTTTAGAATCTCGAAAACGTGGTTACCCTAATCGCTGTGGCCCAAGAAATTTTGGCTATTTCAACTAGTTACGTGCACTGGAGAGGTTGCTTTGCCTGAAAGCTTCTTAAAAGCGCATGTATCAAATGTGTTCGGTTAATCCCCCAAGATCGAGAAGAAAAGCGCCGACCATTGAGCATGAAAACAATGACGAGAGGAGAGGGGAAGGCACTAAGACGCTGAAGTTTAAATGTTGACTGCAGATAACTCAGCCTCTACAAAACGCATTGAAAAAATTCTTGTAGGATATTCGTGAAGCGGCGTTCTAGCTTTAACACAAAGCTTACCGTGCCTCTGCTGAGAGCCCTTTTCGGAGGCCTTTTAAGTACCACAGTGTCGAAGTGCGCCACAATGACAGATTTTCAGTGCGTGAAGAATTGCATCAAGAAAGAAGAGAAAGATGAAAGGACTGCGGCAGATTTAGGATTTGCAAACGAATGTGCTACCTCTTCCTGCAATTCGAAAGCTGCAGCGGCTACAACTTTTCGACGAAGAAAGTTCGTTGTGAAAAAAAAGGACAGCTCCCTTCAAGATGCTGAAGGAACGAGGCACCATATCTAGGATGCTGCTAAATTGATGGAATAAAAGTTGAGGATGTGTGAGGTGAAGACGACTGAACAGAAGATTCGGCAAGCTGAGCGCAAGCACATTTTTTTTTTTATGCAACGTATAAATTACCACAGCGATAGCATAAGAAAAATTAGTAGCAAGCAGGAAAATAAAAGGTAGAATCAGGGGAAGCGGAAAAGACGAGCCATGGATATTTCTCGCGTGACTTCATGGGCGCCAAACTTTTTGCAGGAGTGTTTCCCCGCTCTCGGAGCAATGCGTGGATGCCAGCTTTTCTCAAGTGTGAATGCAGAACTTCTCATTCTACGGGGCTTTGAATTTTTCGCCTGCACGTGGGGCGCTTAGCCGTAACCACGACTGCGGGAACGGGCCCAGCGGGCGCAACATCAAGTAGCGCGACAAAGTGTCGCCGGTAACAGTGGCGACGGTTCAGGTTCGAGGCAACTGCCCGGGCCGAATAGAATTCTGCAGCATATCCCTAGCATGAATGTGGAAGAAGACTCCACAGCCTGAGGAAGCCGGATGGAAAACCATCTACCTGCGCTCAGGCTACTGGGGCTGAAAGCGATCCCCGGCCCCCATGGTGTGTGAAAATAAAAATTGGTTTTCGCGGAAAAGAAATGGCGCAGTAACTGTCTCACATATATCGGTGGACACCCGAACGGCGCCTTAGACAAGATAGTTTCGTCATCAATGGAAGTTCGCGATGAACACCTACGCCGCTACCCCAAGGACTCGTGAAAAGTGGTCGGGCACGGCCTGGACTCTGAAGCATCAGACGCGGTGTTGGAAAGAAACTTCAGGTCTGAGACGCATCGCATTCTCGGAGTAGGATGATTGGGGAAGTCAAACTCGGCGGTGATTGTCTTCAAGGAGAACCGAGTCCCTTTTTCGTCAACTATAGTCGGTTCAAGGGCAAGTGTTTCTTATAAAGGAAAACACGTCCCTTCTGCGCCAAGTGCGGAACAGTAGGCCACAGGTCGGAATGCTCTGCCCCTGCATAGATCCGATGCAGCATAAGTTGCATCATAAAACCGGTAGAGGGGTATTTATGCGCCCTGAACTGCGTGGCCTGCCAGGGAGACCATCCTACATATATTTCAAGGAGTGCGAAACCGAGTTTCTTAAGCTATTCATTATGGCGAAGAAAAATGAAAGCGCGCTCGGCATCTCGCTACCCTATTGAGGAAATCAAGCAAACCTACGCTGCTGCTACCAGGAGAAGCAGAATGGAGGATTTTTTGTCTTTTAATATGTTTGCTGAAAAACTGTTTCATGTATGCCCCTGCTTGAGCTTCTGTCTGCAGTATTTCGTAAAAACACGAAAACGAAAAGTATCCTCGAGGAAATAGAGGAAGATCGTCGTGCACTGAAGGGAACTCCAAACTGTCGGAATAATCCTGAAGATCCAGATAAAACAACAGGTCTGAATCAAGATCCGAGCTCCTGTATACACCTAAGACCTGCCAATCAAAGTGAACAAGGGAGGGGGAAGGCTCAGGATGCTTGCCAACGTTTCAAAAAGAGTACTTGTCTAACAAGGCAGCCTTATTCTACACAGACAAACCCAGAGACACAGCAAGACAGTAACCTTTACCCGTGACAGGGAACCCGCAGCAAGGATAGTGGTCATAATAATAATAATAATAATAATTGTTTTTTTTTTTGGGGGGGGGTGAAGGAAGTGGCGCAGTATCTGTCTCATATATTGTTGGACACCTGAACCGCGCCGTAAAGGAAGGGATAAAGGAGGGACTGACAGAAGAAAGGAAGGGAAGAGGTGCCGTAGTGGAGGGCTCCGGAATAATTTCGACCACCTGGGGACCTTTAACGTGCACTGACATCGCACAGCACACGAGCACCTTATAATAATAATAATAATTGGTTTTTTGGGGAAAGGAAATGGCGCAGTATCTGTCTCATATATCGTTGGACACCTGAACCGCGCCGTAAGGGAAGGGATAAGGGAGGGAGTGAAAGAAGAAAGGAAGTGAGAGGTGCCGTAGTGGAGGGCTCCGGAATAATTTCGACCACCTGGGGATCTTTAACGTGCACTGACATCGCACAGCACACGGGCGCCTTAGCGTTTTTCCTCCATAAAAACGCAGCCGCCGCGGTCGGGTTCGAACCCGGGAACTCCGGATCAGTAGTCGAGCGTCCTAACCACTGAGCCACCGCGGCGGGTGTGTGCCCAAGACCCGGAACCCCGATACCTCGAAGAAATGAGCTGTGCAGGGCGGCCTATTTAACCAGGCTCAGAGGAGCTAGAAGCGACCGACTACTGAATTTTAAGCACCCAATTTTTTTTTCCGCGTAACGAACAGCTAACGTGCTTGATTAAGCAAAGTTTTTATTTTTTTAGAAACGCTGTTGAAGATTTTGATCAATAATTTTTCAATCGGTGGATAGCCCCGTTATTACGTATCCCTATGCTGGAAACCATGAGCACCGAGCGCAATGGCGATTGCACGCCGAGAAAAGTGATGCAATGAAAACCTAAAACTAATATAAATCTGACCCGCCAGGCAATAATTAGAAAGCTTTAATATAGATTATATAGAATATAGTTTTAATCGTTTAATATAGGGCGAGAAAGAAAGCGGCCGCTGCTCAGGGGAAGAGACCACCGTGGAAGAGACGTTTCCTCCTCTTACTGGTTTGGGCAGCGGACGAGTGGCGGGCTCTGTGTGCGCTCGCTGGGCTTGTAAACCAGCTGTTTTCTTGCACTTCCAGCACATCTTAACAAACCACTATTTTTCGATAGTGTACTCGGGCTCCAGATGAATCTTCGGCAAGAATATGATCAGCCAGCTCAGATTTTAAGAAAAGGCAAAAAAGGTGTCA